>NC_070637.1:5342700-5695200 GCF_947347685.1 Pleuronectes platessa | reverse complement strand
GTGTAATGTCCTATTCAAGGGGATTTTTAGTTTTCTTCTTTTAGTCTGCAGAACACAGCCACAGGTACACACCTTCATGCTCAGAGATGTGGAGACAATCCAATGCTTATCAAGGTGTTTAGTTAACCCTTGCAGTCGCACCTCACTTGTGGAGCAGTTTATTTGAGAGCTGGAGTATTGAGTGGATTTAATTTGGTCAGGGGAAAACAAAAACGTCCTTCACTTGCACATGGAGATCGACCTGTTCTGTGGAGTGGATTTAATGAACAAACTATGCACATAGGTTAAGTGTGGCTCTGCAACAGTTCACCATCTGTATGCCAAAGTGATCCAGGTCACTACTGAGAGCAAAAGCCCACCACACATTTGTCTCTGTAAATCATAATGAAGATATCACTGTTCACAGTATGGGTTTACAAACACTACGATAGCTGACCAGATTTCAGTTGAACTGTAGGGACCTGACTTTACTTGAGGGTGGTTCGTGTTCAGACATAGAAACCGAACGATGGATGCATGGCTGCTGATTCCGTCTGCCAGACAGACCGCAGAGTCTGAGCTTCTGGCGAGGAACACAGACCAACCCACGGCACCTTAATCTGGATTAGCTGCTAAATTAGAGGCCTGATTGCTTGTGTAATCCCATTGACAAAGTTCCGGCAGCCCCCATGGCCATTTGACGGCGGCCAATTAGTTTTGGTCAGCCCAAACCAGGCCAGCACAGGCCAGGCAGGCTGACTTGGCTGATTCAACAGCCATAGAGAAGATTTGACATGGAAGCTGTGAAAATGTACAGATCATAGCTGTATGACGTATCATCAGAAAAGAAAATGTGACAAATGTGTGTACTTTTGTCGAAAAGCTATAAAACCCTTATTAATCGTTCAATTTATAGAAAAGTAATTTTTAAGTTAGGTTAAATTTAGGTCCTTTTATTACCACACAGAACGTGTTTTAATGTTAATGGAATGTCATAATCTTACTAGCATTAAGGTATCAGAAAAATAATATCACACTTTTACCTGTAGCTTGCTAAAATTAGAGAAACTATTTAGGATTTGTGTGAGTGAATGACACTTTGTGTTTTGAATCAATATTGAATAGCTTTCAAGACCAGGAGATGGCCGGTGATGGTCCAATTATCTGCGCCTGAAACACTTGAGTAGTTTAGAGAGGAAATCAGTATTTGGTTGGAACTGATAACAACGGATGGTTGTATATCTGAGACGAGACAAAAGGCCTCAGCTAGACTCTACACACTAGACTTTATTATCAGATGTCCTTGGTCACAAAGGTTGGGAACCAGTGGTTTATCTTTGGGTATGTGTCATTTTATGTTTTTTTTTGTATTTCCCTTTTTATGTCAATCTAATTCGGAGTTAGATTTCTGAAACAGCATCAGTGTTCACCTGACCGAAAGATTACTTACTTACTTTTAACTACCTCATGAGAACACACTGTATGGAAGCGTCATGACAGCATTATAACAGATATTTAGCAATACTCTTGTAGACAGACACACACACGGGCACACACACACACAAACAAACATACTCTCTCTCTCTCTCTCTCTCTCTCTCTCTCTCTCTCTCTCTCTCTCTCTCTCTCTCTCTCTCTCTCTCTCTCTCTCTCTCTCTCACTGCAAACTACACACTGTGGATCAGGTCTGACTGCTGCAGCAGAACAGGATATGATTGTCTGTGTGTGTGTGTGTGTGTGTGTGTGTGTGTGTGTGTGTTTAAGTGTATGTGTATGAGCGTGTGTGCGTGTGTGTGTATGCACGCGGGTCTGTGAGTGAGTTTAAAGACAACCTGATTATGTAAAGCAGGCAGCAGCAGCCAAACAGCGAACAGCTCTCCACAGAGAACACTGTGGTCAGTTCATACAACTCCAAACGGTCCAGGTCTCTCTAGCGGCTACAAAAAAAACATTTCCAACAGGATTCCGTGAGAAATCTAATAATCCCTCGAGTAATTCGTAAATGAAATGTGCCGAACATAACTAACATTCATACATTTGGAACTTTGAGAATCGATTCCCTCGACTCGGGACGGCAGTTCCACTGTCTCTTACAGCAGCTGAATGATGTCCAAACAGGGGGCCCCGTTACCAAATTGAATATTTCATTATATTATACCACAGTGCGTGTACCATGTGATTGTCGATTTGAAAATCAGTTTCAATGTATGTATTAGAAACTATCAGCAGCGTATTTCTACCACGTATTTGCTTTAAACAGCAAACCTGAGGGGATTAACAACAGTTTTCCAGTGTAGCTCGGCGGTACTTTGTCCCACGCAGTGAAATGGTGCGTAACGGGAATTCCACGCAGCGCTTCCCGTCCTGTGAGCGTGTTTGACTGGTGTGGGCAGGCGAGAGCACTTCGTCAATTTCATTGGACACGTACACGTCCCATGTCGACCGCACCAGGGGGAGACTTGACGAAGATGTTCAGCGTGCTTACATGTGGAGGCAGCGTGCGTAAAACCGTGCGTAACCTCCACATGGAGAGGCTCATAGAAACAAGCAGCGGACATTATCACACAGCAGAGTTCAAGGCGCAGTTGGAGACACTCACCCTGTGTGGCAGATCCGTCCAGCACGGAGCTGAAGTGGAGGGTATGATGGAGGGAAGCGGCTCTCTGGTTGTAGCTGTGGCGGTGGAAGAACGCTCACTCCCTGGCTGTTAGGATGACAAGTTTCTGTTTCACCAAACGCACGGATGGACCAGGAGCAGTCCAGCGTCTCCGCTGACACAGATCAATGCGAAGTCATGTACGATCAGCCACACTGGCGATGCGTTCACGTGCCGCGGAGCAGATCGTAAACACACACAAACGAGCACTTTGCGCGTGCGAGGTCAAAACACAGGCTCAAATTGGATTTTAAATGATAAGTGCGATAAGAAGTTACAGATTATTGTAGCTTCTGAGTAGTGTAGCTACCATTTAAATATTCATTTAGCAATTCAACACAAAATCTGTTAGATTAACTATACTTACAAAACATGCTACTCCAGAAGATCCCACTACATTCTGCTGTGGATATTTACAAGCTAAGAAGATCTATGTGACTGTTTCCCGTGGTTCCCTCCTCGTGTGGATATTAATGTGATTCGAATTAAAAGCCTCGTATGTCCGCACGGTCCCTGAAAGCAGTGTGTGTGACAGACATGTCGTGCGGTGACTCAGAGCTGAGTCACAGCGTCGTGTCCCGCCCACACAGCGGCGGCGGCCAATGGCGCTGGGGCGGACACGCAGAGTGTGGCGAGCAGTCACGCAGCCTCCACAGCCCGTGTGCGGGTTTAAAGGGACGGAAATCACAATTAAAGGCAGGTGGGCGGGAACACACGCTACATATTCACATTCGGAATTAATATGAACATTTAGGTATAAATATGAAGTGGATTACATAAACACTGGAGAGAAACTGTGAATTAATCCTGGATTTATATAACCCTCCAGTAAGATAATTCAAATACATTATTTTATAGCCTAACAACTAATCTAAATACCATCACAATACTCTTTCAGAGTTCACACTGTGGACACACAGACACACACCTGTTAATGTGTGTCCTCTGACTTTATGACTGCTTTGGAGATGGGGATCTAATGTTAAATTTGTCTAAAGGAAACTGGTGCTGGCTCACTGTTGAACAAGTCGAGCTGGATGTTTACTGTGAATTGTGTTCTGTGGAGTTTGTGACCACTAGTAGCGCTGTGGAGCCATGTTGGATTTCTGACTTGGTGAGTAGTAGAAGAGCTATGTCTCAATTCAGGGGCCGCCTCCCTCTGAGGCTGCCGTTGGGACAGCCAACCTATTCTGGATTCATTGCACTTTGGTGATTTGCTTATTTTAAAGGAGATGATGAAACGCCCAATGCTTAAAGTTGTTAGTATCACGCTTCAACTCAACCTAACAGTTAACGGTGTACATATTAAAACTTTCCCACCAATTATGGTGCTGTTGCTAAGCAACAGATGTTGGTGGGAGACGAGGTATTGGTGATGCTAATCACAGGAAACCTTCGTAGGCAAGACCGTGTCATTTTGATTTGGCCTAAGCGGCCCACGAAGAAAGCTTTCTTCTTCCTCAGGCCACGAAGCGCCTAGCTTCTGAAGGCCCCTGAATTGGGACACATCGCCTCAAATCAGTTTTAAGCATAATGCTCTCCTCTGTATTATGTATCGTTATCAAACGATGATGCTAACGATACTTACCTGGCAAGAGCAAAGTCCACTTCTTCATGTATGTTCCGCATTGAGTTTAATTCAGGGGGAGTTACCACCATTTTTTAGGTGTTGTAGAACTTATAGTTACTGAGTATGTGTCAACCCAGTTCCCAGAGATGTTCGGATTCAAAAACCAATAACATACTTTCAATGACTTCAATATTCAGGATTATGGACACACCATCCCGAGAGGTCCATGATGCTATAATGGCCCGATGGGTGGAGATGTAATGTAAGATCATATAAACTCACTGTAGAGTACAGATGTTTATCAGATTGTCGTTTTTCTTCAGCTCCTCATTTTACCAGTGAGCTACAGGTTTGTCAGAATGATTTGTGCACAAAAACAAACATGTCAGTACACAGTTATGTATATACAGGAAGCGCATGTGCCTGTCTGCTGATCACTGAATTCCAACAGAGCTGGCTGAAGTTTCCATAACTGCATCCCCCCCCTGTTTTCTTCCAACTGTGCACCTGCTTCTTCCCACATCCCACAGCTCCAAAACCACTCAAAGGACTTCAGAGGATCAGGAAGATGTGGTAATTCTTGATTTACATTGACCTCTGCTGGCAGTCCAAGGAAACTGCAACTCAAATTCCTTAATCATCAACTACTCCTTTAAATTCAACCTGAGGGGTATAAACAATTATCCTGCAGTCTCATTAACCTGCATCTTCTGACGGACAGGTTTAGCCCAAACCTTCACCCATAGTTTCCCTTAACTCCTTCCTGCAGCCTTTGCCAGCAACCGGCAGCCCTGGCCTCCAACTGCTCCACCTGATTCTGTCAAACAGATACAGGTCAAACCTCCACCCACAGTCACTTCCAGCTCCAGGCTCAAGCCTCTTTTAACCCACTGCAGCATTCTCCTCCTCCTACAGTAGACAGCTCCTTCCACTTCATGCATCCTCCATTCTCAACAGCAATCTTCAGCCTGTGCCAACTTCCAGGAGCTACACCTTAAACTACTGACAATCGGATCTAACTTCACCCCTACTTCTAGTTCTTTGGCAGCCACCCCTTGGCCTCTACTGGCAGACTTCTTACTGCAGCGTCATCTCCAGTCTTAAGGTGCCAGTGAAAAACCTGCAGTTACAGTCTTACCTAAGAGAAATCATCCATGGGAAAATTCCTCCACATTGACATTGAGGCTTTTACTTTCATGGCAGTCAAGACCAGATATATCTTGTCTTTTCCATAAGATTCGTATAAAGTTTGCACTCATTGGATTCCTCATTGAATAGTTGAGGGTCAGAGGGAGAAAGTTTAGTGCTGGGCTTTGACTGACCACACCCTAGCGCTATGTTTATACCCACTGCCTCTACATTCCCATCAAGCAGCCTACATAGGACACAACATACGAGACATTGTAGATCTTCATTGTTTCTCCACACAATCAGGAACCATCTACGAATGCAGCACTGACTGTATCTGGCTCCAGTGTCACGTTGCGTCTATTAATTTGATTAAACACGTCTTTATTTAGGAATGTGCACCATGGGGGGGGCAATATAAACGGAAATGAGAGCTCATAAAAGCAGATGCTGACACGGGGCTTCTTTAAACAACGATAAAGACCACAACATTAGTTATTAATGCAAGAGCTCTCTGAGGTTGCTGCTGCTGCCACTGGAGAAATCAACTGTGTGTCCCAGTTGTGCTGTCTACCCTCACATATCCAACACTTTAAATCTATTATTAGCAGTGCAATGCAAAGATGTCAAGTACAGTTACTTTGGGCAACTCATTGTATATTAATCAACATCACAGAAGAATAACTCACCCAGGCTACATGAGACTTGAATAAGCATGAAGCAGATAAAAAGGATAATTTCCTTTGTTTTCCCTCTGGATCTCTCTACCCAAACACATCCGTGACTACACGGACCTCACCATGTTCAATACTCTAATCAAAACTCACCCTTTCAGAAATGCTTTTAATGTGAATGATTGACATGGACTCTATGTTTATATTGTGTTACTTTTTATGCTCAACTTTTAATGTTGTATTGTTTTTGAGTATCAAGAAAAGCGCTCTTTAAATAAAACGTATTATTATTATTATGTTGTTGTTGTTGTTGTTGTAAACTGCTTTACATCCCAACTGAATCTAAACTATAAATATAAAAGTGTTATAATATAATTATCGACTGAACTGGAATAAAAAAGACAACCCCTTGCACTCTTTCTTTTAAACCATCAAACACTGACGTGATTCAATTTTAAATGATTCCCTTTCCATTTCCATGGTGTAAAATGACCTGCTCAGTCACTGGTGTAGGTTTTATCAATGTAGCGATAAAACAGCATCAGTAGACCTTGTTCATCAGTCAGGGCTCCAGGGATTTATTTCCTGCGGCAGAGAGGAGGAGCTATTGGGCCACAGTGGCACCAGAGGCTGATGGGTGATGAGCTGAGGAAATAACCACAGACTGTGAATGAAAAAAACACAAAGATATTTAGTGAATAAATCACCTCTTTACATAATGGAACATGCAATTTGAGACCAGGGTAAGGAAGTTGGCATGTCATGAGATGGACTGATGTGTTATTAGTTTCTTACCATTTGTTGACATGAATACAAATACACAATATTACAGCCCAAGTCTTCTGTTTGGGCCCTGATTCAAGGTTGGGTATCAAGTCAATTGTTCTGGTGCTTTAAGGCCCCTATTATTTCAGTTCATATAATGTGTATAATATGAATAAATCTACAGTTAATTTGATTACCGCAAAATAATCATGATGACCACATGACCACATTCACTCAGCCATGAATGTATACTTTCTAGTAGGAACGTGGGCTCAGTTTAATTGGGAAGATAAAGATTGAAATGGTTTCGCAACAAATAATATAAAAAGAAAAAAAATGATAGCATTCACCTAAACAATGGAGGAGAAAAATACAAATGATTTCCTTACAGTTTTCTCCAAAACCAGAGTCTGAAAGCTGAAAAAAGTACCCTGAATTTATTGGTTTTTAATATGAACATCGGTCCCACATGATCCAAATGTGCTCAACTGAACCAGAATAAACAGGTTGGAGCACGTCGCCCCGGTTTTAACCTCTTTACACTGACTTACAGATTATTTTGGATTTGATTTTAAGGTTCTTTTAACTACTTACAAGGCACTTAATGGTCTGACTCCCTCAGTATATTGCAGATTTTTTAAATCCTCATATAACCCAGGGCACACTTTGAGATTCACTGGCAATGGAAGGAGATTCAGCTGGTGGAATCAGTAGCTTCCTTTAAACCAAGGTGTAAATGTACAATATATAGTAATGGGCAGTAGTAGTAAAATTGTAATATTTATGTCTGTATGTATTTTATGTTTTTTTTTAACTTTTTTTTTTTATTTTATCTATTTATTCTGAAGCAGTTTGTTAGCTTGAAAAGTGCTTTTTAAATGACAATGCTATTATTAAGATATTATTAATTAAGATGAATTATTAATATATTATTTGATCAATTACTGTAAAATCAACTTATCATGTAACGTGGAAGTGAATTATCACACTGCAAGTCTCAGTGATCTACTGAGGCTTAGGTTTGATGCTTGTTCATTCATTGGGATTTTGTGCGTCTGCCGGTGTAATTAGTGAGATACAGACTGGAGGTGTGGAGGAGTACGACTCCATCACATAGTGAACACATGGAGGACAGGTCTGGGTAAAACGTGGTGGAAGTGAGATCACTCTTTCTGTCTATCTCTTCAAAAAGTAAAACCTCACACAACATCTTCACTTCACTTCACCACACACGTTATATTGTCTTTATTCAGTGTCCCTCCGTGCGTAAAGTGGTTCGCTCCACCTGTCACCTGCTCTATATAAGCTGTTGCAAAGCTCTTAACGCACATCAGTGCTGTCTCCGACTCACCGCAGACATGAACTACGGGGACCGCTACACCTCCTCGTCCTACCGGAGAATCTTCGGGGACTCCTCCCGGTTCCCCGTCTCTCCGTCCCGCACCGGAAGCGCGTCCTCTCGGTTCCCCCCGGGGCTCAGGTCCATGGCGGCGTCCCGCAGCCACGCGTCCTCGCTCAGCTTGTACCGGAGGACGGGACGGTCCTCCTCTTTCTCTCCGGTGCCCACCGACTCAATGGACCTGACCCAGACTTCTGTCGTCAACAACGAGCTCAAAGTCATTCGAACCAACGAGAAGGAGCAGCTGCAGGTAGATTATATATAGAAATATATAGATTTATATAGAATAGTTTATAATGATGTGTCTTACAATAAATTATCTTTTTTAATTTTTATTAAAGTATTTTAACTTGTTCTTTATAATAATATTAACTTACTTTATTTAATAGCACATTTCGAAACACAATTCGAAATGAAAAATATAAGGCAAACCATAATAACTATTAAAAATATAAAAATTATATAAATCAACTGATCACAGTTTATAGAATAAAATGGTGTTCAACAGCTCACTCTTATAAAACGTATTATTGTATTAATTTATGACCAATGACTTTCCAGTTGTGGTGTTTCAGTCTTTCAGTATATCAGGCCTTGAAGTCATTCTATGTAGAGCAATAAATAAATCCAGATGTAAACAAGCATTTTACTCCTCTCATAACCTCATTCTGAACTTAAGCCCTTAATAATAATAGTAATTCAGACACATTTATCGCAAAGAAAGAACCAACAAGTGTATTTACTTATAAAAAGGTGACCTGGCCTTTTGATCGCTTAATAGACCGTTACTTTAATCCCTGTGAATCTGATGCTTTTTTTGCCTACATTTCAGCACACCTTTATAAACGTAGCCATAAAAATCACGACACTAATCTGACGAAAAACCTCTGAACCATCTGAATACCTCAGGGTCCACTGACTTGTGTCTTCTCGAACTTTTCACCGTTTCCCAAAGGCTTTTAGGAGTTGACTCAAAAGTTGAGTTTGACATGGCAGCATGGTGACACCTTCTGTGTGATACAGGCAAAAGCTCAAGAACACTGCTTTCTCACGATCTGACATTATTTGATTAATTATTTAATCTATAAAATGCTACAAGAAAGGACAAACCAGTTTCTCAGATTCCAAGCTGACATATTGAAATGTGTTATTTTGCCCATGTAACAGTCCAAACCCCTCAGATGTTTATGTTCACAATAATTAAGAAACCAATTATCAAATGGATTATCACATGAAGAATGAAATGTTCTCTTCCAAAAACTGTATTTGGACCAAAAGTATCAGGAAGTGTTTGGTTTCAGGAACGTTTTTAAAGGAACTAAAAGGTTCTTTTAAGGGCTGCAGATCCCCCCCCCCCCAAAGCTTGGACTTGCAGAGTAAAACAAATTGATCAAAACCAGTGCTATCAACGATGTTGTATCTGTAACTGTTTCAATATGTTTTGAGAACCTAGGATGCAGGAGGACAAACAGGGAATGTGTTTTTAAAACCCATGTGTGGCGATGTCACCTACATTTCATGTTTCATGTTTCATACCAAAGAGGTGAGAGAGGCTCTTTATCTTTATTCTTAAAGAGAAGTTTGACCTTGTGGACAAACTAAACACCTTTTGAGTTTTGATGACAACTGAAGGTTGGAAGGGGAGGGTGAGGTGAGCGTGTTCAGCTGCAACATGTAACTCTAGCACTAGATGTCACTAAATTCTACACACTGAACCTTTAATACACTGTCAGGTTTGATGAGACATGAGATTACAATATGAGATTACAATATGTTTATTTGGAAGGTTGGATGTTTATGTTATTAGATGCAGGAGATTTTAAATGAACCAGCAGCTGTGGTCAGAAGCCTGTCTGGTATTTTAATCTAAAGGTAAAATAGTGTGTGATTATAAACAAGCTTTTATGCTGTTGCACAGGGTCTGAACGATCGCTTCGCCATGTTCATCGATAAAGTGCGTCACCTCGAGCAGCAGAATAAAGTGCTGGAGACGGAGCTGTTGACCCTGCGGCAGAAGCAAAATGAGCCGTCCCGCGTCGCTCAAGTCTACCAGCAGGAGATGAGGGACATGCGGTCACAGCTGGACGACTTGAGCAGGGAAAGGAACCATATCCTGATCGAGAGGAACAACATAGAGGACGAGCTCCAGGTAAAACCACTGGACAGGGGTAATGATAATGCACAGTATGTTTGATGCATGTCAGGAATTTTGTTGACACCATTATCTCATTATTTCATCTTCATTATCTCATTTCTTAAATCAAAAATGAGCTGTGGAGTTATGTGGATATGCTTTTTATTTCAAATCTTACTTGTCCATTAATTCACCTCTCTCTCTCATTTCACTATCAGAAACTCAACGTGAAGTTTGATGAGGAGGTGATCGCACGGGAGGAAGCAGAGCAGACCTTGAAGTCTTTCAGGAAGGACGTGGACGACGCGGCAGTCATTCGCCTGGACCTGGAACGCCGGGTGGAGTCGCTGACGGACGAAATCACCTTCCTGAGGAAGGTGCACGACGAGGAGATCCAGGAGCTGAGCAGCTTGATGGAGTCACAGCAGGTCTCCGTGGAGCTGGAGGTCGCCAAACCGGACCTCACCTCAGCTCTGAAGGAGATCCGCAACCAGTACGAGTCCATCGCCTCCAGGAACCTGCACTCGGCCGAGGAGTGGTACAAAAGCAAGTTTGCCAGCCTCAACGAGCAGGCGACCAGGAGCAACGAGGCCATGAGGGCTAGCAGGGAGGAGATCAACGAGTTCAGGAGGCAGCTGCAGTCCAAGACCATCGAGATCGAGACCATGAGGGGCACCAACGAGTCTCTGGAGAGGCAGATCGCAGAGATGGAGGATGGACACAATGCTGAAGTCACATCCATGCAGGCAAGTAATTACAGTCATTAAAAACTATAGTGAACCTACAGCATGTTAGCATTTATCTTGATATTAGCATTACTGTTCCCTTGCTCCTACATCTCTCAGGGAAAGGGAGGAGTTTAGTCCCCAAGCACTCTCATTTCTGCACATTTCATTTACAAGAAGCAGTCCCATCCCAAGATTATTTCCCTTTCATGACGGTTATCAAGAGATTAAATCACTCTTTCCGGAAACTCTTTTATAAACATTATTTAAGTGCAGACTTGTGAATTAAAGCCTTGATGGGGAAAAGGGAAAGTCATTTGCTCCCATTCACCTGCTTCCAGGCTGCATGGAGGTCAGTGCTGTCTGTAGAGTAATAGGATTGGAAGCCAGCAGATCTCATGGTCTTGAATTATGTCACAGCTTGAGTAAAGCTGTTTGCGAACTGCACACAGGGGGCGGTCCCAAACCTTTCAATGTCAAGTCTGCAGGCGCAAGGAAAACAACATATCGGCGATGTTATCATTAAAACAACCGATCACACGCCCTATGATTGCAGTTCTTCTGCCAACCACTAAGAAAGCAGAAGTTTGAGACACTAATTAAACTGCAATGAAGGCTGTTTGTTGAAGAGTTGATGAATCAAAAAGCTGAAGGAGAAATTGTGAAATCTGTGATATTTGAGTTTAATCCAGCCATAATCACCACTCAGTCACATAGGCAAGCAGTTTAATAATTGCTTACAGGAGCTTTGCTAAACTTAAAGTCTGGAAACCTCTTACTTATAGTACTTACTAATCATCTGTAAGTTAACATTATTTATGACTGAACTTTATCACTGCCTATTAACTAGTATTACTTACTTATCATTAATACGTATATTAATACTTATTACTGAGCTTTGTTATTGATTATTACTGACATATTTATATGCAAGTATATTATAACTTGTTATTAAGCTTTAGTATTGACTTTTACTTACTTATTACTGAGCTTTAGAGTTGACAGTAAACAGATTTTTTTTGCAATGCTAGCTCTTCCAGCATTAGCGCTGGTAGTTCCATAAAGACAATTTATTTACTTAACAGCAAACAGCAGAAACAGCAAATTCTCAGATCAAATGTCAGCAGTGAGGCTTCCTGCTAAAATGTGATCGAATCGATTTATGAAATAATAATTGGGAATTTGAATTTAAAAAATCCTGTCTGTAATATCAACCTGTTTGAGATAAAGTTATGACTCTCACCTCATTGTTTGACAACTCAGAGTCAGAGATCAACTGATTCAAGTTCAAGGTCTGAAGAAGACACGAAACAGTTCTGAGTCAATCATGGTGCGTGTCTATCAGATTAACCTCTGACCTGCTAATTCGGATAAAGGAAGGCCATCTGCTTTCACTGGCTCTTTACAGAGGCTAAAGCTCCAAAAGGATTCTTTATTCCCTTTGAGGGAATGATGCCGCAGGAAAATCAGTACAGTGGTTTAGATCTATGCACATGTAAATTCATTGAGAAAACTGCTGATAATGCCCTTGCTTTTCTTTCGTCTGAATCCATTGTCTTTTCCATTGTAACAGGACACGATTGGCCATCTGGACTCTGATCTGAGGAACCTGAAGGGTGAGATGGCCCAGCACCTGAGGGAGTACCAGGACCTGCTCAATGTCAAGATGGCCCTGGACATAGAGATCGCTGCCTACAGGTGCTGAGAGGATAAAAAGGACAAACCCAACAAAAGAGGAATTTCTCTTGACTAGTGGACACCATTGAAAAAATAATCTTGAAGCATTTGTGGGACGTGTAATGTCTGCATGTCCACTCTGACATTTTGTTTCTCTCGGTCCCACAAGGAAACTGCTGGAGGGGGAGGAGACTCACTTTAACTCAGGGGTGTCTTTCGGTGCTGCCAGCTTCAACTATCAGCCTCGAGCCTCCGCCAGCTCCTCCAGGAGCAGCCAGAGGGAGAAAGAAGGAGGCATGAAGGAAAGCTTCAAAGAGATCAGCGAGGACAAAGATGAAGCAGACATCAACTCCAACAACTGAGCACAAGCACAGACAGATATATAGAAAGATAGACAGGGAATTCTGGAAAGTGGGAACACGTATTCATTTGATGTATAGTGAGTTGATAGTTAACCCTAACCCTAAAAGATCCATTTATACAAATGTTGTGAATTTAGAGGTGAAAATCTGTATTTTTGGTGATAATCAATATCCTTTAGTTGACATCTTTCCTGAGTCATAGGTCTCAGTGCTTGGATCTTTGGACTCTTTGGAAAATAAACTTTGTTCCACTCCACATTAAACAAACAAAGCCAACCTGGAAATATTTTAAACAATCTAACCCTAACCCTGCTCTAAAGGTCTCCAGAGATTAACAATTTTCAAATATTGTACAATAGTAAATGTGTGAGCAAGTATTGAATATGGATGAATTTGCATTTGCTGCTGTATTATATTGCACTGACACCTGTGTTTATCAAGGGAAGACACTTAATGTTAGTGTGGTTCTCTTTTGTAGCAGTGCACTGTAAAGCCCCTGTGACACAGAGTTTGAAGAAAGGACACTATCTGCTCTTTTTCTTTGTTTTGTTTCGTCACAAAGTGTAGAAGTTTCCCTGCTCTGAGCTTAAGCTACTGAGCTGTATGCTGGAAAAATCTATGGTGACAGAGAAAAATAGTTCAGTACAATGAATACGATGCTTCAGTAGGAAAACTGGGATGTTACTTACTGTTGTTTTTAGTGGAACTGAACAATGCAATGAATAAAATAATGTGGCTAACAAGCTGCTTTCCTTTTTTTTTTATATACACAAACATATTCACACAGAGGAAGACGTAAAGCTGCTTCTAGTTAGAGGTTTCTGTCCATTAACGGAAGAACCTCGGCTCATTAACAAACTGCAGAACTCATTCAAGACAGCAAGATATTTAGCAACTGCATAAAAAAATGTAGGGAAGCTGATATCCCACATTTTAAGTTATCAACCAGTCAGGGAGGAATCCTTGTCCAGCGTGTCCTGATAGGAAGTTATTTAGCAATCATGAAATAAACACTATCCATCAATAATCAAAATGTTTTTATAGCCAAGAACCGGGGATTCTTCCCATTAAAGTTTCTAACCCACCACTTTGAAAGAGCAACATGGATGAACGAGGAAACCCTTTCTTAGTTGTGCAGTCATTTATTCATTCAAACTGACAAAACTATTTTTCAACTAATCTTACCAAAAACCTGTGCATACAAACACCCTTTAAATAAATGCTTTAGTGCTCCGATGTGCAGGACTTAAAGCTGGCTTCATCGTGTCTGTTGTATTCATTTACATCAGTTGACACTTCATAAAAAAGTTAACAGCTCTTAAATTAAATGTGTAAATCAACCATAAACAAGCTGGAAAAGACGACGTGTAGATCTGAGCTCTGAATATCAAAATGTTACACACAAACACAAACCTTTGGTAGTGGTAGTTTGAATTTTCAAGCCCTTTGAATCAGTAGTATCTGAAATCACAGTCAATCAGTCATTAAATACAAAAGTGAGAGATGGGTCCCTGATTTCATAGAAAAAGAGGCAGCTTGTATCTGCTTCACAGGCACTTTCTACTTTCTATTAACAGAAGTCATGCGCAGTGTGGCTACAGCAGAAGTCACGTTCTGTAGAGTGGAAGCCCACCGAGCTCCACCTAAAGATACCTTGGCAGTAGGAAGAGGAATTTCCACTTTTCGGGTTGGAGTTACTCCTTCTTACATGCTGGCACTTAAGTTAGTCAAATATATGTACCCGTCCTCCTGAGAGATGAACATTTGATGCTACAGTGAGAAATTTCAAAGAACAGTTGATATATTTTCATTCCAGACCATTCAAGAAAACCATGCTTGGAGATATTAGGCGCTAACATCCAAGATGGCTGTGAGGCAGGTATAACGCAAAGGTAGACACTTCACTCCAAATGATAACTAAGAGTCAGAGGAAAAGAATCACAATCTCATGGTCAGGAGTGGGCGGGCAGGATCAGGCCAAACTGCAGCACCAGCAGACCGTCCTGGAGCAAAATGGAAACCAGAACAATAAGATTACTCATTGGGATCAGTATTGATGACATTCTAATGAAATCTCCATCATACAAAAGGGATTTGTTGCTCTGTGTGATTCTGGTTCTTACTTGCAGCGCCGCATCACCCACGGTGCTCTGCACGTCTTTGAGTGACTGGGAGGGATCTAGGAGGTGATCGCCACAAACCACATCCACCTGCAGGAGAATCAGAGCCAGTTCTTTGAGCCCAGAGAGAACTGTGTGTCTGTGTGTGTGTGTGTGTGTGTGTGTGTGTGTGTGTGAGTGTGAGTGTGAGTGTGTGTGTGTGTGTGTGTTTAGATTGTTTTACCATGAAACAAACAACTCTTTGAATTTCTGGACAGACAAACTATGAGTATCGATGGTTTGGTTTGGATTTGACCAGAATCATTTAACTGACAAAAACACTGAACAGACAGGAAAAGCCTTGGAGACCTATAATAAACTGGATGAAGATGATGGGTAAACTAAAGCCTAGTTCACACTATAGTTTCAGCCCGACTCCACAGAAAGTTCTGGAGGCTTTCACTCAGACATTGATGTCCACACATAAAGCCTCTCAGCAGAATGTCCGGAGGTTCTCTGGAGTTCAGTGCATGTCTGAAAACAACTTAAGTTTGGGGAATAAGAAGTCGGTTGTGTGGTGTGAACTCAAAAACTGCAAGACTTTCGATCACAAGACAGAAAGTCATGTAGTTTGATCTGCATAGTGATCGGAGAACTTTGAAAGTCACGGTTTAAACTGCTTGTAAAAGTGTTAAAATCTAAAGGAAGGCCTTCTATTACTCTTGGGACCTCTGCTGCAATGAACAGTGACCCTGGGCTGATCTTTGTCCTTCCTCTCCAGGTTTGTCCAGACAGGTGAGCCCTGAAGGAAAGCTGCTAATCCTCATCCACGTGTTTCTAAATACCAAATACACCAACTCCTGAACTCTGCCTTTGGTAAACTGATCTCAAACAGACATCCCTGTTCGTCTGAAGAAACAAAGACACTTCTGGACCTGACCCCGATCGTTTTGACCCCGAGCCTCCTCTGACAGCCTGCCCCCTGCTCTGAGACAGACATGCGGTATCCCTGCACTAACTATTTGATCGTAATCAGATTACGGTTGTCCTGAACGAGTGTCTGTTGACCTTTAGATGTAGGCGGCCTGCTGAGTTTTGACCTGAGCAGGTGACTCCTCTATGTCGGGACAGTTAAATAATGTTGGAAAGTTTGTATCACGTAGTTCATTTCCTTTAGTGTTTCCTCTATTTCACTGCCAGCTTCAGACCACGTGTCACCCTGGTCAGGAGGATCATGCAGGAGGGTCAGCTGACACATGGCCGATGTGGATTTGTGGAACACGAATAACGCGGAGACCCAGACACATGCTTCAGTAAGGTTAAGACAAGGCTGAGTGTTGCTATAATTTAGTGGGAAACAAGTCCCCAGCATGATGTCTCAGACAATTTCAGTTATCCTGCCTTCATCAGGATGGTGTATTATTCCAACAATTAGTCATGTGACTTAGGTTACCCTTTCGAAAGTATATATGGTGCTATTGCAGTGAGCAGTTCTTACATATTTCTTAATTAAAATAAACTACTGCATTAACTATAACAAATTCTAAACTCTGGAGCTGTTCGTCCTTTGACAAGTCAGATGACACACAACAAACCCAAACTCTATTAAACACACACAAACAGATGTAGACATCAGGGTACGGTGGCTTAAATTTGTTAATCGAGAGACATGTGATTAAAATTCTACTATCACAAAGATAGTAGAATCAGTCACCAAAGATAGACTGACACGTGTCAAAATGTGCCTTGTAGATTTGGTTTTGAATGGATAAAATTGCCACCACTTTACACAAAATCCAAAAGATATTTTAAGAAAATATGCTATTCTACTAAAAACCGACTAAAAACATGAATGGATCTACATCTACAGTGTGATTGGCAGGCTTCTATCTCCAGTCCACATCCTGTGAGTCAGACGGTCATTCAGGTCACTAACAAAACAAGCTACATGAAAGGAACACCTTTGAACATGTCTGAAGCTCCTGTTCTATTTTGAGTGTGCTCAATGTGCACACCTTCATTAAAGTGCGGTGCCAACATCCGTCTGCTGTCCTACTTCCAAGTTGGTCCAAAGCGCGAATCAGGATCAACACTGTGTTCATGTCACTGTGTTGACCGATTAGCTGTAAGCCTGGCAGACTCACCAGGCAGGTTGGGCTAAGCTCCATCTTCCTCCTGATGAACAACTCCACGTGCCGGATGGTGGCCTCACCCGACACACGAACATACCGCCTCTCCAACGGCTACACAGGAACAGGGTAGAACACACTGTATCAAAGTCTTCGATTCAAAAATACAGAATATTCAGGAAAGAATCTGAGTCATGTCATAAGAAATTGTGGAAAAAGCTGTGTCTGCCTGTTTGGAACATATTTACTCTCATACAGTCTTATTCAAAAGCAGACTTATTGTTTTCATAAACCCAGTACACACAGATTGTATGGCTATTGGTCACAGTGAAAACTGAGAGATCAGTGTTAAAAGGCCAGAAAAAAATTGAATAATTACTTTGTAGAAAATGTGAATGACACAGTCCATGATGAATAACGATCTGCTTGGTAACAACCCTTCTTGTGATAGTTAGTATATCCAGCAGCCCCTGGCATGACAGAATAACTTGACCCAGCCATGTTGTAGATGTTATCTTATATCTGTTACAGTGCATCATAATAATAGTAACAACGAAGATAATAATACAAAAAATAATAACCCTTATATGACTTGATAAATACTGAAGTTTAAGGTTGTTACCTTAAAGCCAATAATGCCCTCTTCAGCCCTGAGAACAAAACAAGAGTAGACGTAAGTACATTTATTTCGTCCTGAGCAAAAACACACAGATTAAGACAACAGCATCATCTGGTGACATGTCTGAGTAACTGCATGGTAAATTCGTTCATGTCTGCAAACTGGTCTTCTTCTTTTTCTAAATAGAAGAAATGCTCACTAGGAGTAAAACTCAAGTCAGTTGGTCTTATTTACGTCTACAGACAAAAAGCAAAGCACTGAACCAAAATTCAGTGATTGCCAAACTATACAATGATTAACACCTGCAACACGGGGCAAATATACACCAATTAACCTGCAGGTTTTTGTTTCCCTCTGATTGTAAAGATACTGATTCTGACCGAGAACCTTTGAGTATGTATTTTTTGTTTCAATGGGACATAAGGTGCACAATCTGAGTAGGTGTTCATCAGAATCAGGGCCTTTTAATGACAAACCATTCGACCAGGTCATAGCAATAAATAAACCTGTTTAAATTAAAACTGCTGCCAATTACCAATGGCTGCTTTTTTATAAGCAGTTCCACATTCCTTATATTCTGTATGTTCACTCATTTGCTTAGTGGTTCAGGTAAGAGGGCATACAAATTTTGTGCAGATCCAAATCATGGGGAGTGTCTAGGAATTTCTTTTCACTTTCTTTTTCAACACTTTCGTTGATTTTTCAAATTGGTGCAAATCCAAATATCTGGACCTAATGAATTTAAATGATTCATAAGGGTCTGCTGGGGGGTGGTGGAGGTCTGTGCTCTACTAAGTGCCATCTTAGTTAATGCAATAACACATCTTCCCGGTGAGATGGGGGAAATGTGATATATTTAGAGAGCAAGTGGTCAAGCTCAGATCTTTTTGGCTATATTTTTTTTAAGATCTTTCAATTGAATAGTAATGCACTGAATGTAAAGAGACAAAGTACCTAAAGCTCTGTGTCTTTGCTGGATTAAGAGCTGTCCAATGAGATCCTTACCCAACGAAGTCCAGCAGCAGAGAAACATCCAGCTCAGGAGGAATGGTGAACACAGACTGAGGAGTGTTTTCTCTCTTCTGCTTCTTCACCACAACAGGAGCTGGAGAGGTGATCACCACTGCAAACAAGAGACGAGAAAACACAGAGGAGACGCTTGAGTGAGCAACTCTGAAGTGTTTGCTATGTTTGTGATGAAAATCTCCATCTTTGAATTTTCAGTTTAAGGATTCTCAGATTTAAGGAAAGATTATTAGTATTATGCCAAATAATAACAGATGTTCTCTCAAGACCCTTTTCATACAGAGCAGGTATAGAATGTACTCTTTACAATTTTATTAACAGAGACCTAACATCCCCACATGAGCAACATCTTTCCAACTGTGGTGAGGAAAAACACTCAAAGAGAAGATGTAGGGAGATCGAGAGATAAAAGAAGATACAGATGTAGAAGAGTACTGAAAACTAGTGACCACATTTCCACAAAAGTTGGCAGTATAAGTCAGGAGAAATCATATTCAATTGTGGTGTGCATCTGGATCATGCTGCGGCCCGAGGATGTTTTCCCCCACTTTGTTTAACATTTCAACCTTTTCATGTTTCCCCAGGGATTAAATCATGGTCTACAACTATCACTACAAAATCATTCTGACCCCAATTTGATATTTTCTCCCCTAAAATGAATAAAGAGGAAAAGTGATCAAACTTTTTTCTCTGACCTTGAGGAGATTTGTTCACCACTGATCTCAGTCTGACAAAACATGTGTTTCAGTGTTCAACCTGTTTACTGAAACTTTTAATGCAATTGTTTTACCTGGTTTAGGCACCTCCATCCCTCTCTCTTTGTAGAAGTTACACATCTGTTCTCGTTCATCTGTAGAGAGAAGAGAAAAGACATTAAACACATCAGTTAAGTTCAATGCATCTAAATATATATTCACATAAAATACATATACAACAAAACAGTCACACCATGTGAAATATCACTAAAATGTCAAAAGATTCTAGATGCATTTGTGCAAAAAGTGTTAAGGTTTGTATATCTAAATACAATGGGTTAAGGTTCCTGGGTAAGACTCCCTTTCTTAAGAAGCTCAACATGAGAGGAATAACCCAAAATTATAAAGATCCACAAAAAAAGAGCAAAAATCACACAAGAGAAGACGAAAACTATCCCTGACCAGGTAAGTTGCAGACTTTTATCCAATAAAAAAAAGTTAGATTTTAAAGTGAAAAGTAAAGCTACAGAGCTTGTCGAGCAAAGAGCAACTGGAAGCAATCATCTGGGAACAGCAGCAGAATCTCTCTACAGATTTGTGTCATACCCAGGAGGACCCAGGAGCGTACAGTAAAATATTAATATTTAAATATAAAAAAATAGAAAACTCATTATTGCAGGAACTGAATTTTGTTGCAGTTGGTTCCTATGAATGATGTGAAAAGAGAAAAGTTTGATTAAGAAACTCTTGTCAAAGATCCATACAATCAGTTTGGGACAAAATTGTATTAAATGGACAAGACCTTTGATGACATTTTTGAGATATTAACTGGTGTACTGTTCTGTAATACACTGTACATGCACTTACACTCCTCCAGGTAGGGAATCATTTTGTAAACAATGTCCTGCAGTTGTCTGTCAGGCCTGTGGGAGAAAAAAGCATTTGGGGCTTAATAGACTGCTTTGTTATAGACCTGAGTAGCAGCAGATAAACAGTTTAAATATCATAAATATCCCCCGGTTCAGGTGCAATAGGAGTAAAGACTATTTTGTTCCCCGTGCAATACATTTACTGAACTTGAATATTGGATTAAGTTCTTTTTTATATTTAGCATGTATTTCTGACTTTTAGACGCATCACATGACATTACATATTCCATATGTACTTTTTGTTTGTATGCTGTTCTGTGAGCCAGGTTTCCCATCTGGGATAATAAAGTAAACTTGAACTTAAATTTAAATGTCACAATTCTCTGTCTCAAACTTTAACCTAGAGAACTAATGTATTCCAGTTATAAGAATGTGTTTTTCTACCCTTTTCTCTCTGACTAACTGTCGAAAAACCCTGACAATCTGTCCACTTTCTAATTTAGCAGGTTTAACAGAGGACGGTAAAAGTCATCAAACATTCAGAATGAGCACCTACCTGATGTTGTAAAGGGGTTGACTTTGATGGACCACAATGTTGCATGTGGGACACCTGCTGCTGTAGAAGAAGTGCTTCACGATGCAGCTTTTGCAAACTGAGAAAAAGTCAAACCTCACAATGTAAAGCAGGAAGTCAGGTGTGTGATACAGTCAAACTAATATGGACTTTTGAGGCTGATATAAATATTAATATGTTAATAATCTTGTGAATATATTTAAACTTATATTCATATTTATAACAATACAGAATCATGTCAGATAAAGACCACTGAAAAGAATAGTGATTAAATCATACAATGAGCAGGAAGCTTTTCAGTTGAAATGACACGTCAGTTGCTTTTATTGGACAAAGCTGAGTCCATCAGCTATTGTCTGGCAGTGAATAAGCTCTAGGGGCAACAGCCAATAATTTGGGGCTTCTGCCATAGACAGCCAATATCTGGGCCAAGACTCAATCTTCTGTTCACCATACACTGTTTACAGTAATACAGTCTGATGAGTTTCTGTTATCACATGAGTCTAACATTTCTCCACACAAAACACAAACAGCAATACTTCTTGTAAGTGTTTTAGATTTTAACATTTTTGCTAATCTGAATTAAGAGCTATCAGCATATGCATGCAGATAAATTAAAAAAGCCAATAGCAGAAGCATTTCGGTCAATCTGTTCTCTCGCTCTTTCACTCTCCATGCTGGTAAACAGTCCTGTTTACCAGCGGGCAACAAAGGGCTGCTCACACGTGATTGGTCAAACTAGAAACTGTAACCAGAAAGCTTCCTGCCCCAAATGCAAAATATGTTCATAGTGATAAGACCAGGATGGATTTGATTATATCTTTGGCTCTAATACCTAATTTTCTTGTTAATCAACAGCAAATATATATATATATATATATTTGTCTGGAATACAATGATATTGGCCGACAATACATTATTCCAACCAGTTTATCGGCTAGTGTCTTGAATACAGTCTCTTGAATTCTGGCATTTGTTGGACATCTAGTCAGGGGTTAAATGCATCCCTAGTTCAGACCAATATATTACATCATTGCCCACTGTATTCCATCTTTCTTACTAAAGGGTTGATCTCCATCAATGCATGTATGTTTTTATGCACTCAGTGTTGAAAGACGCGTATTAAATTAATTCAGTCAGAATCACTTGAATCTCTGGGGACTCGAGGATCTAGATGACACCTGCGTTGCAACTTACATGTGTGCAGACACTCTGTGATGGTGGTGGCGTCGATGAGGAAGCCGCAGCACAGGGCACAGCGGATGTATGGATAGAACTGGTTGAGGGGGAGCTTTGGCTGTGGAGACATGAACATCCACAGTGAAGTGACACAGCTTAGAAATATCCGGGAGCCTGCATGTAGGCTTGGTCACGTGATTTAAGGGCTGGTTCAAAAAAAGCGATGAAAAGTAACAGCACTATCTCACAAAGATGAGGAATGAGAGGAGGCAACAGAAGAAGCAGGAGGAGGACATCATATCTAGAATTAGATGTTGTTACACTGTCCCAGATACCGGCCACAGATACATTCACTGCAAGGCACAGTCCAGAGAAATCTGAGGTTCAGCTGTAGGGTAGGGTAGGGCTGTGTTCCGGTGTTTAGAATCCACGGAAATTAGAAAAAGAATCGAATCCAGTTATATTTAACAGATGTTCTGGAGTTCACTCTTTTCCAGAAGGTGGCAGAAATGCACCTGGAAGTAGTTTGCCAACCGAGCACAGAAGAAGGACAGCACTTTTTAGTTTGTGTTTCAGTGCGTGTGACAGTTCAGTGAGCAGGAGGGGACATGAACACCGACTATGAGTAAAGCAGAACAACAGGAAGTCCAGTGATCAACGTACCTCGGTCTCTGAATCGCTGTCTGAGATGTGCGTGGACCCTTCATGACTCCTGTGACCATACGGAGGTGATGACATTCCCAGCGACAACAACTTCCTTCACCTTTCACCTACAAGGACAAAAAGTCAAATTTTGAAATTCTAAAGTAGAGCATGTCTCTAGACGTCAGAGATGTCATCAGTTGAGTTAGCAACACTTGGCTAGCTGACTACGGTTAGCTTACTCTGTTAAATACTACCGACACGAAAGCGTTTCCGTTTGAAGCTAACGTTAGAGTTTAGTTTGACAAAGTGAAAAGCCTGTTTCCTTGCTAATATCACGTTTGATCACCTTCCCGTTATAAAGTCCCTCCCTTCTTTTATCTACTTTGTAGTCCTCACTCACGTTAGCCACCGTTTCCCTCTCGTGTTTCTCGAGCGGCAACAACAGTGACACTTCCTTCTTGGACCTTTCAGAATAAAAGCGACTGTAAGGAGAAAAACGAATGAATTGGATGTCAGAATACATCATTGGTCTGAAGCTGTCCTTTGATTTGTCTTCAGTTAAATTATTACTGGCAAAAAAGATTTATAATTGCGTATAACAGAGGCAATCATTTTAAAAAAACAGAGTCTAGCGATATGGGGGTTTGAATTGTCAAAAAAGTGTGAATGAAAGAATTTGGAGATACTCTAGGGATAAAACCTGCAGCATAAAGTCTAGTAAATTCAATATCTCAGTAATTCCACACACGGTTGACAGGTGCCATACGTTTATTTTGAAAACACAATGATGTATTATCCGGGAAAACAGTCTAATGGATAAGAAGATTCTACTTTGATTTCACCAGCAGGGGGCGCTGTAAACATATAAATGCAGCCAGGGCAATAATACTTCTTTATTTATTGAGGAGCAGAATTCATCCCTTTGTTTCTCCTGATTTATTTTCGTGAAAAAAAAAATATTGAGAAGGTTGAAAATGGATAACGTAAATGTTCATCCTTCAGCACAGCCATAGCACAACATAGCATAGCATAACAATCTGGAAATACATCAATTAAATATATTCTCATGACAGGGCTGCAGAAGGACCAATCACGTTTGGACCACAATTCATAGATCGACATGTCAAAAAGATTCTTTACACGAGGACACAATATAAAGAGAGAGAGAGAATTGACATGTACTCATTATTTATATCATACATGAAAGAATCTCAAGCATTACAGTGGTTTTGACACTGCAGCTGATGAAACGTGTCTCTTTGCATGCGTGGTCACAGGAGCCTTAGTATTGCATAGTTTATATTTTTGACCTGAAACCTCAGTTTTCTATAGTGGTGATGCTGTAACTATGTGCAGTGGTTACAGGTGCTGTGAACGGCCATAGATAAGCTGGCTAATGGTTGTGATGAAGTTTCTTTTCAAATTCATCATGGTATTATCCTGTTTTATGGATTTATCCATATAAAATCCTGCCAGGAGTATTTAGCTTTACAATCATGGTCTGGCTACTTTCACGGCCACACCATTATAATTTGTGAGGAGTTGAAATGAGCGCATCTTAATGTATAACTCTTAACCAGCTTTCAAAGTTTGGTCTAAAGAAACCACAAACATAAATAGACGAAGCTGTTGTTAGAATGAAAGAGATCCCTTGGGTACAGAATGAACAGATGGTGTAACATCATCGTTCAGTTTAGTGACCTTCTACTTAGTAAAAGCAGGTAAGACAGTTGATAAGGTTAAAGATTTACTGATGAGAGATTTTCTTTGTGAAAAGCTGTGGACTACTTTCTATCTGCCAGAGGATGTGTCTCTGGGGATATACACTTGAATTGATCACACTGTACTGTCGGCTTTTCAACTGATCCAAGTTTCTCTGAAAGTCATGCAGTTTGTCATCGTCAATAATGTAACACTGGGATCCTTGAACAACATTTCATGACACAATCATAAATAGCCATCTTGTGCAAAAATCCTGATGTCATGACCCCAGAGGGAGTTTCCAGATATCTTCTCATCGTGTGTAATAGTTTTAACTGTACAATCACTTTGCACTTGTTCTGGAGACATTGTTCTCAAAGATGACGTGACATGATTTAGACTGTTTGCTTCATTCTCTCCCAGAACCTGTATGAGAAATATCTTCTGAGATTTGTTATGCAGATTGCATCTCAGAAAGAGCATCTGGGACGTAGACTGTACACGGCTGACCTTCTGACTGCAATTTTACAGGCCGTGAGGTGGATTGAGGTCATTAAACATAAAAAATGATATGTGTTGTACTACTCATTCAAATTTGAGAATATGGAGATTGTTGTTGGACTTGTTGAGGCAAGATACTCAGGAGTCAATTAAGTTGCTGATGCAATTGCTACAAACCTTCTCAAAGGAACTTACTGATCTGAAGATTTCGTCTGGAAAACCAGAGCTTTGCAAAATTTGAAAGGTTTTCTCTTTTTTTCTTTACTGAGAATGATGTAAGGTATCCACAAAACAGGAAACAAGAGAAAGTCCAAGTTACAATGCTCTCGTCTTTGTTGTTTTTTTCCATCCCCTTCTGAAATCCCAATCCCAACCCCACTTTGTCTCTTGTTGATAGACGCAACGAAAAAGGGAAAAAACAAAGACACACACTAAGTGAAAAATAACGTTAAGTGAAATAAAATAAAATAATAAGGGTAAAAAACTATAGGATTCAGAGAACTGTGCTTCTGGGCTCAGCCATCTAACTGCTCATGTTCTATATCCAAAGAGTCTAAGAGGGACAGTAAATGGTTCCAATTTCTTGAGAGAAACGCCAAGAGAAAACCTTAACCTCTCCAGCTTTAGATCATGAAGAACCTCTTTGATCCACCAATCATACGATGGGTACAAAGCGTGCTTCCGGGCACAGATAGAGGAGTTGTGGACTAACTCAAGAATCTCGAGGTCTTCTTAACTTGTTCATGAGGCAAATGAGTTTTGTGAGGTCACAGTTACCTTGATATTATTACCAACATATTCTAATCAGGTCATCCTTGAGTCCAAGAGAAAGTATTTGCCAAATGATAAAATTCCCTCAAGGACATTTCATTTTCTCAAGAATGGGACAGATGGATGGGCGACCCACAGACATAACGCCTCCGACCACTGGCTTTCATCGGCCTGAATAAAAACAGATGATGAGAAGAGGGGGCGGTTAAAAATAAATGTATAAACAGCGTAATCCTGTGAAGGAAGGATGAGGATCTTCAAGCTTTGCTGCAACAATTACATCAAACACCCTGAAGGACTGCCAGTGTAGCAATGTATATACAGCCCAGTATATCTTATTTGACAGTGCAGAACACAGTATGGAATGGCAATAGAAATTTGACAATTTGGGACTGTTCTTCTATTTTAGACTAACTGCAGTGACTTATATTTACCCTTCAGTCTTTCTCATGGCTGAACAAGGACGGTCTTAGGCACAGCAGCGTCATGACTCACTGCTATAATGCTTTCAGTGACAATATTAACTTTTTAGCAGGTATAATGCTCAGCATATTTATTATCTTAGTTTAGCTTGTTAACATGCTAACAATTGCTAAATGGCACTACACAGTACAGCCGAGGTGTAGTTGTCAGTAATTAACAGATATTGGTAAAAAAACTAAGTATTGCACTATTTGGAATTTTTACTAGATCATGAAGGCACAAGATGAAAAGTAACGAAAGTCATTTGGTTACATCCTATAACATTCATGCCAAGTACGGTGGCCCTGAAGCGTAAATCACAAAGACAAATAAGAAACACAACAGCTTGTTTTGGATTTGTTGTTGTGTTTTATCATTTGTCGTTTTTGTGATTTCCTGGTTTGATTTATTATAATTTGTCTTTGTTTTATATCATTTGTTGTTGTGTTTTCCCATTTTTTGTTTCGTTTTGAACTTCAGGGCAACCATAATAAAGTGATGTTGAGATATTTCACCTCAATCATGGCAATTGCTGGGATATTTTAATGTGGTACAAAGACCAACATTGTCTAAAGGGCTAATAAGTAGGCTATAAAATGAAATGTTGATGACTACAGCGGGCAGTGTTATGCTTGAAAACCTGCCTGTGGAACCTCACTACAAGAAAAAAAAAATTATTTAAATACATAAGACTTTTGGGCAGATCTGTATATCACAGGCGGCATCTTATTAGCGATAATATTTAGTAACTTTTCCTTTCATATATAAACAGCTTTAGGTATCAACATGTAACAAATCTGGGGAAAAAAGAGACTTGGAGCCCATTGACAATATCAAAACACGGATTCTGTATTTTTTCAGAAATAGAAAATTCAAAGCATTTACAATTTGCACAGTACTAATAATGTATTCCTACCCTTAGAGAATGGTGTTCAAAGGCACCTCACTCAGACAAGAAACAAGCTCAAACAGGTTCCTCATATCAGTGCAGTGTTTCTATTTATAACCGTACAGAGCGGTTCTTAGACGTCAGGAGCTTAGATTAATGGTCGCTTTATCTCTCATCGTCTTTATTGAGGATGGCCTACTGTTAGACAAATGACACTTAAAGTGTTGTAGCTGACATCCTAGGCCCTTTATTGAGAGCCAGTTATGATACAAAATAGTTCCTAAAAATTATTTCCTGTATGTATTTATGTGTATTTTGTGGTTAAGTCACTTCAGACCTTTTGTTGTAGCTGAACAGGCGTATGACAGCATGTAGTTGTTTTTTCTCTTAGATCCCATATAGCTCCAATGTGTTGTCATTTAGGGCTTCATTACCTTCATTAAGCTTGGCAACATACTATGGGACGGAGCTGATTGACTGTGAGATAACAGAAGATTACAGCCAAAACACACACACCACAACACTCAATCTAAAGTTAAACATTACTCTGTTTTGTTCAATTAAACAGGACTTCATGTTATTTTGATTGTAAATGTTCTACATCTTTCACGGCAGTCTCTGCATTACCTTTCAATGCGGGGTCAAAACTAGTTGTCTGGTGGTTGAATCTTCCTCTTTCCAAGCTCCAGCCTCTGGAGTTGAGGCTAAAGACCCAGACACATCACATTTACATGGAGCTGCATATAATTATGGGCCAAACTGTCATACAAACATGGCTCAGAGGCAGAGCAGCTCTGGAGGCAGAAATAAACTCATTAGCTGAGTTACAGAAGTGACACTACACATCAACATCCCAGAAATGGCTGAGGGCCACACAACTGTTTGTGTCACATAGAGGGACGCTCTCTTAAGATGTTAGTATGTCATCTGACTCCACTTGCACCTTGAATACAGTGGAGAGGAAAAAGAAAGTAAACCATTTGGAATAACCTGTATTTAGAATATGTATTGTTGAACCCACATCTCTGCCTGATGGATGATGCAAGCTCAGTGGATGAATCTTACTTGAAAAAGGTAACTGTATAACTACGTCTAATATTAAACTGAAGGCCACTGGAAAAGACAAGCAGATGTGCTCTTGCTACAAAAAACAAGAATAAGACAAGAAAGATATGAACATCTAATCTGTGTAGTTACCCAAAGATTGAGAAGGAGCCTATAGCTTCCTGGCTCTCTAGCTATCTTGGTAATCTTGGCAGAATCTAAACCTATACACACACAGGAGTACCTAAACATGAGCCGTGTTGCAACCGAAGTAACTGGAACTTGCAGGAACTTTTTTCAAGGAACCCAAAAGGTTCTTGCTCACCTGTTCATCAGTGTTTCCACCAAAGTCTATGGACCACGAGAGATTTGGCAAATCAGCCTGCTAATGTAGGAACAACCAATGGCTACAACAAGCTTTTCCACTCCAGTCCACCAGGAGACCACAATGCAAAAGATTGACAATGATGACACTGTACAAATTTAGCAAAACAGCAGTAAACATGGAATAGATTAAAGCCATGCTGCTGTAAATCTTAATTTAATGCTTGAAGAGACAAGAGCGCTGTAAAAAGGGGCATTGAAAACACCTCGAATGCTCAATTCATAAATCAGTATTTTACAAGCTCTCGCATGAATACTCGACCAATCAGGACTCTTCAAAATTGCAAACCCCAGCCCAAAGGTTTCTATACTTTTCTAAATTACTCCTTCCAGTTAAGGGACTTTGGAAAGGTTCCACTGCAGTATCTGCAAAGTTTCCTAGTTCCTGTAGAAAGTTCCTCCAGCTCCACTGGAACACAAGATAGAACCAAGCTGATAATGTGTCAACTTAACAGTCATCTTTTACATGTCTGGAGTATTTGAGACACTGATCTTCAACAAGTACTGCATCCCTGTGTTTTTCAAACCCAGCAAAGCACTAGGACATGAACTGGTACATCCAAAAGACCACACACCCGGAAAAGAAATCTAGTGTCTGCTGTCCAACGCAGTGAGGAATGCACATAGGGATGAAACTAACCAACCAATAAACAAATGCATCGCTCAACACAGGAGCACACACTTTGTGTGTTTACTTACACCTAAAGATAAGGGACACACCTCCAATGATAACAATCACACATATTTTAGAAAGGAAGGACAGGTGATTTGAAACAGGAGTGAAGGAGGCCATCTACGTCAAATTAGAGAAACCACCGTCCAACAGAGGAGGAGGTCCATGACACCTCTCATCCAACGCCTACAATGCATTCCTCCTCCCTTTACAGCTAATTTAACCAACATTCACATTTCAAGCCTCAGGTGACTGCAAAGACGATGGTTGTTTACACTTGGTCTCATGTGACTCCAACATCTAACAACTGTCGTTACAACAGCCAGGGGCACCAACTGACCAAGTCACATCAATTCATACTGAGCCCGCTGTAGTTAAATACCTGGGGCTCCTCAACAGTCAGCTGTAACTGAAAAAGCTTGTTGGATGAGAGATCTTCATCAATACTCTATTAGTATCTACAACCAAGCCCGGTTGCACACCATTAAAAAGTTCTTGGATAAACACGACCTGGATGACTGGGAATTTTACCAGATTAAAAGGTTAAATCAGTAACTCAATTAAAAGGGCAAAACCTGGCAGTTGAGCAAACACAGATCTTCTCAAGTCATTGTACTCGCAATTAAAGAGTTTTCAAATCCACCAATACTCACGTACAGAATAACTGGGATTAGCTAGCTCACAACCAACAACCCAGTCTGAAATTGATTTAGGGTCGTTCGCAGGATCTGCAGCTTTAAGGCACTTGTGCATCCACACAGCCTAGCTCGGGTACTTTAATGGAAAGTATCTGCAGCTTTCTAGTTTGCGTTAATCCATTAATTGGTGGAAAGTCTCTAACACAACTGTATATGTCTCAGTTTGCTTGTTAGGTTCTTTGGCTCCGTATGTCCAGTTAATACAATTTCTTCTCCCACAGTAGCTCTGCCTCAAAATGCTTTACTATTAATACAGTCTGTTGGACAGTGAAACAGGACCTTCTATAGTGACAGATGACTATTTAGTGGAGAACGTGAGGTACTGCTGGACATGCGTTTCACTCTCAGACCTCCAGGAGACTTTGTTGTCGCTCGGATGCTTGTGGGGGGTCCGGCTGGAGGCGACAAATGGACTTGTTGCACATGGGACAGACGCTGCGGATTTCTAACCATTTTAGCAGACACCTGGGGAAAGTAGATAGATGAAAGACATGATGCATTAACACGTTTTTCTAAGGCAGACAAAGTATGCAATGTTACATTTATGCTGAAACTTTGGGAATCATGACAGAACAGAAAACAGAAGTTAACCCTGAGGCCTGTGTGTGTACAAAGTAACTCAAACACACATTTTCTGCAAGTCTGGTGGGAAGATTACATAGGAGGATCTGAGGTCTGCCCCGTGCTTAGAACTGTATCCCTGATGCACAGGTAAAGAGGCATCTACTGAGTTTATGCAGAATTTTGACTACCTGCTGTAGTTGTACAACAGGACTGATCAGACACGTACACAATATAAACACAGGTCACAGATACTGGTGACACAGACAGAGAAATATCGGTCAGAAATAAAAGCAACCAGGCAAACAAATAAGCTGATGTTACCATCACACCTATGCTGCAGGGCAAAAACAGGTCTCAGTTGCATAGAGCTTGTTTATTTTCAAACATGCAGGGACATATGTTGGCAGGAATTTCCTCATCTTTTTCTCAAGGGCACCCTGAAAAAGCTGCTTTTCCTGAAAGTCACTCCCTTTCAGGATGCGTTCAGCTGTTAACTTAAAAGCAGAAATCAAACATAAAGGGGAATTTAAAGTTATGTGTCATTCCTCATGAATGGTTTAGTCAATACGTTTGCACACCAGTAAGTCTAGGAATTCCAGGCTAGAACAACAATATTGTGGTTTTTAGCCTATTGAGCCACATGATGGATTTGCAGACACAATTGGTGCTACAAAAGAGATTATTCCACATGGTGTCAATTGAAGATTGTTTCCATACACAGTCTCAAACATAATAAATGAATCACAAACATTTGCTCCATGATTATAGATTGTGAAACAGCTTATCAAATGAATCAATTCTGGAGTTTTTTCATTTGACTGTGACTTATAAAAACTGTTGCATGTTAACAAGCGTGGAGTCAGCTGTCCAATCTCATGGAGGTTTGAACCAAGCTTGTGGAACTTACTTCTTGTGAAAAGCATGTGAACAAGGGCACACCCCGAGCTCGTCCTTACTGCGAAACTCTTCTAAACACACCGCACATGTTTGCTGAGAAGGGAAAATGACAAGTTAAGAAATCGGGTCAAAGCTGATATGACTGCCATGTTAACTGTTATCAGAAACTATAACTGTGTTATCCTATGTGCCAATATTACAGATGTAAATGTTTATGACTGCACCGAAATAATTTGATCAATACCTTATTTATAACAATGCCGCATATATTTCGAATGTCAGCAATACCTAGTTTTTGCATACCTGGAATGAATGTAGATAGAAAATGCACACCAACGTTACTACTACTCGCCTACTACTAATAATATGATTTTTTTTTAAAAAGACAGTAAACTGATTTTCAAAGGATTAAACACATGTTGTTTCTGTGATTTTCTCAAAGCTCCTATAGTTTGTAGTTTGTTATCAGCTGTGAGTAATTTTCCTATTTGAGTTGTGTACAATGTGCAACAATTCCTGCAACCACTTTGCACATACCCAGTGTATGCGCATGGTTTTGTGATGTGCGTTGTCAGATCCGGAGCCAAAACACTTGTGTGGATAGAGATCGTCCTCGTTTAACGTAAAACATGGCAGTAGACTGATTTAATTTTTTGGGTAGAATACACAGTTTCCTTACTTTAGTCAAATCTGGCCACAATTAGTATTTATTATGTAATTGGAATAGTATAAGTAAAAGTATAGTTTATACAGCCATAAGCAATGTTATATATGATTGCGATGCAGCACAGCATCAAGGGGAAGCTAGCTGCTGTACCTAGCCAATAAAAATCTCTCAAATCAGTAGTTTAGTTATTTTGTCAGCAATTCAGAGCCAAATGCCTGGGCTTTTATAAAATAAAAAGGCTAAAATAAAGAGATATTATTTCAATGTGATTATTTTCCCACATAACTTACTTAAAAGTATTAGCATAACACTTTATTTAGTGTAATTTGTTACAGCAGTGAGTTTTCTTCTAGCCACTGATTCATTTTAAACACGAGTTGCCAACACTGCTGAGTATTTTTCCCACATTCAATTTCTTGTCCCATTAGCCCATGAGCATTGGTCAGCTTTGCCTCTTTCCATTGTTGCATAAAAGTGTTTCATCACATTCACTGTGTATTGGACTTACACCAAGAAGGCTCAGTTTCTTCTCCGCTCCTTTCAAAACAACCTGCGAACGAGAAGGGATTTGTCACGAAATGCACGGAGTTCAAAGGACAAAACAATATAATCTGAATAACACTTGCATCACAACTTGAAAATGCTGTAATGTTACCTCACTGTAGCCATACTGTTCTCGAGCACCTTGTCGCCTCAATCTGTAAAAGCACAAAACACAAACAAACTTGTCATACATTAGTTTAGTGTCTAGAAATTCTATGATGTGCCTGGAGGCTCCACGTTTGTCTTCAGTGCAACATGTCTTGTCATGCTTCATGATTCAGCTGAAGGCCTGGAATTCACACAATGCCACATTCCAGTACCAGCCTGTGTGTCTACCCTCATCATGAGCAGAGCTGTAACACTTTCTGAAAAATGTCCTTGTATGAGAATTCTGGTAAAAATGATTAGTTGTCTTACCTCATTGACAGTATACACTTCCATTATTTTGGGTTCAGTGACCATGAAATAATAATAAAAAACATAAAATGCTAATTCCTCATCGAGATAGACACAATTTGAGAAGCTTGAGGCATTGAAAATGATCCAATTACAGAAGTTAGAGGTACTTTCATCTTCAAGGTACAGTATCTGTTTGAACTTGTCTATTTAGACTTTTTAATCCCACAAACATAGTCTTACTTTCTGTCCTTTAGTATCAGAGCTAAATAAAACCAAGAACTAAACTTCATCTAATCAATTAAAACTCCAGATTCAGATCATCACTACAAGCTTCTTAGCTGATGCTTCTTAATCCAATGCCTCGCTGGGAACCCAAATTATAAACTGTATTTCCCACAGTCGTGTATATGTTTTTCAAATATCTTGTTGTCAGAGAAGATCAGAGAACACCATTGCTTTAAGAGTTAAAGAGGTTTTTCCAGTTTTTTTACTTTGTCTTAACCCCAGTACGTTTGCAGTTGCCTTAAGCAGTGCTTACTTAAACCTTTGTCAAACAACAGGTAATGCACCATGTCACACAGTGAAAGTCCTCTGCATTACCGGATGGCCTAAATCAGCTGCGTTTCTTTAGTTCTTTGCAATACTAATTACTAGTTATTTTCTGATTTTCATATTGTTTAATAAGATTAAGCTTATTGCTACTACTATTCATGTGCAGTTAAAGTCAGACGTCATAAGCTAAAGCCGATTTTAAGAAGCAATAGTTACACTACATTGTATGCAAGAAGTTCAGGGGGTGTCTATTAGGGTTGTTGAAAGATGAATACAAAACTCACTACAAATAGTGACTACAAAATAACTCCTGAAATGCAGTGCAGGTTAGAGGTTAATGGTATGTGACACTCAGTGAGGTCCCAAAGACGGCAGTTCACTGGATGTTTGACATACTAGAGTTTAACTACAATGATGTCTCTAGTCAGAAGTGGGTGAATTTATCTGCTCTTCAATAACATGGTGATACTGATCCTGTGTAGCTGTCTGACACTACCTCAGCCTTGACTGTCTGTCCGTCTTGTACCTGAAGAGGTAGCAGCAGAAGAAGAGGCTGAGCATGAGGATGAAGAGGCCAATGCCCAGGATGATGATGTAGATGTTGAGCGGCAGGTTGAAGAGATCCTCGGACGTCATCTTGCAGTGGAGTTTGGAGTTCTCCAATCCAAGGTCACACAGACACCCTGAGAGGACAGCACACAGGGAAAATTAAATTACATGATTTCATGAGGTAAAAATAATGGTTTGGCTGCAAGAAAGACAAATTCAATCCAGGGGGGAAATGCAATATCTCCTCAAGTGCTTATACTTATCTGGGTGGAAAACTTCTTAAAAAGCATTTAGAAAATACATTTTGAATGTTAATTATGTCAGTAAGTATATGCATACTTGTGCTGAAGAGTGTAATTTAAAAGTTTGATTCGAATTTCCTACAGAATTGTTTTAAGTTTTCAATGTTTCTACAATGTATACATCTATTTGGCTGGTATTTCTCAGTATGCAGGTCTAATCGGACTGGGTTCTGCATCGACTTTGTCATCCACACAAAGAACAATGCAGTCTTGAATATAGCCTACTCTTTGTTAGAATGCTTTGACGCACATTCATGTTTTTACCAGCTGATACAAATTTAAGAAAATCTCATTTTTTATACATAAAGAGCAACAGTCAGACATTTGAGTTGTGAGGATTGTAACCTACATTATGAGTCATTTAGAGTCCCAGCACAAATCACAATGACAGAATGTATGACAGATCTGCATGAATAGTTTGAAAAATTCATAGTGACGTGGGTTTCCATGTTTTGTCTAAATGACATCATTATTGAACTGTTTATTTTTTTAAATAACAATGAATCAAAGTTGAAATGTGTCCGCTGTCACATTTAGTGATAGACAAACAAAGAACAATCAGTCTGTTCTGCAGCCCCCCTCCATTCTGCAGAGCAACAGAGCAGCTGTAGGTTATTGTGTTGGTTTCACAACCTGCATCCTTACTGTTTTGCAGAAGGGACATGTCAAATAAATTTCTCTCAAAGACTATTTCTGTCATTTATGGTGGTTCTTATCACACTGGTGTATGTTCAAGTGCTCTTTTTTGCCAGTAAGTTTGGTTTGAATTATCTGATGTTATAAAAATGAGGTGAGACATTATGATTGACTAACATTTGGACAAGCGCATTTATCAGCAGGATGTCCCTGCCACAACTCCACACCATGATCACTACTGCTCAATTAGGATGGCATTGTTCATCCACCCTGTCAGAGCATTTACAGTGTGTTTCAATGGCCCACAGAGCGCTGCATGCCAAAGATAGACCATCATACATGACCGTGTCTGGCAATCCAGACTGTCCACCTCCTGTGGCAGGGATGTGGGGTTGGATTTTAAAGACGGTGCATGTGTGGCGACGTATCTGTAACTTGTAGAGCCTGGCACACTGACTCCACACTGCATCTGTGAAGCCTCTTGTTTCAAGCTGCAATGTAATACTGCTTTCACTGCAGACACTCTTGGGCTGCACAAAGTTTCAGACTTGAGTGAAAGTTGAGCTAATGAGTGCATTTGTGCAGGTGGTATGTGTAACAGTTATGGAACAGCCTAATTTAGGACTTTATTTTAACCAAGAAGTGAGTGGGAAATGAAGTGGGAAAACTGTGTTGAGGAAATAAGTTATTGTTTTCTTGCCTTTTTATCAAAGTTCCAAGTTTTTATGGCTGTAAAACTTCTGCAGCATAAAATCCACATTAATCTGGATACAACTGAATTAATCTACAGAAAAACCGGGTCAGATGAGGTTTATTTCTACAAGTGGTTGCTATCCTCATGACAAGAAGAGAATTTTTTGACACATTTATAAAACTTAACACATTTCCACACTGTGAAATACTTTTCATTCACCACCTTCCAACACAGGAATGTGTTCCACTTGCATCTTTGCCTGAGAGTGGTTACTCACTGCAGTTTGAGCTTGGTTCGACAGAAGTGCATGAATCCTGAGGGGGCTTGAAAATGGCACTTATCATTCCAATCGACGCACATCAGCTTTTAATTGCACTACTTAACTCTTTCTTGAGCTCAAGTGTCACAACTGATCCTGTATTGGCGACCATCTTGTTCAAAAGTAATTCTATAATGGACAATGGCTGTGGCGGTGGGGTGCAGTTTTGGTGTACACTAAGGGATTTTGTGGAGCGCCCGACAGGAGATTTGGCTAAAGAAGTCAGTGGCTGTATTCTTAGCACAATGTGAGTGAATCATTGATAGTGGAGCACTGACAGGTAGGCCATTGTGCAAATGCATGTGTTGTGAACAGGATTGTGTCTGAACACTGTCAAACAGGAATGGTAGCTTTGGTTTGGTGTGTTTTGGCTGCTAAATTAATAGTCCTCCCTTGCATGAATACTGGCATTGGGTATTGATGTATGATTATGCTTGCCTCACTGACGTTGTTTAGAGTAACGTTGTGTGGCTTCACATTTTGTCATCTTATAATAAACAGCATTTTGATCAAATTACTTCTTTTCACTATAAGACTGTACCTTGTTGTATATTAGCAAACATTTAGCTCAGCATTATTTCGGTTGTGCAATGACTAATCTCTACATTGGAACTATGCTCCTATGGTGTGACCCATTTTAACTTAGTGTTTTGTAAATGTTCACTTAGCAAACACTCGACAAACAATCGGTTCAGTGTGAAGGATTTAGCGACATCTAGTGTTATTGGTACAGATTGCAACCAACTGAATTATCAGTTCCTTTCCAAGTCTGTAAGCAATTCTACTGGGGCCTTCCGGTAAACGTAAATACATGAGAGGTCCTCTCTAGAGCCATCGAAGGTTTTTTTCTTTCTGGGCTACAGTAGAAACATGGTGGTGCAACATGGTGGAACCCATAGACATATGTAGAAATGAAGGGTTCATTCTAAGCCTGAGCAAATTAATCTAACTCAGTGTTTTCAATGAGCTAATGAATCACAACTGAAAACACAATTATGAATATTGCATTTCTCCCATTAGATTACACTAAATTCTACACACTGGCCCTTAAGATTATAACCAATCACAGTTCTATCTTGCAAACATCCTGTGCTGGCACTTACCGTTACACCATTTGACAGGATGCATTAAATGCAGCTCGTCAGATGGCAAAGCTTCACAAATTTCCACAACTTTTGTGAAGTTGTTTAAAAGGGGATCGGAGGTGGATATAATGTCCACTACCTTTTAAGTTCAGACTAGTTGACCCTGAGAGTTGATGGTGAGAGCTATCTCCTTGTGGTCTGGAGTAAATAGACCTGAGATTCCAGTTCTTCAAGCAGACATCAGCCCAGTAAGCAGCTGCTCAACTCAACAGAGCAAGAAATCAGTCAGCAAGGATTATTAACTACAAAACATCCACCTCAGTAGAGATTTAGACTCCCAGCTGTGTCCTTCCTCAGCATGGAGACAATCCTGTAGGCGACGTGGATGAAAAGACACCAACGTCAGAGACAATATGAGGGAAAAAAGCTCAAAATCCAGTCCAGCGCTCTGGAAATAAACCTGTCCGAGCACGACTCCCTGCTGTTTAGCTTTATCTCCTCTTCAGATCATCGTTATGAGCCTCTTCCTTTTCCTTCTTTCTCTCCTCTGTCACTCTCTCATCTCTTCTCCAGACCTCCACGTCGCTGTCCTCCTCTCAAGGCTGTGAAAACCTGCCGTGGCCAATTATGGAGAGACAAAGGGGGGGACATGGATGGGTTCCCCCGGCAGTCAGTCAGTCAGTGAGTCAGTGAGCCTCAGTAATGTTGCTGTGGAAAGCAGCTCCTCATCTCTTCCTGGAGGGTTGACACGCTGCGGCTAATGCGGATTCAGCTTCTCCTCTCTTCTCTCGTCTGTTCCTCTCACGTTCAGGGCGCTCCTCTCTTCTTCCTCGTCTCTGTGCTCCACTTCAGTTTGTAAACAGATCCGTGCTCATGTGATCCGCTGGGTGCATCACAGCTCCGCTTCTCACCGCCCCCTCCTTCCGTCTGTGCTCCCTCCTCCCTCCCCCTGCTGCCCGCCTGCCTGACCTGCCGTTACCCCTGGCCTCGCTGGGTCTGCCCCTCCACTCTCTGCGTATAAACCATATAAACCAGACCGGTTATAGTTTATGGTCACTCTATGATCCACTCAATGCTGATCTAGCTGCTAACTTGCTAACCAGCTTGGCTAGTGTTAGCTCTAAAAAATAGCTCCTATCTTTTCACTATGTTGTCGCCTCTGGTCTGTTTACTTCAGCCTGCTCTTCAGCACCGATCAACACTGTTTTTTAATAGAAGCCATCGACTGGGGTAAATTAAAGGGACAGTTCACCGAAAAATGTAAATCCATTCATTACCTACTCGACCCTGGCCGATGGGGGGTTTGAAAGTGTTTGAGTCCACAAAACACTTTTGAAGTCTCAGGGGTAAACTGTGTTATGGCTGAATCCGATACAATTGAAGTACACAGTGACAGATTTTTCAAAAGTAAATAAACAACATCAACTTCCCCCATACTGCTTCTTTGGTTTCATCCAAGTGTCCGTAAACCTCGACATTAAAATCTGACTCGAAACGGCATTATTTCCACCATGATTTTGGAATTGTCTGCGACCCTGTTTACCCCTGAGACTCCAGAAAGACTCAAACACTTCACCCGTCGCTCCACCGGCATAGTTATGAGGAGATAATGGGTGGAATTGTATTTTTCGCGGAACTATCCCTTAAGCCCTTAAAGCTACTAAGGACATGATCAGTTCACAATCCCATGTGATTGTTAGCTTAGCTTAGCTGCTAACAGGAGCATAAGATAACAAATGTGTTCTAAAGAGGCAAGTTTGAAACAAATTTGAGTGGATCAGCAGCGAGTGAAACAAAGACTGTATGTATATGTACAGTATATTCAGTCTATGTTCCAGTCAGCGCTGGTCTTACTGTTCACTTGCTACTGCTAGCCAACTAGGCTAGTGCTAGCCAGTAAAACTAGCTCTCAGCTATGAACTATGAATTTACTTCAGACTGGTGTTTTTTCAACATTGTTCAGGATTCTGTTCAATAGGTTTGACTAAATTGGTAAAATAAAGAGCATCAAAAACTTGTTAGCATTCTGTATTTACAGTCCATGATCCACACACTGCTGATATAGCTTCTAACTTGCTAATCAGCTGGGGTAGTGTTAGCTCTAAAAATAGCTTGTATTTTCTTACTATGTGTTCACCTCAGGCCTGTTACTTCAACATTCTCTTCCTCTCAACACTGTACAACATTTCGTTCAAAGAAGTCATTAACCAGGGAAAATAAAGCTCAAGCTAGCTTACCAATGGTTAGCTCAGAAGCTCATCACCTTGTTAGCTTAGCTTGGTTGCAAACAGGATTATAATTTTAATTTTTTTGTATTTAAAAGAGGTATTTGTACAAAGAACTGTCATACCTGTTAAAAGGTTTTACTTGTTGATAACAGGTTACCTGCAAATTGAAGGGTTATACACACCAACTTGGTGTTTCTCCAGATAGAAGTTTACCTCTGGCCTGTAAATTTGCAGGTCAGAGTTCACCCAAAATAGCATTGAATTTACAGCAGTGTGATTAGAACTAGGCCTATGTGACAGAAACCATCTTCGAGAAAACTTGGTTTCATATGTACTTTGTACTTGACAAAGAAGTCTGTTGTTCATGTCCTGTCAGTGGTGCACTGTCTTTGAAAGTCAATGGCCAGTTGTTCAATACCCCGTCAGGTTTGTTAATGAGTTACAGTAATTGGCTACTGTATTATTTATGATTCTACAGTCTGATCTGTCATAGAAGCTGTTCTAGTTTTCTACCAACATCAATATTGGTCACTGTTCAAATAAGCCTCATGTTTTGTAACCCTGGTACATTGACAGTAATTTACAAATACACATTATTAAAAACAATAAGCAACGTTCATGTCATTCAAAAAAAAATTATAAAGGAAATCATACATAATTGCATTGCTATAACCGCATGGTTAACCCACTTTCCATTTATTTATACACAGTGGTAATCCTTCCACATAATATTGAAATAGTGATTACAAAAGTATCACATCAGTATCTTGAACCTATTAAATAATAAAAATGTAATTTTAGGCTTTTACAGAAAGCCTGTTTTATCTGTATTTTTAAATGTCTCTCACATGTCTCGCAACATTGCAGTATGCCTTTAAATTAATGAATAAATCATGCTGCCTATCAGATTTTTTTAGAATAAATTTATACACCCAAAACATTAGGGGCCTCATTTCAAAAATCTAAATTCATGGTCTGAAGCTCAGGGAGCAGGAGCCTTTAGGGCATTTTCAAACAAACGTTTTCTAGTTAACAGTTGGAAAGAAAAGTTCACAGCAGCGGACACAGGGTTCAGAGGGTAGTGCTTAATTGACTCTTAATTAATCCTGTGGGTGTTTCGGGCAGAACATTTATTAATTAATTATGATATTAATGCATAGTGTTTTGGTCTTGTTGTTTCCTGTGGCTCGTTCCAACGTCATTAATAAGCTGTAACACAGGTCTGTTGGAAGAGAGTTGATACTCACATTTTCAGCTCTCCTACTGTGTTCGTAATTTGCTGCCCCTGAACTAAGCCAAAGGAGTAAACACCCCAGAGTTAAAAAAATAAATAAACACTCCACACATGGTATGAACTTCCCCTGAGGTTGTCGGCCATAAAAATCACACATCTTCAGCTCTGTCCGGTGGGGAGTAAACAGTTGCAGTTTAAAGCAGACAACAAACATTTTTACTGGAGGTAAAGATGTCTGCGTAAACCAAATTTTTGATTAAAGGAAGCTATGAAAAAAATATTAAAGCAAATTAACGAAGTTTATAGAGTTTCTCCGCTGAATGAGACTGATCTAACCAAGCCATGAAATGCAAACGGAAACAGAATGGACAACATGTCATACCCTAAAAGTTTCTGAAAAGTTAACATGAAACGAGTAATACGTTTAAGCTATATGGAAGAATTAGAAGCGTGAACCAACACGTTTTGTTGGCGAACCATAAATGTAAATGTTTGGTCACCTTTCATTTACTTGTAATTAAGGCCTAATATTATGTACTTGTTTTCATCCTTCAACTGGACATTAGTTATATTTAAATGAATGGAAAGGTGAGATCCAAGACAAAGCATAAAACCTTTATATATGGTTGTAAAACCACATAAAACGTCCATGTGTCTTTCTGTAACTGAAGCTTACTTCAGAGCTACTAAAGTTCTGTCTATTGGTTGGTGTACAGAAGTGCTGCAAATACATTTTCTGATCTCAACATTATTTTGATTTAAATCTTTTATATTGAACCAGGCAACACAAGCTATTATTCAGCTTACACATAGTTATACGTGTGTTGCAAAAATAAGTGAATAAATAACCAAAGTCTATATCAGCTATCAAAATCACTGTACAAATGACGATGCTGTAGAAATGTCTGAATCAAGTTTAAATACCACTGACACTTCAATATTTTGCTTTTGCAATGCTTTTTCCGAATTTACATTTGGTAAATATACTGTGGTATTCACTATGTATATCGATGAATGGGACGGGGCATAAGCCTGTAGTAAACGGGTTGAATTATGGAAAATGTAGTGTGGAGTTCTTGGAGCTCGATCATCAAGTGGTTTAAAGATAATGTTAGCTGTTATCCAGCAGGACGGAAGACATAATTTCATTATTCTAACAAATCCTTTATTATCAATATGATGAACAAATTGCATACTGTGCACCACACACCCAGGTACCTCATACACACCCAGGAGCCTAGGACACCACAGGCCCCAACTGCGGCCTGGATGACAGTGTACTGGTTGACTGGGATGGCCTGAGATGGAGCAGTTAGCACCCTATATGCTGAGCCTAGAGGGGAAGAAACATTAAGGTCATCCTAATTACTGTTTTTGCAGCAGCAGCGACAAGGGGAAGATCCCAGGTGTGGAGCTGGTTGTGGTCCTGCATTTCTCCACCAGCGCCACAAACGAAATTAGTCACAAACACATGTGAACATTGAGATGAACACAGGTATCTGGGATTACTCACGTTCCCATTAAGTTTGATCACTATGTTCTACTTCCTCATGATAGAGTTAATTTCAACACTTCTCTAAAAAGTATTTTTGAGAACCTGAAAACTCACTGTCAGTCTAATCTTAAGACTATGAAAATGTTAAATTGTGAGGGATCGTTTTGGTTGAGGAGCAGGTCCGTTGTTTGGCGTCAACTTTATGTGCCTGCACCAAGTCAAATCTGTACCAAACTTCATTTGTTTGATGAGACTTCCTGAGTTTTAGTCAAACTGTTAATTTGCATATACAAAAAAACTATTAACTCAGCCCATAATGGCAGATCTTTCTAAAAGTCCCGTTCTACAGGCCAAATGTCAGTCTTGGTCATAGTGCCACCTACTGGCACTAACTAGGTACTTTGACATTGTCTCATAGCAGGTTCAAGTCTGTTTAGTCTTCAAATCTGGTCAGGATGATGGACATTGTTGCCATGGCGATACATCATTCAACAAACGCAGGATGGAAGGAGGAGGCTGTTTCTTAGGGGACTGACATACTGGAAAACTCACACATTTAGCACACACTAGAAGACAAAATTCATTTCTTTGGGTATGTATTTTTGTATGAATATTAGGCAAGACAAATAAAAACACTTTCAAAGGTCATATCTTGATATGTCAGTGGGACAAAAATACAGCTGCTACTGATAAGACAAGTGCTGCTACTGTCTACCTTGTAATCACTCATAGACTGTATGCAATCACTGCACACAAGCAAACTCGCGAGTCCTAATCATAGTAAGAGTGTACTTTTATCTCGAGTGTCACTCATGAGGCCAGATTTAAGGCTGAACTTGAATTGCTGAGCCAGAGCTATGCTGGCTGTCTGTAAATTCCTATCCTGTCTACAGTACACCTATTATGATTTGACATGTACCAGCTCATGTTGGCCACATTGGTATAACAAGTTACCAATGCTTACTACAGTGGATCAATAGCTACACTTTTAAAACCTTGAATTTGTGACTGGGCCTAACTCATAGTTTGCCACCTGTCTGAAAAAGATATGACTGCCTGTAAAGTCATATCTTTGTTAATTCACTTATATATCTGATATTTCATCTTGAAGACAGCATCAAATCACATGCCATGCGATTCAGATCATGTAAACCAGATCATATGATCCAGAACCTGACCACACATCACAGTTTAAATTACAGCAGGGATTGTCCTCTTTCCATCAAACTGAGCAACTTGTAGCACATACAAAGCTGATTGTTATTATTTATTTATAAACGCCAATTTGATTTTGAAGTGGTAAAAACATAACCTCCTTGGTGTAGGTAACTGTGTAAACAGTCATGCAGAGCCATGCAAAACTATTCCGAAGTGCTAACATGACATTGATAGACCTGAGAGAGTTAATGACTAATGTTTGATTAAACATTTTAGATTTGTCAGCTCTCCCAGGGCTTTGTTTCCAATAACGTATTTTTTGTTTACATAATTAACTCAACTATTCATTGTATTAATTACATTTAATGAGTTTAATTTGTCTTCATTCCAGTTTAGCTGATTTTGATCTCAGTTCATATATTTAAATTTCTTATATTAATGTCGTGTGACTTTCAGTGAGTTAATGCTTCAGTTTTTCCAGCAGAGGGCGCGGCAGGATCACACACCAGATGCAGGCAGTCTAAAGACTTGTGTTTCAGAAGATGGCGCTGTTATTTGTTTACATAATGTCCTGATCGAAGCATGGACTGGAGTAGAAGACTAATCACAAGGCAGTATTCTTGTCCTGTGTTAACAAAATCCAATTTCCTGCACATACTCTCCCGAAGTATAAAACACAGGAAATTATTCATTTATATATATATTACTCTGAGAGCAATATATATGATAGCCTCTTTACATGTTTTGTCACAATGGCATTATTGTGCAATATCCCTGAAACCGTCCAGCAGTTTCCATTTCTACTTTCCCTTTTGTAAACTTCCATGGCGAGGCTGAGCTTTTAGGCAACGGGACAAGAGCAGCGTGAGCCAGCACAACAAATTACAAGTTTCTTTAGTTGATTGCCACATGGAGGTCAGCCCCCTGTTGTGGTGCAATGTTAATATATGTAAATGGGCTACAATGCCCTGACCAGACAGAACGAGATTTAACCAGCCCACGCCTGGCCGAGGTTGCTTACCTCCAAACTTCACACATGTCTAACAGTAAATTCCAGCACTGCAACAGGAGAGATGGGAGCTGCTGACAGTGAGGGTCTGAAGGCAGCTGATGTTTTGTGGACAACATCACTCAGCATGAAATAATGAGGATTTAACAGAAAAACTTTATCAGCCTGATGTAAACTTTGTTAAGTATTTTGATTGTAAAGCATTAGTGAACATGTATGAATATATTGTGCTTCTTGCTTGTGAAAAGTACTTTTTCGACAACAGCTTGAGTGGACCCAGCTTTCAAATCATTATCGCTTCAATGTCATGGACTACCTGATACATTTTCTAACAGATGAAAAATGTAAAGGGTCCCTACACACGCGCGAACACATTTACACGCTTAGTTTGGCAGATTTGAGTGTATTTGCACTTCTGTGGTTTGAGAAGTCATTGGAGACCAAATGGAAAAATACACTTTATACCAAGGATTCTATTTAAATAAAAAAAAAGGGCAGTCTATCCTGAATTTGTATTTGTTTGCAAATCTGATATCTGCAGTCAAATTCATCGGTGGACAACTGTGAACATGTACATGTAAATGACAAAAACCACAACAGTTAAAGTAGCAGTCATGGGACAAGGATGAACATCTTTCACCCCAGACCCCATTTGTCATGAACTGAACTTTAGGCAATGTTTTCTTTTCCTTCCAATACTAATGAGTTCATAAGAAGTTGTCTGACCTGTTTGTTTGTCTGTAGAGACGTGCATGCATTTAAATTCTTGCTGAAGTACAGGACTATGGGAATGTGACAGCATGGAGGGCACAACAAATGGCATCCACGAATCAACGCAGAGATAATAGGCTTTGAAATCTTGTTTGTTAATAACAGAGGCTCAGATATAGGCCTACTGTCTGGGGTGTGAGGCTGATCCAAGGACGTTGACTCAAACCGTGCACAGATACTGTAGGTGAGATAGACAGAATGCTTGCCTTTGAGGATGAAACATGGTATACTCAGAATTCAAAATGATTTAAGGTGACTCTTTGTTTTAAGGGCTTTGTGATGCATGGGGCATATGAGACCTATATTACAATCAGAAATCCACTCACCATGTAATCCATTATGACATATACCTTGTGGCCCTAACACTGCATGCTATGAGCTGAATTATTATTAGAATTATTACACGTTTCATTTATCCTTATTTTTGCCAGCACTTTTAAACAATGTTGTATTATTTCATGAGCTATCTTTGATTTCTAAATGTCACTGTATTGATTTGCTTCCTGCCTTTGATGTTTCATATCCCTGATTATATCAGTCATCTTTGTACATCAGTTTTGAAAGATGCTATATAAATAAAGTTATCATCATTATGACTGATGTGCAATCCTGAAACAACACAGCTCAAATAATTGCAGCTTTTACTGCTGTCAAGGTGTTTTCAGGATTAAATTACATTTTCTGTCCAATCCACATCCAACATGCACTTCAAAAGCAGATATTGTGCACACACAGCTTTGATCAAATGCAACACAATATTTCAAATGACCTGTGCACGTGTGGGTGGAGGAGACATGTAGAAATGAGTGGTGGAGAGTGTTGCTGGGTAGGGACTCAAACGCCCTTCGAAAAATCCTCTGTGAATGACTTTCCTGGGCTGTGTACTGTCTCCACTACACACCAAATCCAGTATTTTTCCATCAAGTAGCGCGCTGGACCACGTGACCATAGAGGAGAGGAGGGGTGTGGGGGGGGGAGACGCTGTCATGTTTGCATCCTCAGTTGACAGCGGTGATCTCCGCTACTCGGCTCTCAATCTGCAAAACGTACACGGCGCTATCACACATCTCGTCGGTGCTGCTGCTGACACCGTGTATTTCAAATCCACTCCACCATTGACTTTGCCACTGTTGCCCGGTCGCGGAACAACATTCTCCTCCAGGTCGTTTTTCTAACCCCGTGCGTTCATGATCGTGTAACCACTCCCACTCGTGGCTGGTGGAAAATTACCAGCGTACAAGCAACAGGCAGATGAATGGTACTTGCGGTTTGTCACGTCACTCAAGCGAGCGGTGAACCTGCAAGAGACAGCCACTGCCTGTGTATCACATTTAAAGAGTGACACACACTGTCTTAAGTGGACCAAAGCCTTCAATGGCTGCACTTTCACTCCTCGCGCTTTACGCACGTGTAGTAACGGTGTGTGGCGTGTACAGGAAGCGAGGTAATGTATGAGTTAACCCCAAGGAGGAGCAATAAAACAGATGTGCCTGAAGTTATTCTCCATTGTGATAAGCGGAGTCATGAAGGAGTCCATTCTGGATGGGAGTCTGTCTGCCCTCTTTTTCTCTCCGGGCGGAGTAGTCGCGTGGGCGCTTGAGCGAATTGAAATAAACGGACAGCCGTCTCAGCCAATGGGACGCCGACAAGGAAGCGCTCACCGAGGCCGCAGCCAATCGCGGCGTGGTGTGGGCGTAGCACAGGTCCAAACTTTACGCGGCGCCATCGGCTGAAAACTAAACCGAGATGGAATCTCCCAGTCTGAACCGGTTTCAACCGGTTGCGAGTTAGTTGCTTGAGAGAGGAGAGGAGGCGCAGGCACACAACCTCCACACTGCCCGCTGGAAATCTATCAGAGTCACCAATTAATTAGTGAAGTCAGGTTTTGTAAAATGTATCGGAGCGACAGATCGCTGGGTTTGCCGTGGTAGTAAGAATTGGAGTCCACATCAGGGGTGGTTAGCAGCCAGACATCACTCACTGCTGGAGCTGGAGAGTCAACGCTGCAGAATTAGGAAGTCTTTCTCCAATCAACTGTGGTCCTCAACTACTCCCTTTATCTTTCATAGTCTTTGGCCAACGCCACTCTTTCCAGTCAGAGCCTCGGACTTTCGGTAGGTAACTGGGCTGAAGCGCCAACCTGCTATGCTGTGATTACCTTGACTGTGTGTGTACATGGGATCCAATGCATTGTCCTGCTGGGTTGAAGTTGTGTTAGCTTATAGTTCACATCGTCTGTCACAGTGCACCTGAAAAGACGAGCTAATTCAAAATGCAGTAGCATCCACGGGATAACAGCTGCCGACTGCCCGCTAGCTAGTGTCCACCACTTTATAAGGATTAGCTAACGTCAGCTGTCATAGAAAGTGCTGTAACTTAACCTAAGTAACTGCACAGATAACGCAGGCTGCATGTGTTAACGGTGTGACCGCAGATGAATAAGTAACCAGAGAGCTGTGTGGATAAATCCGTGCCTCTCCCACTACAGCAGCATCACTCGTGTGCGTGATGTGAGCGGATGTCAAGGTGTTGCTAGGTGCCTAGCGGCAGCAAACGTGAACTTTATCTCTGTGTAGCGTAAAGAAATTAAATTAAACTATTGTGACGAGCTGCTGCAATTGTGTCTGTAGGGCAGTTGTAATACACAGCACCAGCTTCTCCAAACAGTTAAACGATAGCCTGGGTGTAATTCTGAGCGCTCCCGGTCCCTGGGACCACTGGTGGGAGTGGTTGTAGTCAGCAGCGAACCACCACATGTGAACTGTTTGTGCCCCACACTGCTAACACACACAGCTAGCCTCGATGCTAGCTCCTGTTAGCATTGTGTGTGAAGTGCGCAGCCTCCGCGCCAACACTGTTTACTTTAGCCATATTGCAGGTAATGCTAGTAGCTCTGCAAACACAGTTGTAGGCTGCCCTCAGTCTGTGTTTTAACCGCCGGTGGGCTGAGGCTGCTGAGTGTGTCATTAGGAGGAGTGAGCGCCGTCACATACGGATGTAAACAACGTGACGTCGTCTTGTATATTTGGCACGTGGCTGCCTTAACCTCCTTAATATGATCGTGGAGTAAGTGTTGCGAGGAATCTAACGGAGTGTGCAGCGTCCTCTTTAGTAGCTGCTTATTTCCTCTTTTGAATCTGTTATTTGTTTAAGTTCACTGGAGATTTAATTGACGCTGGTGGCATGAATGGTGTGCTCGCCCCTTTTGCAATCATGTAGAGTAGGTATGTGGTAACCTTAGGTTTTGAGATATTTTCACAGTAACACTCTGGTGTTAAAGGCCACTGGGTGGGACAATTAAGTTAATTTGTCGTTTCTGTCTTGAGTCCTCGCTTGCAATTCTAGACTCCTGGGGTAGATCAGGACACCTTGTCTAGAATCTCCAGCCAAAATGCAGTATTCCAAAATCAGAAATATACACGGTTTAATTCTCCAAATCATAAAAACGTTAACTTCCCTTTTGTATACTGTCTGAGCAGTGACAGGCTTGTGGCACTGTGAGCTGAACTTATTTGAATGATGGCTGGCTGCAGAGACTTGGGAGGTTTCTGACATGGTCAGCTGTTTGGAATTGTTTCTAAACGCACTGTTCACATGACTTTGCCTATTGACTGTGTTATGTGCACTCTTGACCCCTCCCTCTGCTGTCCTTGTTGCAGAGCTCTATGCCAGCAGTTATGACAATGTTAGCAGACCATGCAGCACAGCAGCTGCTGGACTTCAACCAGAAACTGGATATCAACCTGCTGGATAGTGTGGTGAACTGTCTATACCATGGGGTGGGACCACAGGTCAGTTTTCGAAGCATATACAAATGCACAAAGTGCGAGTGTGTGTAATTTATAATTATGCCTGGAGTGTTTTTCCACTTGAATGTTAACTAAAACCTCACCTAAAAATACAGTATGTTAATTCTCAATTTCCTGTTCCACCTGTAAAATTAATTGACATGATGACTGTTTAAGCACAAAAATGTGTGGAAATTGCAGTTGCAATGAAATAAAGTATCTTGACCCCACCTCAGTGTTTAATCTAACGTGTAATGCATATTTGCATCACAGCAAAGAATGGCACAGGAAGTGTTGACACACTTAAAAGAGCACCCGGATGCCTGGACGAGAGTGGACACCATCCTCGAGTTCTCTCAGAACATGAACACTAAGGTAAGCCATCTCAGTTCAGAAAACATTGGTGAAAACACTCTTACTTGTATTTTGGTGACAGTCTTTTAGAGAAACAGAACAAAAAAATACACTAGGTCACAGTGGTTTGTTTATAGCATACTTTTTTTATTTAAATATGCTATATGGTGGATCTTTAAAAAAAAATTAATAATATAAGAACTTTATTTGTATATCACTTTATCACTAAACAAGGTCACTAAGTGCATCACAAAATAGATATTTTAAAAAGGTATGCAAATGTAAGGGAAATATGCAATTCAATCTAATTTTAAGCACCAAATCATAGCATATCAAGGTCGAGACCTTAAACATTAAAGAGTAAACTGTTAACAGTAATGGTTAAAACTGTGTGTGTGTGTGTGTGTGTGTGTGTGTGTGTGTGTGTGTGTGTGTGTGTGTGTGTGTGTGTGTGTGTGTGTGTGTGTGTGTGTGTGTGTGTGTGTGTGTGTGTGTGTGTGTGTGTGTGTGTGTGTGTGTGTGTGTGTGTGTGTGTGTCAGCAGAAGTTGGCTACATAGCCCTTGGAGTACTTACTTCATGCATTAACTCTGGGCTATGCAGGACCTCTGTTTTTCCGATAAAACTAATTATGTTGGATCTGTACCTAACAGACAAACAAGGATGTTACCTCTTAGTGGTTTTAAAATCTAAATACCAAATAAGTCTGTTGAGATTTTGGCCTGTTGGTTCTGGAAGGGAAAGAGCTTCTGCTATTTCACTCATCTATCTTAATCAAACCATCCTATCAGCTGAATTGATGTCAAAAGTTGTCTCGTGTGCATTTTTAGTCAATTGCAATATTGTTTTTTAGTTTACTCCCTTGTCATACAGAAAAGGGCCACACAAAATACTAGTGTGTTAAGATATTTCTGTGCTCACTTGAAATGATACAGTGCACATAAATTCGATGGCACTCAAGATGCAGGAAAAATCCAACCTAGTTTTTATAAAGAAAAGTGATTGTAGTTTATAAATGATGACATCAAGTCAAAATATAAAATGGGCTGCCCCACTCGGGCCCATTTGTACGTCAAGGCTGCAACTCTAACTCTTCATTAAATGTGATTTGGTGAATTAGTTTTGCAAGAGATAATAAGGTTAACAAAGGCCTGCCATAATTACCGGTTAGATAAAAAGATGCAGTGAACAGATGGGTAGCTTAGTGAAGGAACGCTCCCAGAAGCATGTCAGCGTCACCTCTTACCAGCCTTACAGTTTCATGCAATGAAACACATAATTGTAATAGATTGATGTTGATTATGTTTAAATAAATAATTTTATTCATTTTATAAATACATCATTAACATTCCTCGAATCTCTTCTGTTATTTGAGGTCCTCAGATTAGCATGATAACTGTGGCCGTCCTATGTTTTGTGATTCAGCTGATAATGCAAACTGACTGTGAATAGTGAAACCAGTGCTTCGGTTTTCAGAAGCACTTGCAAGAGATTCACAATTGTATCAACAAAACAGAATCACTGATATGATCAATATTTAAACCATATCTATGTCCATTGAAAGTCTGTCTGAACCCGAATGAAGTAATCAAAGTGCCAAACAACCCAAACTTCCTCAAAGTCACAGTGACTAGGTTTTTTTCTGTTTTGCTTGTCCAAGTTTACTTTTAGCACTGACATTCTTTACTAATGTCTGAGTTGATGTATCATCCATATTATTTCTAGTTTTAAATTTGTAATTTGCACCAGAAATTGGGGTTAAAGGATAAAAGAGGAAATTAAAGGTAAAACCGCTGGAAATCTGCATTTGCCTTGTTTCTTTAGTTTAAAAAGTAAATAATTACAAAGCTCCTTGAATATTTGGCCTCCTTTTCTTTGTATCTATAGTCTTTATAATATTTGAAAAAACATGTAATGAATTCAAGATGTGACTATTTGATGTTAATCACAATGTCCATTATGTTTATGGCTTGTAATAGGAAGAAAAGGGGTGTGTCATCCTGTGCATCATGACACAGCTAGACTTTGACGGCAGGTCTCCACAAGGTCTACCCTTTTTGAATTCCCTTTGACTGAATTCTGTTCATCCGTCTCTATTGCATCTGTTTCATTGGACAGAGGGAATGCCATTGCAAAGTGCCTTGTCATGAAGGTGTCTGGGGTTTAAAGGAAAACGGATACATATTTACAGTTTTTTAGTTTACAATATCCCCATTATCCCTTGGTTGTATTAAACTTAGACACGCGTTCAATCGTGGGGCATTACGACTATAACTGGGGTTTTAAAAAGCTGCATTCTTGGTGGGCGTCAAACCAAAATCAGCCCTGTGTTTAAAAAATACAAAGCTGCATTGTTGAGGCTGTGTTGCTTCAGGTATTGGTGAAATAAAAGAGTTCCAGTTTGAATAATACATACATGAATTCAAAGCTCATCAAACTGCACAGTGCTTTAATATTTTGGTGGAGGATTTACTTTATATAGAAGGTTATCATTTTATTTACAGAAGCCATGATCTTAATGAAAAAATATTCATTGTATAGAATAATTTCCAAGGAATATGCAATTCCACATGCTTCATTTACATCTGCAGCACTTTGACCAAATGACATCAGGTGTCATTGCAGTAAAACCTGAGGTGTGACTTCTTTGTGGGGCGACCCTGCACTGGCACCCCTGCTGTATCAATAAAATAGTTCCATTAAAATGAATGCAAGGGATGTAGTTTTCATACGCCCAACTTTTCATGTAAAGTTGCTCTGAATGTGACCTCATTTAAATAAAGACCTTGTTACCACACATGGATATTCTTTCTTGCACAAGTCCATTTCAGCTGTGATTACATTTCACTGTTTTAAACGTAGCTGCTCTTTTGAACTTAGGCTCCAATCTGTCTGCTGTTAGAACTGTACCTGTGTGTTGAGACATGCACCTAGCAAGGCAGATGGAGACACTGACGGTTCAAACGTTGCCTTCAGGAATTGCAAATGAAAATCCGATCAAGTTTTTTCAACAAATTCAAACCAGTCCCAATCGAAAACCAGTTGTTGATGTCCAACCTTCCATAGGTTCCATAGTCTCTGTGAAAGAACGTTTAACATTGCCCTTGTTATGTTTTCTAGGCTATTAGACTCAACCTTGGAGCAATCCAAGCCAAAGCTGCTTAATGAATTGTTTTATTTTTCTGCTGTGTTTTGCTGTCTCGTGTGATGCTGGGAGAAACAGCAGGACTTCTGCAGTGTTGCAGCTCAATGCTGCTTGTGTAGATATAAAAAAAGAAGATGTGAATTTTCTGCATACTACAAAATCTGCATGAAAGCTGTGGTTCAGTCAAATCCAGTGAAGAAATGCAAGTTATCACAGACTGGTTAACTTCATACTATTTTTGGTTTGTACAAAAATTACACAGTGCCTGTTGTTGACTGTGATCATAAGGCTTTATACTAATGCTTCTCCCTCCTCTGCGTGTTACAGTACTATGCTCTTCAGATTTTGGAAACGGTAATCAAAACAAGATGGAAGATTCTTCCCAGGAATCAGTGTGAAGGTAACATTTTATTTTTTGGTTTAAATCACCAAAATTCTGTCACCATTGGTTGCTTTTTAAACATTGTGACAGGCTTTTGCCAAGTGGAGAAGTATTCCCCCGTTAGGCACGCTAGTTTGCTTTGTGCTCAACTGGCTTGCACTGGCCACTGCAAAATGGTTGAGTTCTGTGCTATAAAAGTTGTTTTATTGCAGAAACCACTATAAACACCTGAGCACTGATTTAATGAAGCAGGGATACATAAAATCAGAGTTATCAGCTCAATTTACAATGTAAAGGCCCCAATTGATGAATTTTTATTTGACAGATTATTCACATGTTTGTGTAGAATAATAAACATTCCCAGTGTTACTATAATCCTATTAATCTCATTGTACCCACAGGAAAAAGAAGGTTCAATGGATTACTGACATGCATTAGTCTCTGGCAAAGTGTATTTTTTAACTAACTTTAAGAGTTACTAAAGTCAGAAGTTTTCACAATCCAATGTAAGGGATTCCATTATGTGTCTTTGGAAAAATAAATTTTCCTTCACTATTATTATGAAAATAATAGTATGAAAAGTAGTTTACAGTATAAATCCTACTTTTTAAATTCAGGACAATGAGTAGGAACATTAAAGTCTACAGAGTGTGGTACTGTATAAGGACCATAATGTAAAGTTTCAAATCTAATTGTTGCGTAATTGCCATTTTATCTTACTGCCTACAGCTGAAGTCATTTGAGATGTATTTTTAAGAATCTGAAAAAAGTGGGATAAAATGTCTAAAAAAGATTTTGGTATGAGCAAAACAGGAATTTTTCTGAACTAGAAAAACATGATAAAACAATCATGTGCAAATCATTTGGTTCTGCCTCCCTCCATTCTTTTATAATTTTGCTCAAAATTCATTTTTTCATTGACCTAAGACTTCCCTACTTCTGACCGTAGATGCCTGAATTTTGTTCAAGTGGCAAACCCAGTGCAGGGCGACCGGCAAGTATGTATTTTCCCCCCTTGTGCCAGAGTATTGCCTTGTTTTTCGGCTCCGCTCACTATGTCAAAACTGAGTAAAGATACAGTCTAGAAACAACCATGAGGGAGCTGAAAACAGTTTTTAAAGATGCTCTGCTCACATTGACAATCTTGACTTGTCTGTGAAAACAACTGGGGACATGCCGCTTCCACTGAACTGACCAACCTTTTTCCCAGTAGAGAAGTTCAATGGGAGCTGCAGCCCATATCCATGTATTTACAAACTGGCTTGGCAAGAGTGGAAGAGGACCACGCCTTTTAAAAAAATCACTGGGATATGATTTTCAGATTCAGCTACTTATGAGCCAGCAGACAGAGTAACATGCTCCAGGCAGCTGGTCATGTCAGGATATGTTTAGATTTACACGTTTATCTTGTGCACACTAACTCTTCTTACACCTTTGTGTATTTTCCAGGTATAAAAAAGTATGTTGTTGGTCTCATAATCAAGACATCATCAGATGCATCAAATGTGGAGGTGAGTAAATTTAATTTGATTTAAACCCATAGATTTGTGGGGTAATTGTATGGGTGCACCAATGTTGGACTTGTAGGGAGTTGTCAAAGATGGCAAGTGTGTTGCATGTTACTAAAATTCTTAAATTGAATTAGACTTTTTAGTGTAAAGGTTAACACATAACTACACTGAAGTTCCATTCCACCACAGCCATGTTGACTAGTAATACAGAATCTAGTTTATTTAACTGTCGACCCTGTCTAAGGTTAGTCATGTGTGATTATTAGAGCCCGACCAATAAATCCATTAGCCATTCATATTTAATACAAGTCTTTAACAGACATAACATGTATGTATCTGTTTATTTCTGATAAGCTCTGATATGAATACTTTAATTTTTCGGAATAAACAATGATAAGATGTGCATTTATTTTTATATTTCATGAACAAAATTTCCTTTCTGAATTCAAGTTCTTTATATTTGGTTTATGGTTATACTGTGAAATATCAAGCCTCAAATAAATTTGACACAAAGCTTTATAACCTTATCTCAAGAATCATTGCCAATTTTTAGACATATATACATACATCGGCTAGAATTCTAAATATTTTACTCCCTCATCGGTTGGACTCTAGTAATCGGGGTAACTATAGTGCTAAGTAATATATACCAAAAATGCCGTCTTTACCACTTAAGCAGAAGGTAGAATTGTCAAGAAAAAAAGCAGAAGGCAAAAACAACTGCAGTGAGAATAAGTGACTTTGGTTGGTTGTCACTCATGAGGGTATAACACAACTGTATGAATGTAGCGTGGGAAATAGGAAGTCATGGTGTGTGAGTGTCTGTAATAGTCCAACCTAACAAAAGTTACAAGTCATAGCAGAGGCGCTATTTTTCCCTTTAGTGACTAATATTAGAAGTATTATTGCTATCATGCTAAAAGCAATAGCACTGCAATACTAAAAGCAAAGCAAAATTGAAAACCTAATAAAATAAACCATAAAATGAAACTATGGAGCGGCAATATTATAATATATGTATAATTGTTGAACTTTTGAATTCATACCCCTCCTACCCGTCTCATCACAACAAAGTTTACTTAGTCATGTTGAGCTAACGTTAGCTTGAATAAATCTGAGCAATGTAGAGCAGTTGTTGAAATGTTGCCAAACCTGCATGAATTGGGGAATTTAACCGGATTATGTAAGTAGTCTGTAATTTTTGGTGTTATTCTTAGACTGACAGCAATGATTTCCAAAACTCAGTCAGAGACATAAGATGTAGAGGTGGCAGGATTTGAGGGCGAGCCACGAGTGGTTGAGTGACACGAATGAGAGAAGCATCAGTATCTGTAACCTGGGTTTATAGCCTCACAGTTACTGCTCCCTTATCCTCTCAAGTTGGACTGAGGGCAGATTAGAAGCTCCAGTGACTCAATTTTGCCTCTTGAGGTACAAAATGGACATGGTCCAAGGGTCCAAAAAGGAGTCATAGTTCATGTAGATGGCTATGGCCGAATTGAAATGAGACTGTCTGGTCTGCAGAGGTTTAACACTATTTGCGGCATCAGCTTGTCCCAGTCCTAACGCTGCCACCTACCAACAGAGCTACAGTTGGAAAGGACGGGAAAGTTTTAATGCCCCTTGGTTTTTTGAAGCGTGTTTTGTTGTTGAAGCTTTATACTAGAATTTAACAGTGCAATCATCAGACGTTTTGGTCTCGTTGCTTGCCACCGCTATTAGCTCTTTGAAAAAATGGTACCATAGCGCAATGAATCATGGGATAGGTTGGACTGAGAAGTATCCACCCGTTGCTTAGGGATGAAAGGATGCATTTGTTGGCTGCATTTTAAGGAGCCTTAGAAATGGGATCTAGTTGCGCTGTTGTGACGCAATCAATCTTCAAATGCAGCCATAGAAGGAGGTTGTCCATAAATTGCGACACAGCTGTTGTCTTTGACATAACATCAAAACTATTATTTCTTCATTGTCTGTTCAGTATAATTCTTACTTATTCCCACTTTTAAATGCAAATTGAAAAATGAACTAGAATTGAGATCAGACATTAGATAGACAGTGGCCACTGTTTGCTGCCAGACTGTTTTGAGGCAAACATGTTTACCTTTAACAAGAGGTTAGCCGTGGTTAAGAGTCAGTTCTTGTCGAGGCTACATTTAAAAATTACAGAGTGCTAGTGCCAGCTAAATGAAAACGCTGTCTAGCTCTAACTAATGTACAACCACCTTGCTGCTAGTATTTTACTTCATGCTGAGAAAGCAGTTGTGGTGTTTGCATGATTCTCAAGCACGTAACTCTGCAAAACATTACACATTAAACCAAGATGCACAGACCATTTGAAGCCCATTCAGATTATTGAGCCAGCCAAGCAGACCAGGTTGTCTTTGATTCTATGAATGGTCTGTTATTCAAAAGAGAACCCAGCTATTTATAAATATATTCCATTAAGCTTGGAAACTCGTAAGTTGCAGTGTGAGAGAAAGTATTACAGTGTGCTTGTTACATATATTAATTGGTGCACTCCAGCATCGAGCATGGTAAAACGGAGCCATGCTAGAACAGACCTTGTATTAACAACACTCCTGAGTGATCCCATCACAGTGGGAATTCACCAACTGTGTCGATGCGCCTTGAGATCCGATCCACTAGACCAATTTCAGAGGTGATCTGGGATGCATGTGGCCACATTCTTGTCACTTTTAAAATGCAAGTAGGTCCCGGGTCACATATGAAGCGCTATCTACTCAGCTGACATCCTCTGACCCACTACAGTATTAAATGGGTAAAATCTTTCTGCATAGCAGATCTTCACGCAGCTCATTGATTCATTCAGCCTCTCCGGACTCAGCCTCCTGTCTTTCTCTCTCTTTTGTGCTGACACAATTAGACTGACACACACACACACTCCGACTCATCTGTAAACTCAGACTGGGTTAAAACAATAATATTTGGTCTTTGCTACCACAAATCACCCACCTGGAAAAAAGCCGATCTCTTCAGGATGCATTTTAATGCCATGTCCAAACAAACAAATTTAGCACTGTCCATTTGTGATCGGATCTCTCAGGACAGATTTAAATACCAGTTTTTAACAAGGCCTTTGACATTTTTAATCTTACGGTGTGAGAGACTATAGTGAAGCCTCTCAAAATACAACACACAAATATGAGCCCCATATTTCAGCCTAACCTAGAGTTTATCCTACATTTCATCACAAAGGGTGCATGTGACATTAAGTTAGAAGGGCAATTACCATCATGATTAGATCCTGGTTGAAGGCATAGCATGCTACATGCCTATTAGCTCACTAACAATGATCAGAATAATGCTTGGTACAGAATGCTGAAGAATTTTTTTCAATATTCTTTATTCAGTTTGGTTTAGTTGGTGTCCTTTTTAGTCTTACAACCTTAGTCTGGTTTGTGACGTTTAATTCTGCATATTATTTTATTACATTGTCACTATATTAGTGCTATATATTGTCATTGTTACTGTATTAGTAAAATATCTCCCCTCTTTTGTTTTTACTTACTACAGAAAGAAAAGGTGTACATTGGGAAGCTGAACATGATCCTTGTTCAGGTAAGTCTTTAATACTAATAACCAGTCAAAATAAACTGTTTTCAAAAGCGAGCCATTTATTTCAGCTGATTTTACACTTCAAACCCCCTGTTCTGATGTAATGTTTAGTTTATGGAATAGTAAAGATAGTGTTTCTCTTTTCTCCACACTGGAAACTGTGATACTTCAAATCAGTCTGCAAGAGTGTTTTTGTTTTTTCAAATGAACAGTATTGTCTGTATGATGCCGGCCATTTTTGTGCTCTGCTGAAACACTGCAGAGTTTCCTTAAGCCCCACATAGTTGTGTGTGAGTATATTGTGGCAGCAAACTGTTTCAGTGAAGTTATCCACACTGACAGGGAGAGAGTAGCACACGGAGCACAGAACCCACTTCAACACTGCAACTTGAATCCTACTCACTGGCCAGGACAATTGGGAGAGTACTACTAACCACATGTTAGTTAAGCAAAATGCATATTATTGCTCAGTACTTCCTGTAGGAAAGTCCTGAGTCGTCAAATGGCTTATCAGAGTTGAAATGTTTAACAGCTTTTAGGCGGATGTAAAGTTGAGGTGGATGACTAATAGTGCTAAACTGTAAGTTTGTTTTAGACAAGCAGTGATTTATTCCTAATGTTGCTGCTTGGTTTATTGATCTTGCATTAATAATCATTCTAGACTACATTGAGGGGGCAGTGTTATCCATTTATAACCTTGACTTGGGCAGCATTCCACAAACCAAATTGCCCGGCTACAGTTTTTTACTCTTGAGAATAACTTGAAGTATCTCTACACCGTTGCCTCACTGTAGAGCTTTGTGCAGTGCATTGATTTGCTCAGACCCTCCTTGTCTCTCTTGCTCTTTCAAACACATTAACCACACCTTTCTGTCATGCTCAGAGAAATTCCACTACATCGTTCGGTCCAGTGAACCTTCAAAAAATGTATGACAGAGCTTAGCATAACACCAGTTCTCTTTGTGTACCTTTTACTCAAGGTGCACACAGGATTGTCTATCACAGAATAAAGTCAAGTGTCATCAAGCTGTTATAGATAAAATATAACTCTATGGGAAACACAGGGGTGTGGGGGGGGATTGCACAGTACTGTACAATTCATATTAAAAAAAGAAAGAGATGCTGACTGTTGTTATATTAATAGAATTTCAGGATAACTGGATTTTTGTACAATGTTGCTGCCTCATTGCTCCCCCTCAGTTTTTGTAGTGATACTTTTTTACCTGAAGATGTCAGTCTTAATTAGTCTATGTGGCTCAAACAGTCAGTGACAGTTAGGTTCACAATTCCTTATTAAATTTGCATAGTAATTCTTCTCAAATGTCTCAGCCGATGTGTGAAAATTCATGGTTGGGACTTGATGATTGAAAATACGGGCATCTTGATGCATGATGCAGGAGAAGGACATATCCTTGTTGAATGTAAACTGGGATATAAGATCACTAGTCATTGTTCATGTAGCAGTTGTCAACCATCAAAGTGGTTATCACAAGTGACACGATATAAGTACACAACAACAACATATTATATAACACATAGTCCCAGTGATAATTGTACCCTCACTTGAGGAAAGTGATGCATCCTGTTAATGCTCTGCTGCAGAAATTAGCTGTTCACTGCTGTGTGCCCTCCTATCAACAAATTAGTCCGGACCACTTCAGGACACTAAAACAAGTATTTGCATGCTTGTGTGTGCATGTCTGTCTGTGTGTGTGTGTGTGTGCGTGTGTGTTTGTGTGTGTTCAATGTATATTTGACAGAGGGAGGAAGCTATTGGCTCACTGGCTACACGAGTGACTTGGCATTAATGCCAGTGATAATGAGTCACTGCTTGCGTCAGCTGAGCTCTAACGTTGTTTTGGCCTCGAGGGACTGTAGAGCTCCAGATTCCACTCTCATACTCAGGAAGGCTGTGCTTCAAACATGTGTGTCCAATATTTTTGTAACAGTGTGGTGTTGGCTTGTTCTTGTGTACATGTCATACAGTATGTGACATGTCTACAGTCTATTTACTATTAAATGCTGATAGAAGGTTCTTCTGCAAGATTAAACTGTGGCACATACTCTTCTTGATATTATTTTTGTTTAACTCTGATACATGTGTGCTTCTGTGTCTTCAGATCCTGAAGCAGGAGTGGCCCAAACACTGGCCCACCTTCATCAGTGACATTGTGGGGGCCAGTCGTACGAGTGAGAGCCTTTGTCAGAACAACATGGTGATTCTGAAGCTGCTCAGCGAGGAGGTCTTTGACTTCTCCAGTGGTCAGATGACCCAGGTCAAGGCCAAGCACCTAAAAGACAGGTCAGCAAGCTGCAACGTTTTATATTAAACCCTGGGAAGAAAATCACCTTAAAGAAATGTATTCTGATTATAATATCGGAAAGACCTACAAATTGCTTTCATCATTATCCTTATTATCCTTGCAAGCCCACAGGGTGTAGAATATCATTCAAATCTGATTTCTAAATATTCAGCTTAATTAATTATAGTACTAATAAAGCATTTGTCTGTCATTGAGTTTCACCAAATTTAAAGAGTCCAAACTATTGCAGCACTTTCAGGTCATCAAAAAATGATCTCAGTGTGATGGCATTTGGAAATATTACAGGCAGTTAATCCAATAACTTCATGATGTGATCTATATCTAACACAGCTGCAGGCTTTGTCATGCCCTGACTGCATGGCTGCATTTGCCATAAGCTTTTGAGACCTTTTATTACCACAATGCTGCATTTGACAAGTCGATCAGTGTTATTCTTATAAATATTATGTATTTGATGTGATGCAAGGCAAATCGAAGATGAATACGCTTTTTTCCCTCATATCCAAAGACAGTTGTCTCCTGTTGAGCTCAATTGATTGTTGTTGGTGTTTCATTGCATCATCAATGTATTGCTCTGGTTTGCCTACAGATCATTTTGCTTCTTTCGTATTCAGATGTTCCCCAGTCATGTTCACTGGAGCTGAAGTCTTGTAACTGAGGGGAAAAGCTGCTCATGTTAAGTTTTATGAATCTCTGAATGTCCGTGACAGCTGTGGCCAGAGGCGTTATGTTTTCAGGTTGTCTTTCCGTCTGTCTCATTCTCATGAACGGGATACTTTTGGAAAACCTCAAGGAAACTTCTTTAAATTTAACATTAACGTCCAATTGGACTCAAGAAGAAACAGATGACAGTTTACGGTCAATTGTCATAGGTAGAGGGCACTTAGACCTCACATTCTTCTGAAGACAAGATATTTGAAATGCCTGGATGGGATTTACACTGCTTTTACTCTATCACTAGAGTATAATTTATCTTTGGTCTCAGCGCTGTCACAGACTTCATACAAAATTCTGCTTAACGTTTTGTGCACTGTTATGTCTTCTTCTTGTGTGCAAAGTATCTTCTAATGGGTAATAATAATTTCACTTTCATTAAATAAAACAGGGTTAATTTGCAGAGGCTTTTTTTTCACATGGAAAATGTCATATAGTTGATAAGTGATTGTTAAGAAAATCAATCACATTCAGTAAATAAGCCAGACATGTTTCACAGATAACATAACTATGTTTATTTCAACCTCAACATTTTGTTTTCAGGAGGATCTGTTGAAAATCAGTCGCAGCATTATTGTATGTAAATGTTTTATAATATTTAATGTAAATGTTTCTAATGTGTCTCTTTGTTTCTTTTAGCATGTGCAATGAATTCTCCCAGATATTCCAGCTTTGCCAGTTTGTTATGGTATGCACATCATCATCTCTTCTTTTTTCTTTTTTTTTATTTCTGCATGGTTTTACAATGTTTTATTCTGTTACAAACCAGTGTTTATTCTTCAACTATTTGCTTACTCATTGATTGCACCTTAGGAAAATTCCCAGAATGCCCCCTTGGTCCACGCCACTCTGGAAACCCTCCTACGTTTTCTCAACTGGATTCCTCTGGGCTACATCTTCGAAACCAAACTGATCAGCACATTGGTGTATAAGGTGTGAACACACACAATATCCCGTAGCAACTTAACTTTAATTGCTTAACTGTTACTATGTCAGAACAAATTTTTGAAGAAAAAGTCTTCAACTGAATATCTGTTTCAACTGTTTCCAGTTCTTGAACGTGCCCATGTTCCGCAATGTGACACTGAAGTGCCTGACAGAGATCGCCGGTGTCAGTGTCAGTCAGTATGAAGAGCAGTTCGTCACACTCTTCACACTGACCATGTGTCAACTCAAACAGGTTGGTGCAGATTGAAACAATTCTGACAATTCCCTGTCTAAACTGCTGAGTAGAATTTAATTCTGAATAATGTGTCTGTTTAGATGCTGCCTCTGAACACCAACATTCGACTGGCCTACTCCAACGGGAAGGATGACGAACAGAACTTCATCCAGAACCTCAGTCTGTTCCTATGCACATTCCTCAAGGAGCACGGACAACTCATTGAGAAGCGGCTTAACCTCCGAGAAACATTAATGGAAGTAAGTCAATCACAGGGAAAACATATTTTATTTTCTATAGTGGAGTTACTGCTCAGATACACAGCCTGGAGCGGATTAAACAAAATAGTGCAGTGCCCGTTCTAATCCTGACAGTTTGCTTGGGAGCTTCTTCAGAATTATTCCTTGTCATTAGTGAGTCCTCTTCAAACAGTTCTACAACATAATTTATTTTCCCTCACTTTTTATTGTTTGTGTGTTTCTAATAGTTTATGGGGCGAATTGACTTTGCGTTTATCAGATCTGGTTTGTGAAGATTTTATAGTCGCTGGTTGAATGTTTATTCATTTTCTATTAATTTTGAACGTATCGTATTCGACACTGCACTTCCTGTGACCACTAATAATACACATGCCAAGTTTAAAGTTGATCAGATTAACAGTTTGGGAGATATGATTTCAACATACAGACGTTTGTGGAATTGATTATTGCATTTTAAAAACTCATGTAAACCACATTAATACTGTCATTGCTCCCTCTTTCAGGCCCTCCACTACATGCTGCTGGTGTCAGAGGTGGAAGAGACTGAGATCTTTAAGATTTGTTTGGAGTATTGGAACCACTTGGCTGCGGAGCTCTACAGAGAAAGTCCCTTCTCTACATCCACGTCCCCTCTGCTCTCTGGCAACCAGCACTTTGACGTGCCACCACGCAGACAACTCTATCTGCCTGTCCTCTCCAAGGTAGAGCACACAAACAGATATAGTCCACTAATAAAGAACAAACCCTTTCCTGTACATTGATTTATTTGATTGGCATTGTACCTTTTTTCTCGTGATAATATTTACATCCACACCAATGCAATCTGATACAGTATGACAATTATGTTTTGGGATATAGTAACATGGCCATCAGCTGACAAATTCATCATTATAAATTACATGAAGGTGAAGCTCACACAGACAGGTGGTGTTTAGAGGTGCAGTAGGGTTTCAGTGAATGCAAGCTCAGTCATAGTAGAACCACCTGGCACTGGTCAAGCGACACATACTTTCCAAACTGCTTTCAAAAGAGTTGCTAGTTCCAATGTTACTGAAAATCAGCAGTAAAGCTACAATAAATGTGTCGTGCACAAGTGTCAAATAAGCGAGGCAGTTCTTCAACGTGTTTTGACGTGCTGACCAGTTTTTATCTCTCGCGACAGGTGCGTCTGCTAATGGTGAGTCGGATGGCCAAGCCGGAGGAGGTACTGGTGGTGGAGAATGACCAGGGGGAGGTGGTCAGAGAGTTCATGAAGGACACAGACTCCATCAACCTCTACAAGAACATGAGAGAAACACTTGGTATGCATCAGGAATTAGAGCATTCACTGACATTATTCTTAGTCCTCTTTTTCTTGGCCATTTCTTTTGTATATGTATTATTCAATTGATCATACCCAAAAATAGTTTGATTTGTGCATTACTTCTAATTGAGGTATCTCCATGGTCATATACAACCACAGCACTGTGTCAGTGCTGCTCAAGAGGCAGTGATGATGTGCCTGCTGAGTAGTGTTTTTGTGAGTTGATCCCTGTCATCAAAATGGCTAATTCTCCACAAAGAAGAAGCCACAAAAACAGAAAAATGTAGTATGCCAAAGGAGGGGAGGAGAATGCAGTGTGAAAAAGTCGTCCAATGGCATGTTTGTACTGACAGACTGCCAACAGTAAATACTGACTGATCACATCAGTCCATTAACAAGGTGAATTTTACTCAGTGCTGCTGTGAAATTTAAATATTGTTGGATAACCATGTGGCACTGCCTGTTTGCTGGGGCCTGTATGTGCAAAGTGTGATGTTCTTCCAGTGTGTACATGGATTTTTTTTCCAGGTGATCTGGTTTCCTACCATAGTCCAAAGGTATGCAGACCTGTCAACCTGGTCCACTAGGACAGACTGATTCTCTTTAGACGAAGAAGAGGATAAGCTGTTTAAAAATGAAGGGATATTGGGAAAGATTAAGCTTTTATCTTTGTACTATCTACAATTGCGTGGTTGGAAAACTTATACTAACTATGTAGTGATGGTGAAAGAGATGAAAGATCAGGCTGCACTCACCTACACAGACTATCATATAGTTATTTTTTTAAGTTGGTCCTAAACATATTTAAGTTCTATCAAAGACTTTATTTTGATGATTATGTTGTTTAACAGTATTTGTAGAGCACCAGCTGCTCTGATCGACTTTTGATGGATATATTGATAGATGCAACTGACTTCACTGGCCTTTGATGTTTTTATTGTAAAACATTTCTCCGTTTTGCACTTTTGTTGTGTTTCCAACAGTTTTAGTCCTGGTTCATTTCCCTTATGAGATGTCCTCTTGGCTTTTTGTTTAGCAGCAATGATACACTGACCGATACTAAGATTGTGCTCTGTTATCTTGCAGTGTACCTCACTCACTTGGACTACGCAGACACAGAACGCATCATGACGGAGAAGCTTCACAACCAGGTGAACGGCACTGAATGGTCCTGGAAGAACCTGAACACATTGTGCTGGGCCATCGGATCAATCAGCGGGGCAATGCACGAAGAGGACGAGAAGAGGTTCCTGGTCACAGTTATCAAGGTATAAAAAAAACTTAGATTTTCTAGGTGATAGTGGAGGTCTGGTAGCACTAGTCCATATAGGCAGTAATAAAAAAAAAAAAAAGCTTATTAATTCTAAAAGTTTATATTTAGTGCTGGTGGTGCGGTGGTCAAATCTTTATAATGTCTTCAAAAGATTATATAGAAGATCTTATAAACAGCGTGTACCATTTAAACTAATTTAACAGCACAACAAATACAATGTGCAGAAAGCAAAGGGTTCTGAATACTTTTTTAAGCCTGTGTACATTTATAAACATTAAATCCTGAGCCTGCATTGCATGTTGTGTGATGCTGAGTTATCTCCACTGTCTCAGGACCTGCTGGGTCTGTGTGAGCAGAAGAGAGGAAAGGACAACAAGGCAATCATAGCATCCAACATCATGTATATCGTTGGCCAGTATCCACGCTTTCTCAGAGCCCACTGGAAGTTCCTCAAAACTGTGGTCAACAAGCTGTTTGAGTTCATGCACGGTAAGAAGTTAAAGACCATGACACTGATAAATGAATAATAAGTTATTTTGAGAATCTCCATATTTTTCAACCTCATCCTCCTGTCCCTTCATCAGAGACCCATGATGGAGTTCAGGATATGGCCTGTGACACGTTCATCAAGATTGCCCAGAAGTGCCGGCGCCACTTTATCCAGGTGCAAGTGGGAGAGGTGATGCCCTTCATCGATGAGATCCTCAATAACATCAACACCATAATCTGTGACCTCCAACCACAGCAGGTCAGCACAATGACACAAATGTTTTTTTTAATCTTTCTTAGAATTTGCAATAAATGTCAAACCTTCTAACCGAAATTCCACTAACCCTAAATTAATCATCTCACTTGCTTGCTCAATGTTGCATGCTGATCATTTTCCCTCTTTGTGTCCAGGTCCACACGTTTTACGAGGCGGTAGGTTATATGATCGGAGCCCAAACAGACCAGGCTGTTCAGGAGCACCTTATAGAGAAATACATGCTGCTACCTAATCAAGTGTGGGACAGCATTATCCAACAAGCCACTAAGGTAAGACACAAGTCTACTATTACCCAACTTATCAGTTTGTACATCTATAAACGACAAACAAGAACAGTGTGTAAATCTATTACCATCTCCATGTCTCCTCCTGCCACTCACCTCTCAGAACGTGGACATCTTGAAGGACCCAGAGACTGTGAAACAGCTGGGCAGCATCCTGAAGACCAACGTCAGAGCGTGTAAGGCTGTGGGACACCCCTTTGTCATCCAGCTGGGACGGATATACCTCGACATGCTCAATGTCTACAAGTGCCTCAGTGAGAACATATCTGCTGCCATTCAGACCAATGGTAAGGGAGGTGTGTGTTTGTGATCTTACAACTCACTCATAACATGTCTGTAGGTTGATCTCATTGTTGTTCTATCAGTTTGCGGGTACAGCAGCTCTGTAAGCAGCAGGCCCATGGAGATGCGCTCTATATGATCACTGTAACATCCTAACCAACCATTTAATATGTCTCTGGACAGAATAACACCAGCAAACGACTCCTGATCTGACATACTAACTCTTCTGTGTTGCACTTGCACATATTTCGGTGTGATAGTGTTTTAATTCCTGTGAACAGATCAGCTCCATATTGTGCTTAGACTCTGACACTTCATTGTTGTTATGGCATGCCGTTCTTTGTGTAACTCCAGCATTGCATCAGTGAGATGCCAGGTTTGAAAAATGCCCACATGCTTTCAGTGGCATGTGTTTGTACTTTGTGTGGAAAGAGTTTATCAGGAAATGAAAGATCAGGCTGCACTCACCTACAAAAACTATCATTTAGTTATTTTTTTAGTTTGACAAATATCACAAAATATGTACCTCGGAGCAGGGGGGAAATAGTCACAGGAAAAATAATGACAATAATGCTATAGTCTGTTTGACTTTGTATCTACTGATAACAAAATTCAATTGTATGAAATTTAGATCAAAGATATCTGCTGAGAAAATAAGCTTTTCAAGGAAAGGTGGTAATTTGTGGTTGACACCAGGATCACCTGTAGGGAAGGAAATATGAATACAGATATGCTGTGATGATGATGTTTGTTGGGAATGTCCATTTCTGGCAATCCTATTAACTGATTTGAATCATTGCTTTTAACTGGGTAAATATTCTAATGCCATAACTGAAATGGTGGTTTAAAATCTCCATGGCTAATTTATAATCTCAAAGTATATTTTATCCATTACAGACTCCTGCATGAACATAATATTAATGTTTAGCTGGGGAGCAGTTTGACATTTACCAAACTAAATTATACAAATGCGATCGGGAATAGAGGCTCATAAAACGGCTCTAGTGCACGTTTAGCTTTTCTTCTCCATCTTTCTGTTTTCACGCAGTTTCACAAAACTCAGCCAGAATCGTTATACTTGGTCCTTGTTGAATGTTTTTCATACAGTGTGTTAATATGTGTCTCTTTTGTGTGCAGGTGAGATGGTGACAAAACAGCCTTTGATCCGGAGTATGAGGACAGTGAAACGAGAGACTCTGAAACTGATCTCAGGCTGGGTCAGCCGATCAAACGACCCACAGATGGTGAGAAATGTGGAAGAAAAACCTCATATTTTCTAATGTTTGTATGAAGAACAATGGTCCAAATATGTTGGGGTAATGACCTAATTTCACAAAGTAAAAGTATATCCTACTTCTTGAGTAAACAGCAGTGATATATTTTCACCATTGTGCATCTTCAGGGTATTGTCACTGTGCACTGTGGCAATCAATGAACCGGCTGATGTTAGAAAAGAAGTAGAGCTAATCCTGTTGGTATTTTTAGATCAAGCACAAAACTACGTTTCCTTGTGGAGGACTTGGTTGTTTCTGCCCTCAGCTTTGTCTTTATCTGTGTAATAATTCATGTTCAGTCTCTGTGTAATACACTGAGCAGCCACACAACTAAAACCGCTAATTGGTTTTAATATTGTAGCACATTCAGGGTTCATCTGTTACCTTTGTTAAATAGTTTATTCTGAACCTTTAGTAATTGGATTAAAACAAATAATTATAGTTGGTTATTTACCATTGATTAAGTTAAAATACACTGATCAGCCACAACACAACATTAAAACCAGTAGCTGGTTCTAATGTTGTGGTGTTCAGTGGATTACAAACTTGATCTTCACCCAAAGAGGAATTCAAATTTCCCTTGTTTTTAAGATGTGGCAGCGCTTGCCCTTCTTCCTCTGTTAGCATGTTGATCCATGTTATCTCTCCTGTCATCTTCTAGGTCGGGGAAAACTTTGTTCCCCCACTGCTTGACGCCGTCCTCATCGACTACCAGCGAAATGTCCCTGCCGCCCGAGAACCTGAAGTCCTCAGCACCATGGCAACCATTGTGAACAAGCTAGGGGGACACATCACCGGCGAGATCCCCCAGATCTTTGATGCCGTCTTTGAGTGCACCCTAAACATGATCAACAAGGTGAGACTCTTAATTATTTGCCATTTATTAGCACTATTATTATACTATATTAGCAAAATTTTTGAAAAATGATGTTGATTGACACGGACATCACATGAACTGGGACTTTCATTTTGAAATAGTTACATTGTTTGTGTATTTCATATATATTTATATATTTATATATATATAAATCTCCTGAAGGTCTGTGAGTGTAAATCCAACCTTGAAACTATTTTGTCAAAGTAAAAGTACAAATAAATATCAAAATAAAATAAAAAGTCAAATAAAAACTAAAAAGTACTACAATAAGTTTGCTACTTGAGTAAAGTTACTTGCTTTTAATATACTTAAAGGTTCAGTGTGTAGAATTTGGTGACATCTAGTGGTGAAGTTGCATTTTGCAGCTGAATACCTCTCACCCCACCCTCCCCTTCCAAAAACGAAAAGAGAAACTGTGGAAGCCTTCAGTTGTCATATAAACTCAAAAGGAATTTAGTTTGTCCAGTCTGGACCGCTGGTATAGCTGCTGCAGGAGGCGTGGTCTAATGTTATCTGCCTGCTCAGATTGGATCATTGGACCAATCCTCTTAAAAAAACTATAAAAAACCTCTTGAACATTGTAAAAATTCAGCTATTTGTGGATACATGTAGTGCAGTAAAAGTATCTGAAAATAATCTACTTAAGTAAAGTACAGAGACATTTGCTCATACAGTAATGAAGTAAATGTACTTTGTAACATCCCACCGCTGGTGAATAGCCACATTAACTCATGGTGCTGATTCTTCTGCATGGAATAAATGATCCACACTCACCGATGCAGCTACCGTCTCCAAACAACTCTGCAGGCTTGTAAACAATGTTTAAACTAGACCTCTTGAACTATATAGAAGGCGAGAACATATTGAAACAAGTGTTGTGTGTTTCCAACAGAACTTTGAGGAGTATCCAGAGCACAGGACCCACTTCTTCTACCTGCTGCAAGCTGTCAACTCTCACTGCTTCCCTGCATTCCTCGCCATCCCCCCGGCCCAGTTCAAACTGGTGCTGGACTCCATCATCTGGGCCTTCAAACACACCATGAGGAACGTTGCGGACACCGGTAAGACTGAAAACACATAACCATTTCACTTAGGAGACAAAAGCAACAGTATAAATACTCAACGCCGTAACCACCACCCTGGGTTCTGTGTTTTCTCATGTCATGAGGACAGACTGTGTCAGGCCTGGAATAATCTTCTAACAGTGAAAACTCTGTGGCTCCCTTTATCTGTTTAAAAGGCAGAAATGTGACACTGCAGGTGCACGGTGATGCTTTACCTCAGCATTGTTCAGATGGCTCGTATTTAGATCTCAAATCAGGCTCCTGGACCCAGGCTAATGTACAGGTGTAACGGTCCTGAAGTGAGGAAGAAATGTAAAGAATGCTGACCTAAGGATGCGTTGATGTTTCTCATCCAGGTCTGCAGATTCTCTACACGTTGCTGCAGAACGTAGCCCAGGAGGAAGCAGCCGCTCAGAGTTTCTACCAGACGTACTTCTGTGACATCCTGCAACACATCTTCTCTGTGGTGACGGACACGTCGCACACTGCCGGTGAGTTCAGAGGACAGATGAGGGGACACCCAGGGCCCCAGGACCTGATATTAACACCCTTAGAACGAGGACACAATTGGAAGTAAATGTGTCGGTGCTGTTGTGTGTATCCTGTAGGCCTGACCATGCACGCGTCGATCCTGGCCTACATGTTCAACCTGGTGGAGGAGGGGAAGATCACAACGGGGCTGAACCCTGCCAACCCCACCAACAATCAGGTCTTCATCCAAGAGTACGTGGCCAACCTGCTCAAGACCGCTTTCCCTCATCTACAAGAGTGAGTACATGCACACACACACACACACACACACACACACACACAGCTGTAGGTTAATCCTCACGGTGCCTATGTGTTTGTGTTTCAGTGCTCAGGTGAAGGTGTTTGTGACCGGGCTGTTCAGCTTAAACCAGGACATTCCTGCCTTCAAGGAGCACCTCAGGGACTTCTTAGTCCAGATAAAGGTGAGGTTGTTAGAGTCATGTCCAACTTTCAGTTCACACCATTTCAACTAGGTGTCATGATAATGAGTTTGAATAGAGAAACCTGAGTTTTTTTCCTCTAAGGTACAGTATAAATACATCCTTGTATCTGTATTGTTTGTTTGTTAACGTGAATCCAACCAAGCTGTCTACGTCTGCTCAGCCTTTTGTCGCTTCTCACAGAGGTTATCAGTGACTACATAGTTTACTGGTTAGCTGCTGTTTCCAGAAATAACATTTTCCTCCATGGCCAGGTTCCCTTCTAAATATATGGGAGGTTTGTGGCTGCTGTGCCAGTTTATTGTTGGAATAAATCTGTGTATGACAGTGATGTGATGATCCACTGAAGGACATGTAGACTCGTTCTTGTCTGCTGATGGCTCCACTTTTCAGCTGTCCAGATCAAAGAAAGATCATTTTATGTGCCGCTTTATTAGTGATTTTCCATAGCCTGACGTTGTCATACTCACAATTCTAGTCAGAATGTGAGTCTGATACCGCTCCATTGGGCTGTGATTATGGGGCGTGTTTCAACCGATCGTTTCGGCGTCGAGTCTATTTTTTGCGCTTGACGCGAGCGTATCGCAACAGGAAACACACTGAAAAATTATTTTAAACGATATTGATGACATATTTTATATGATATAAATTACCAAATATGCATCCCATACTTTGAATTCCCCTTCTGTTGTCCTGGAGTTTTAATTTTACCAATGACATTATTAAATGTCCCCCTCTGCCCATCCACTACAGCCACACAAGCAGTGATAAAGATAAAAAGAGAGAGAGGGGGGGCTACGTATTCTCCACATAGGCTTGAGTGGAGAATATGTAATTTACCCTCGACACCTGACATTTAACGGAGCAAACAGCGGAGAAGTTCTTCAACATGGATGATATTAAATTAATAATTGAGGTGGAGAAGTAGTGAGTTGTATGATCCCCGGAACATGTTGTATAAAGACAACACCAAAAAAGACAAATGTTGGGACGCTGTTGCTTAATGTTGGAGCAACAAGTAAGTATATGCTTGAATACTACTGGATCAACGGGTGATATTATTAGCACTGCCCGGTGGTTCAGCGTCGCTTCAGTGTCCGGTGTGAACAGCCAAGCGCCGGCGCGCTAGGGATTAGCGCGATTCTCTGTTCCTCTTTCAAAATGAATGCGCTGTCGATGTCTTCTAAAACAGACTCAAATGCAGCATCTACACATCTCAGCTCTCCAGCGGCAGGCGTGTTTGTTGAAAACGAATTCAACCCAAGCGCACTTTGATGACGTGGTTGATTACGTTACTGTTGATCATCTGTCCATCATCGTATAAAGCCCGCCCTGACAATCTGATTGCTCCGAACAGTTTCTGTTCGGGCATAATTTCTCCCCAACGGAGCGACTCCAGACCGAACTTCCCGACCTCAAATGTTGTGGTCGGGGCTGGTCAGAAACCCCCAAACATCTGGTCTTTGTCTGCAATTGGAATGGATACAATCGACATCCACTCCCAGGTCAAATTACTTTTTTTATCGGCTCCTGCTTTCGATGAGCAGTGATGGAAACATGAAACCTGGGTGAAGGTGCTAATTTGGCAAGACAGCGAGGTGAGAGAGCGTTCATGACGTTGAACATGACACACCGATGGAAAAAAGAAAGACCTTTTTAAAGCGAGTTTTCCGCCTTTAAAAACCTACGTATACCTGCAAATTTTGTTGTAAAATAGGTATAATTCTCAACAACTTTTTTTTATTATGATACAAAATATGAGTTAAACACTTACTTTCTGTTTCTCAAAGTAATTAGAATTATGTGATGTCACATTGAGCTTTATATTTCTGACATTTTTCTTAAACCAATCAATTGACCATAAAATGAATCAGCAGATGAATGATCACAAAAGGATCATTAGTTGATTCCCCAGTCAGGATCATACAGTAGGATGGATGGATGTATGGAGGTGAAGTTTGACTGAAGCCTTTCTTTCTCCTCCGCTGTTCTTTCAGGAGTTTGCGGGCGAGGACACCTCAGACCTGTTTCTAGAGGAGAGGGAGGCGTCGCTGCGTCAGGCTCAGGAGGAGAAACACAAGATCCAGATGTCGGTGCCGGGCATCCTCAACCCTCACGAGATCCCAGAGGAGATGTGTGACTGAGCAGCAGCTCAACCAAACTGTACAGTACTCCAGACAACCAACCAACAAACAAAAACAAACAAATAAACCCTGACCACAGCAAACGCATCAAAACCCAAGAGAGGCACTTGAGTGTGGTGGAAGGCCACTCCCCCTCTGCAGAGCGGGGCCGTCCCACTGGATGTTTGTTGACCAAAACGATGCCAATCACATGTAAATGAAACCGTGTCACCCTGTGGCCCTTTTTACATAATCTGCATTTTTCTATGGGAACCTTTTGTGTGAGCTCTTTCCAGAAGCATCAATCTGAGCTAAAGTTTTGTTGCTCTCTGTTCCATCTGACCTGCATGATGAGGTTGTAACGATTAGGACACGTTTACGATCTGTCTTTTTGTTTTCTCGTTCTGTTCCCTTCACCTTCCTCGTTCTTTTGCTCAGCTCTTCCTCCCCCCTCATATATTTGTTTATATATAAATATATTATATATACAGTCAGAGCAGGGTTTTGGTGAGGACACCATATGTGTCACGTCGGCATAGAGGCTTCTAGACCTTTGGCGAGACAGACAGGAAGTGGCTCTTTTAGAGGCACACACGCCGCTTATTTGGTGCCCCACGGCATTGTGGGAGAATGTGAATCTAACAGTTTATGAATGAAGGCTGAGAGATGCTGAATAATATTTCAGCATCTGTTGCTACCGAGTTCTGCTTCACCTTAAAAAAGTGTTTGGCTGCTGCCGGCAGGAGTTTTTTGTTGTTGTTGTTTTTAGGGAAAGCAAAACCGAATATGTGCATATCATCCCAATTGTATAGCATCTTTACTACCATGGGAACTTTTTTTCCTTTTATTCTATTATTTCTTTTTTGTTGTGGGTGTGTGCGTGTGTGCTGTCGCTTAGTCGACATCAGCGTTTTGTTTTCCTCTAAGAGGATTGTTGCTCATTTGTGAGCCTTCATTAATGGGATGTTTTACGGACGTGGCAGAGGTATTTATGGGTTCTTGGTTGATTGCATCTTTATAACAACTCCTGTTTAACTCAGACGGCTTTCAAGATTTTGAATTGTACTAATTTAGATTGTTTACCATGCAGTAGTGCTTCAAGACACTACCTTTAGAGCAAAATGAAAAATAAAACTGGGTTTACATTTAATTTTGTATTTTTGCATTTTTTCTCATTTGTACCTGTTTGAGTTCTGTCCAATAAACAAAAGGCTTTTTGTCCAGAGAGCAAATAAAATGCCAACGAGTTTAATTTGGAAAAGAATGTATAAATCCAAATAAGTACCCGATCTCTTATGGCAAATTTCCCTTCTCGAGGTGTTACATTTGTTGTGAGCTTTTTGAACTGATTAAAGTTGAGAATTTTATAACCCTGCCTCTGCTCAAATTTCTTTATTTCATGACCGGGACACATATTTTATTATAATTTTTTTCACCACCTCTTCATAAATGTACTGAGATGTAAATTTAAATGCAGGCAAAATAATCATGAATATTTAATCAACTGTCCAAAAGGCAGAAGCTCAAACTAATGTTCAGGTAACACTTGAGTGTTGCGTGAAATGAAGCTCAGACCCTGCAGTCTGAATAAATCTGAAGCAGATGAGGTGATAATGTGTTGGCATAATTCTGGGATGTGGAAAAAATAAGTCTACACATTATATTTTCACTCTCAACAGTTCATCTGTGATGTTTAGGATGAAAACTTTCCTGACAGATGTCTGTCAGGAAAGTTACTTACTACTTACTACTGAGCTCATTTCACTGAGCATTTTAAATATATTACATTGATGTAAAATGAGTTCTTATCATAGTCATTAAATTCAGAATAAAAAAAAATATAAAGATAATAGTAACCATCATCTCTACAGACCTATGTGGTTTAAAACTATTCTTAATGTTAGTGTACTCAAATCAAAACTGTCTGATGGTCTAACTGAATATTAGGGTCTCATCTCAACATCATTAAACCAAATCATTGTTTCTCCACCAATGTTAACTTAAAAAAACTTAAGGAAATTCATTTCCAAATAAAAACAAGAAGTTTTCTTATGTGATGTTAAAAACATCACATTAGTGGAGTAAGTTTGCATTTTGAAGTGGAAATATTTTGTGAAAAAATGTAAATGTTAAGCGTAGTGACTGCCAGAGTGTTGCATCCTGGGAGTGTTGGTCTGGTTTCTCCTTATGACAATACACTTTTCTGCACAACCTCTCCAAAAACTGAACACCGATTATTACACTGGGTTTATGAACTAAAAGAAAAATAATTTGCCTGTAGCTAAAACTGATTCGAGGGCAGAACTTCACCAGTTCATCTGCACAAGGTATTTTGTAATGTTAGAAGTTTGATATTTGAGTCTATTCTCAACATTTGTACTTAATTTCAATGTAGAAAAATGTTATCCTCAATAAACCAAATGAGATTTTAGTTTTGACATTTTTACTTTGTTCTTAAAATGCTAAATGCAATTAAAATTCTCTTAAGCCTGGCCGTGTATAAAAGAAATGTTGAATCATCAGTATTATGATAATTGCTTATGATTTGTTTGTGACATAAGACGGCATGTTGCCATCATAAGTAAATAGGAAATAACAATATATTTGTCGTTTGTCTCTGTGTAAATCCCAGATGTGTAGACTCACCTGGACAGCTGTGACCTGAACTCAAACACACCTCACACACTGTCGTCCCTTGGTACCGTCGTGTTCCCGCAGCATCCGACTGCTTCCGCTCAGACACGTTTGGCCGCGGCTGGTGAAGTGTAAGGCGAGCCCGGTCACTAATCCCTGTTAACTTACTGGTATTACAGTGAAGGTTATGATGATGCTTTTCCAGTAAAAGTTGAAACACTCGTCTTGACACCAGTCCAACAACCTGTCGGCTCTGATGCAACCAGAGAGGAAGCTGCTGGACCTGAACAGATATCTGCTGTCAGACTCTAAACTCCACATTAACTCCTGTTATAAAGACGTTGGGTTGATTTTTCTTTTGCAAATCTCAGATGTGGGTTTCTCTGTTAGTTGTGGCTCCGGGGGCCTTTTCTTCTTCTGCAGTGGAGGGAGGGGGTTTAACTGTTATTAGCAATAAAACTACTTTGTGCATGGGCTGCCTGTGGTCTTGTGTGGACTCAGCATCTCTCTCTCCCGCTGCATTACTGCTGCATATGTCTGATTTGATGCTGCATATCTAACCATCTCTCTGGGACCATAATTCAGTCCGGCTGTACTGTAACTGGACCCCTCCCTCCCTTCCTGACCCAGATCCAGAGATCCTCAGCCATTCTCGGCATCCGCTGTCGAGGAGAAGAGGGAACAGCTGGGGGAGCCCCCACCTGCCCACCAGAGGGGGAAAAAAGCCTGCTCTCTCTCCACTCTATACCCCGTTATGCCCCGCTCTGTGTGCGCTCTGTGGGCAGGAGCGGTTATTAATACCCCTGTGAGTAAGTTAGACAGGAAGAGCCAGGTTAACACACCCACCGATCGGAGGCTATCAAACAGAGAGGCTGGTTGACCCTCTGCCCAGGGGCACATACCAACCCTCTGCACAGGACTTTTACACTTGCTACAAACTGCACTTGTTCTTTTAGTCTCATGCACAAGAATAAAAAAGGGAAAATAAAACGACACAGTTAGCAAAGAGTAAAATCCCCCAGATGAAAAGTGTGTGATATCACCTGGTTGTTAGCCCAAAGCAGAGGGGACAGTTTGTGGTCTAAATGGGGCAAAGTTAACTTTCGAGGTCCCAGCGTCTCCCTGGAGGGGATATACTGCCACCAAGTGGACAACGAGCAGAAAATGAAGGTCAGTGTCATTCATGTTTTATTGGTCCCGGTGTCATACAGAACACTCACATTCCAGGACAGATGGAGGTGACTACACATCTCTCTATAAGAACTGGGAGTTAAAACCTTTGTTAGTTATTATAGCAACAGTCGAATCCAGACATGTGTGCTTCGCCACATTAGACAATGAGAATTAGTGCAGAGTTAAATGTACTGACTGATGTGCTGTGATGAGCAGAAACAAGCTGAGCTGTCTGTGCTGTCACAGATCTCAAGTCAGATCTTTTCACATCGTCTTTTACTCTCAAAGCTTCACAGGCTCTAAACAATTCGGATCTAAACGGTTCAACTTCATAAACCATCATTTCTCATGTTGCACCTGCACTTCACTGGCTCCAAATGAAAACGAGATCCTGAAGAAACACTTCGGTCGTTAACGTGCTTTTCCTCAGAGCTGAGCTAGATCCAGTTCTCCTTGTTTTTCCAAGGCTGGTCACAGCTGCACAAATACACAGCGAGCTGAGTGATAGAGGACGCAGTTAACGGTGATCCATACATAGTCACCTGAGATAAGCAGAGGGGGGGGGGGGGGGGGGGGGGGTAAGTGTGAAAGGATGGTCCACAGTTATAAGAGGTGGCCGTGCTGGAGGGGGCTGCCGATAGGAAGTTACTTTCCTCCACACAGGAAGATCTCGCCTCTTCCTCGTTTCTTCTGAACTGTCTTTTCATCAGCCCAGAGGCCTTCTTCCCACCGGTTCCTTTACGTTGTCCGGATCTGAGCGTAGCGAGTTTTAGATCTGAAGAGGCAGAAGATGATGTGGTCAGATTATGACATACAAGATGTACACATATGTGTTTGTGTGTGTGTGTCCGTGTGTGTTAACCTGGGTGTCTTCTCTGAACTCTGTCTGGCTTGAGATGTACTTTTAAACTGCCCTTCCAATCTGGAGTAGGTTCCCCCTGCCGGCTGCAATAACACACACACAAACAGGCACACAGTCCAAAAACAATCCAACGTCAGGCAGCTGCAACAACTAGAACAACTGTGCTGACAACAACAACCTCATGCTGTGAATAAATCCTGGTCACATTTCCTGCAGCAGTGTGATTCTACACATGTGATGACTTGCCATACATACCGTATCTATCAGCAGACACACACACACACACACACACACACACACACACACACACAGGCACACACACACACCTCTTTAGTGTCCTTAGATCTGCTCTGCTCCTCGTCTCCAAACCTCGTCTTCGTCAGGTGGCCGATGATCTCCACCATGCGACGCTGGTCTGGTTCATAGAGACGATAAAACAGTAATGAGTAGAACTAAACAGTCAGAGTTTACATTTATGTCTTACTCTTCTCTAAATAAGTAGTAAAGACCTTCAAGGAATTTAATCAAATGTTCTTAGTGCATTTTGTATTTGTTATTTAAAAAACAGTGTCGTGAAGTCAAACTGACATTGACCTTTGACCTTTACAATATAGTCAGAAATATGATCAAGATAAAAATGTTCATGTCAGTTGACATCGATAATTATCACGATAAATGTCCAAGTATAATATTTTCAGTGTGAAGTTCCTGAGTAGGTTTGTGGTTTAAAAATAAAAAAAATGACAAAAACTTGATAAACAACTAAACACAACATAACAGTCAATTATATGTTATAACTCCTCACCGTGCTTACACAATGCTTAAGTATTGTATCGATTTATAATGAACCTTTGCTTTATTGCTATTGATGAAAATTGTAATGTGATACTTATTGATTGAATACGTTTCTATCTCCACAATGAATGTTTCCAAAAGTTTGTTTCTGCCTAAACTGAAACAAAAGCCTGAAATTTTCTGAATAAAAGTCGGCCAGCAGTTTCTCCAAAGATCACAAGTGATGTGCTCTAAAACTGAAATATTCATGTAAATGTTTGTGCCAGATGTAATGAAACTCCCAACTCACATTCCTGATAAATTCACAAAACCTAACGTCACAGTGAAGTGAACACAGAGACCACAGAGATCAGAGTGAGTGAAGTCAAGGTTCAAGCTTGAAAGGATTTCCCACTGCGTTCCTGACATGTTGTGTGTATTTGGCCACATACATGTTTTGTGAGGTAACTTTAACCACAACTGGACAGTTGTAAATGTCATAATAAAATAATCAAGTAGGACTCATTCTGCTATGAATATATAATACATACTTGACATGCCTAAAAGTATAGAAGTATTATAACATTGACTTCCTGTGGACGCCTCCTTTACCTTCTTCTCTCTGAGCGTCCTGGTTGTAGCGCATGGAGCGAGAGCTGTCCCACTTACTTCTCTGAACGCTCACTCTGCAAAACACACACCACAGGCACCAGCGTCAGGCACAGCTCATTCAAACGGCCGACAGGAGCACTGAGAAGCAGCACTAACAGCGTCAGATACACAAGTGTGTGAGAGGAATGTGTGTGAGGAGGATGGTGTTTGCGGATGAACTCACACGAAAGGTGTGTTGTCCCTCGTCTGTGACTGCAAGGGAAGAAAAACAAAAGAGGTCCGGATTTCAGAAATTAAAGCGTAAACTACTGTTCCAGCTGCTCTGTGTTGTTTGAGCAGGAATAAACAAGAAGAAGTTAAAATGCAGTTTGTGATTGAATTTGTCAACTGTGTCACTTTAGGCAGATGTTTTAGAGCAAACATGCAGAAATATAAGAGACAACTGTGAGTCAAAATTCTTTCAAGATGAATTATTTTGCTTGAAATAACTTCATGTATATTGTATATTGGGCCACTAAAAGGGAAAATAAAGTCACAATATTTATAAAAGTCAAGTTGTAAATTTGCGTGAGTTAAATGTTACTATTACAGGAATAAAGTCATAAATTTGCAACAATAAAGTCATATTATTATGTGAATAAAGTCGTACATTAGCGAGAATTAAGTTGTAATATTATTAGAATAAAGTTGTTAATTTGCCACATGTAAGTTGTAATATAATGGGAAAAAAGTCGTAAATTTGAAAGAATAATTGTAGTACATTTGTGAGAGGAATATGTTGCATTTTGTTAAGTTATACTTTAGTTAAGTTTCCCAAAATAAATACATACATATTATAAGTATCAGGACTTCACTGTGCAAGAAACCAGTGGTCACATGGGCAGAAGGAGTGAAACTCTGTTGAGCACAAATTCTCCTTGCTGCTTATTTCCTGAAAATTTTCTTTATTCATAGAATATTATGCCTTGTGCTCATTAAATCAGAACTTCATTCTTGTAATATTACAACTTTCTTTTCGAAATCTCAGAATATGAATTCTTCATATGGCCCTGATACTAATATTGTATATCTAACTTCATGTCAAATGTAAGTGAAAATACTGTTAAAACATATATTTGACACACCCTGTTCCAGAACTTTCTCTGTTCAGCTTCCTGACACTGAATTAAAGACCAAAGCAGTGAACACGTCCAGGTTTCCCTCTGCAGGGGACTGAGGAGTGTGGACTGAATATTAATGAAATCACTGACTCACTTTCTCTGGTTTGTCTTTGCGTTGGAAGTTGGGAGAGGACATTTGTTTCTTCAGAGGTCTGTGAGCCTTCTTTGCCCTCTTAGCAGCTGGAGAGAGAGAGAAACCAAACATATATCAACAGCATCTGACGCCACCTGCTGGACAATCACAGCAACTGTTTTATTTTCCAGTCTTCAAAATACAAAGACTGAAACAATGAAATGATAAAATGCAGAGTGAGAGTAGAACAGTGATGAAGTGCTCTAAAGAGTTAAATCATTTAAACTACAACAAGGACTCTGTGTTCAAGAAAAGCTGCTGCTTGAGTCAATTGAACCAAAATTCATTGAAACACCAACAAACGTGACATTTGTGAAGAGGCAAGGGAGATTACTTGTATGTATGACATGACAGTATACTTGTGTTAGTAAAAATCTTAATTGCTACCCATTAAGGTATTTTTGTCAAACCAATACTTTAACTTCTGATGAGGAGAAGTGAAGTTAAAGTTGTGATTTTTAAATTCTTAAATGGTTAAACAGAAAGTTAAATATGAATAATATTAATTGTGGCTATAAGTTATTATTCTAGTCAAGTATAGAGTAAAATACCAAAGAAAAGCTTGCCTGTATTTCATCTATCAAAAAATCAATTAATACTTATTTTGGCATCAGGATAAAAGTACACTGTTATTTCACCTTGTTTCTTGGACAGCTCCTCTTCATCCCCCACCTCATCTTCAGTGACCTCTGACCCCGTGGTGTACTCCTCGTCCTCTGACAGAAGAGACTGGTGCCTCTGAGAGGTCACACACATACCAAACTCAGTTGCTTGATGAAACTGACATTAGCCGACATTTTGACTAATCGGTAAAAGAACCCATCTAGAGTTCCCTTCTAACAAAATGAACGATCCCAGGTTAGAAGCAGACACAGTGTGATGAAGGGAATGAGGGGAAAAGTCCTACCAGCTGCAGACTCCAGTTTTTCAAGAGGGAAAACTGGTAAGAAAGAGAAAGTAGCTGAGGTCAGAGGGAGGAAAAGAACCGAGGTAGAGACACAAAGGTGAACAGATGAAAAGCATCAGACGGACAGAGAGAGGGAGACTTACTGTGCTGCCGTCTCCTCTCAGAGGTCCGAGGAGTGTTGGCTCCAAGAGAACATCACAGTCCTGAACCTTCTCGGCAGTGGACGGACTCTCCTCAGTACTGACACACACACACACATCATCAGAGGACTGTATTACCCTCTCACATCAACACTGCTTTAAAACAATAACATGCACACAAATACACGCTGGGAGAAAAAGAAGAAGTGTTGCTCACCCATCTACCGGTGGTGTGTTGGACACACACACTGCGTCTCTGTGCAGCAGCAGGTCATTGAGGACTCTGGTCTGAGCTGAGGTCACCTCATCACAGTTCTCTTCATCAGGTAGGTTCACTATGTGGTCCCGCATCTTACAGCCCTGCAAACACAGACACACACATTTGATGATTTCCTCCTTTTACAAGAATCCGACGCAGCAAACGCAGCAGCAGATTGAAGCAGCACTAAAAAACGTCCATGTTCAGGGTTTATGTCAAAGTAACTGAGTGTCCTCCTCTTTTCCACTCGTACAGACATTTGCAGTTGGAATGTGCAGCAGACCACAAGTCAAGTTTCAAAGGTAACTGCTCACAGCTTAGACGCTGACTGCAGACATGAATAAATGAGCAGCAAGAAAAATCACAAGTTAAAATGACAGTTATATTAAACACTGCCAGGGCAGCCATTACTGAGTCCACCTGTTTTACTAATCATATGATGAGACTGCAAAAAGCACGTGGTTTGATTTGTTGAACATGCAAATATTTATAAGCAACAAAGTCGATTTATTTTATCAATCTCTGTCAGTCTGTAGCTCGCATATATCAACACTGTTCAACTTGATGTCTTCACACTCGGCATGAATGGGTCCAGTGAAGTGCAGTGTCAACTGTTGTGCAATTTGAACACGCAATTGTGATAACATTTGAACAAACAGCTGAACAGCTCTTAGTGCGGCAGCATGCAGGGCTCTTCTGCTGCAGGTCACTTTTACAATATCACAAAGAAACCCTGTGACCAGCATCACCACAGGCCAAACCAACGGCACATTCCAAACAGGCCCGTTTAGAATGGGCACTGTATTAGTTTCCATTGAATTGTGGTCCATACCTTGGGCATTCCAGTGGGGTCAAAGCGGAGAACCCTCTGGTTACAGCAGGGATAAACTCCTGCACCATGCAAGCCCTTCTCAGCACCAGGGCCAGGGTACAGAACACTGTCTTGATGGTACTTGCAGTGGGTCAGCTCTGCACAGACAAACAACTACACACACACAAAATGTACATGATAAATATGTCAGATTCATAGAATAAATCTCAAATGTTCACCTCACACTCTTAACTTCCTCATTTGATCATTTGAAAAAACCCACACAGACACACAGACAGACACACACACTAACCTGTTGGCACCGGGAGCAGGTGAGGTAGTTGATTGTACCCCAGATTCTCCAGTAAACCAGGACCCAGGACTTGAGCTCCTCATATAGTCCACTAATGTAATCATGCACGTCCCAACTCCTCTGTCTGCAGATACACACACACACACACACACACACACACACACACACACACACACACACACACACACACACACAATAACATGAATCATGTCCTCATACATGTGAACCGGAGTCATGATGAACGAGTGCTACTCAAACCTTGTGTGGGTATAGATGATTTCTCCTTGAGCATCGACGTTGATTTTCCCTGGAACACAACAAATCTTCCTCTCTGTGTCTTTGGTCAGCATCTTCACACACAAACCACACCTGGGAGCCAACACACGTACGACACACAATAACAGTCAAAATAATTAAGGCAACAGACTGAAGGAAACGTGAGGAAACAAAGAAGCTTCCTGCTCACCTGTAGAGGGTTGAGGCGTTGCCCGGTGAATCTCTGCTCTGATAGCTGGGATCGAAGAGACGCTCGATTTTCTTCTGGAACAACTTGCTTTTAAGGTGAAAGGAAATAAAGAGAAAAAACAATCAAACATTGTTTGCTACTGCACTGTAATGCAGAGACGAATATAGACCTATATTTAATTCAAACACAGTGCTGTTGTATCAACTTCTCGATGCCATTCAGATGCTGTGAGAAATGGCTGTTGATTAACGTTCAATCAAATACACTCTGAGTGCAGAACAGACTCCACACACTGTCGACTGATCACATTATACACCACTTCAACCATTTTACTGAAACATGATTTTTCTGTTGATTGTTATTTCTTTACGTTTTAATATTTAAAAAAAATAGGGCTACGTTGGAGCACTAACGGACCCGAGCACAGGCGATTTCAAGTCTGTTGCGAACCAGAGACGAACCAGAGACCTTTTCTGCCCATAGTCCAAGTTTCTGCCACTTGTCCACCACGATACACCTTTGTCCCGATTTTGGTGAAAATCGGTTATGTGGAATCCTAGGGCCTGCGTTCCAGGTGGCGCTGTTGAACCATTTTGCCACGCCCATTTCCAAATACTCCAGAATACGTACATTTTCACCACTTTCTAATTTACTGCAAACTTCCAAAGATTTTTGAGCACGTTGAAGCCCTCAAAAAGCCAATTCACTACGCTTAGAATAATCCTTACAATTTCAATAGGGCCTTTCACCATTCGGTGCTCGGGCCCTAAAAACTGCTTCAAAATAGCGAAGTTTCGAGAGTGAGTCACTTTTAAAGCTATAGGAATAAATATTCATATATATAATTTGTCATTTTTTAAATATTATATTTCTGTACAGAGTGAGTGTAGAGAGAGAGTTTTATCATCAGTTTGACATTGAGTATCTTCCCACCGTTGTATTGGTACTTTTAAAGCAGTAAACAGATTCTCCTGACAGATGGCTGTATACATACATATATATATATATATTTATATATATACATATATTTACCACTGGCAAGGCGGTTCTTTTTTCGCCCCTGTCTGTGAATTTGTTTGTTTATTTGTTTATCACCGCGACTACGCAAAAAAACACTTAACGAATTTCCAAGAAACTTAGTGGGAGCATTGGTCATGGTTCAAGAAGGAACCCATTCAATTTTGGCAAAGATCTGGATCAGGGGGCAGAACAGGATTTTTATTTTTCCCTTTCTTTGACATTGCAAGATAGAAAGTGTCTTTTAACATTTTAACAAATGTCCCAGAGATTAATTATCGGGACTATTGGCCCTTGGCCGAGCTACGTGCTCTACAGAGTGCCATTCTTGTTCCAATACTTATTCCCCAGTATCCAACCCCTGCTTTTCTGCATAACATGACTAAGTGGTGATTGTTTTTTGAAACAACAGAATCAACTCAGGAACGATAGTTGTGATAATATGCTGTTTTTCAAACACTTGTCATGTCACTTACTTGTGAACAGGAGTCATTTCTCTGTGTCTCCTCCTCTGCTGTTTGTCTTCCTCACTGAGCTCAGCCACACAAACACTGTCCACACACTGACTGAACACTGTGTAGGTTGTTTACACTCACCTCTTGAACTTGTCCTTTTTGTCCCTGATGTCGTCCGCCTCGTTGTGGCTGAAGAACTCGGCGATGCGTGTGGCCAGGTTGCTGTTGATGCAGTTCATGTTACAGGGTGTAGCCACGATGGCGCTCATGTATTTGTAGCAGTACTGGATACATTCATCCACCTAAGCAATAAAAAAGGTAAACCGCTTTTACAAGAGCCTTCGACTTGGACCGTAACATTCATATGATCCCACCTTCACAAACACATTAAACAACACTGCTACAGTTTTAGCTCCTCTACTTAAACTCCTTGAAGCAAAATAAAATCTACTCTAACACTAACATCCATGCAACATCAACTATCTATGGGTCTCTTGTTTTTCCTGTTTCAGGAGAGGTTACAAGATGCAAAACACACAATTCTTTGTATTATAAATATAAATGTAAATATGAAAAGAGAAATTTTACAAGAATAATTCCCTGCATTGCATCTGAAAAACAAGGGGCCCGAAGGACAACGACACAGTTGGCATCAAGCGTCACAACACTTACTAACGTATCCATCTTCAAGAACTCGGAGGAGATCAGGATTGAGATCACATTGCTGGGCTCTGTAATGGACAAACACCACATGACCAACCAAGCAAACCCCACAACCGACCCACAACACAGAACACACAGCCAGTGGCCCAGCAAACACACACACCACATGACCAACCAAGAAATCAAGCACCGTCCACTGATTCACACCGACAGGTGCTATGAGTGACAGCTCAGGCGTTGCCATGAGGAATAACGTTGTGTCTGATGTTGTTTTACAGTTTTTCTGGAGAATTTTACCGAGCCGGGGTTTGTCCCTGTTTCCCTCTCCTGCGGAGTTCCTCCTGACGTAATTCATGAGCCAGTCGAAGATCTGCACGTCACAGTGCACTGAGATGTCCACTTCCTCCCATCTCTGGGCGTCCACAGACAAGTACTCAGCGAAGTAACGCATCTCTTTGACGAGAAGATCTCTGGGACAGGTGAAGTCCTGCTTCAGGTTCTTAGTCTCATCACACACATGGATGACCATATTGGGACTGTGGGAAGAAAAGTATGCATCTATTTTTTGCAATAGAGTCAGTCATTAAAACATTCTACTAAATAAAGTTCAGCTAAGCAGGTTTACATACTAAATATGTAAACCTGCAGACTTTTAAAATCCTATTTTCAAGTGGACAGGGGGTGAGTTTCACTTAAAGCAGATCTGTATGTTTGAGCAATCCACACTTGTATCTAGTTTAGCTGGCTTCACTGCTCTGGAAAGCAGCACCTTGTAAGGACTAGGAACTACTACCACTTACTCTCTTGGCTTCTGAGGTCGGTCGTCCTCATCTACTGACACTCGTTTCTCTTTCTTCTCCACACCCCCCCCAACCCTTCCTGAGAGCGTCGATTTAGAGCCTGGACGTCCAAAAAGAGAAAACCATCAATAACATAACTACTGATATACATTTTAACGAATCTAAATCATCTGGATGTTCTAGTAGTGATTTCTCATGCAAAAAGAAACGATCTGAGTCTGAAAGACATCATCTATATTAAATTACTTAAATTATTCCTTAGATGACCCTAAACTGTAAGAGCAGAAAAGAAAATATGTGTCATGAAAAGAAACTAAACAAGGTTTTTTTAGATCTGTATTGCTCAGTCTGTCACTGACCAACCTGTAACTTTGCTGCTGCTCTGGCTGTCTCCTGAGTCGACCGTCTCCCCAGTGTCCAGCAGGATAGACAGGCCATTTGAAGAGGAGGTACCTCCCTCTGTCAGAGTATTACATTGGTTGTCGACATGAGGGAACCCCCCTGTGTTCTTCAGCTCCTCAAATCGACGGGCACACTGCAAGATCACAGCATTGTCCACATTTGTGTTACTATGTCATGGGATGATTGGTGTATGGATGGAAACATTCACAGTCAACCGACATTGACGTTACCTCCTTGGGAGTGAATCCTGGGACCAGCTTGGCGACGTTGTCCCAGTTTATGGGCTGGGGTACTCCCCACATAGAGCCCAGCACCATGTCCAAAACCAGGACGTTGTTGTCATAGGGGAAGTTGTTGTTGTCCGAGCAGTAGCGGCTCATCTCTACAGAGACAGAGATAAGAAACAAGTGGCAGTGTGTCAACAATGAACAACCCTCACATCCAAATCAGCCTGGAACTGATTGGTTGGCCGCTCTGACTGATCTATCTTGATAACTGTTTCATTAATTTCAAGCAGGACTGATGCTCGCTTTAGCCAGCTTCCATAATGTTAAGTATCCATACGACTTTGACCTTCAAATGGTAAATTATTAACACAATGTATTTAAATATTACAAAAACAAACTCAGATTATTCTAAACTACATAAATTATATCTGGTCTACAATGCAGAAGCCATACTTCTCACATCATTTTAAGGCGATCAGTTCTGTCAGGGCTCACTCTCTTTGGAACAATCACCTTGAGGAGATCTGTCTGGTAAACTCTTTAACTCTTTTGAATCTTTCTGAAAGACACATTGTCATTTCTCCTGGTTCTGTTCTTTCTATTTTCATCATTTTATCTTGCTTTTACCATTTTCTCATTTGTAACACTTTCTATTTTTGTATTTGTGACATAATGGTAGGTGATCTTCTAATAGCTTTTTTATCGTTTCCTGTTGTGTTGCCCTCAATTGTTTATTTTTAAACATGTAAAGCATCTTGTTATTGTTTCTAAAGTTGTTATATAAATACAGTTTTGTGTTGGAGATTTCTGTTGAATAAGGAGCAATGTCAACACTAGTCTTTCTGGGATTTTATTCGGCACCTGCAGATGAACTCACATCACGTGCATGAGATGTGAAAACAACACAATATTTTGGTGGTGAAGCACTTCAGGACATCTTGTCATGTCGTTGGATGTACAGTGAAGTGCTGGCGCTCACACAAGTGTGTCACGCAGAAGATAGTAAAGAATTCTGTGCCGGATGAAAAGACCATTTACTGTTACACATAAGGAATAACAAGGTTAGAAATAACATCAGGCTTAGGACCTAGATTTTCTTATACTGTGGTAGAGAGGGTAGAGCGGTTGACCTCTACGGTATATGGTTTGATCCCAATCTTTCCCATCTGCATGATGAAGTGTCCTGGGGCAAGACACTAAACCCTGAATTGCCCCTCTTAGAAAAAGTGCTGCCCATAGATGCACTGTATGAATGAATGGGTGAGTGACAATAACCTGCAGTGTTCATCAAGACAAGAGAACCTATATATAAATACAGAGAAACAATCTATCCACTGGTTTTGTCTGGTGACCCAATGCTGAGTAACGCATCAAGAGAAGACTGAGTATTGATAACTGTCATTGCCATGACATCCTGAGGGCTCAGTGCTATCCGACCGGACATACGATGAGTCACATCGTTTATAACATCTGCACATTTGCTGGTGCACGTGTATCACGCACATCCAGCGGTGGTGAAGGGGCAGGCCGAGCCCCTCTGTCCTGCTGCTCCATCAACATCTGCTGCTGGCGGGTCACATAACACACAGCCGCTTCTTTCCACATCCCTCACTCAGACACACGGAGGACATGTTGTTCACTCACTTGTCGTCACAGTCAGTCCTCCCCCGTCGCGTGGTTCTGGGTTCTATGCTTCAGCTGCTCTCATGGCGATGTGTGAGGATGATGCTGCGGTCCTCTCCTCCTCTACCGGCTCTCTGCCTCCATTGCTAGCTAACTTTGCGGGACAGCATATGCTGCCTTCGGGGACTCCTCGTAAAACTCCCGATCTCCAGCCCAGTGTGCGTCACGACTGCTCCTGTAGTTGCTTCAGTTGTTTCTGCTGCTGTTTCATCCAAATAATAACTACGTAATAATAACTGCCATTAACTATTTAATTCCTAATGTCTCAGAGGAGAGTTTTTTGCAAGAATAAAATACTTATACGGTAAGATATTTAAGAAAGGGTGGGATAGACTGAATTCTTTATAAATATTTAATGAACGTATTCAAAATTCAGCCTCAAATACACTACCGCAGCTGTACAAATCCCGACAGTCCTTGAAGGCGGCATTAGCTCCAGCTATCATCTAAGCTAAAGTAGGAAGTGTCAACACATTTTAAACTCGGTAGGAAAAGACGCGTGTGGTCCACAGCTGTTCTGTGAACATCCAAACTTAGTGAACGAGTCCTGGGATAGAAACCATCAAACTGTTGAATAAATGCGCAGTCGGATCTGCAGCGGGGACTCGTCCCTGTTGTCGCACTGCAGCAGGTTCAGGCGTCCCGTTGCTTAGAGACAGAGGTCGTAAACCTGCTGTTTGTGCAGGAGATCCTCCTTAAGACCTTTAAAAAGTGTCACATGAGAACAAGTCTCATATAAATTAAACTGCTGCTACAACTTAAAGAAATATGAATAATACTTCTAATAACAATACTGATAACAATAATAATTCTGCACTGAATCCTCCTTAGAACTTCAAAAGTGCGACAGGAGCATTTTTAGATCTGCACCAAGTTGTATATTCTCCTAAATATCAGTCCCCTAACCCGGACTATTTTTCCATCAAGATCCATTCATTTTTCACTGAGAAATCAAGGGAAATGTTTTTAAAATGCAAAAGAACATTGAAATTGAAAAATGCCCAACATCATTTTGTTAAAGAAGGTGAAACTAATTCCCGGACCTGCACCAAAATGAAATCGGTCTTCCCTGACACAAACTGCATCTTTTCACTAAGTTGCATGGAAATCTGCACAGTAGTTGTTGTGTAATCTTGCTAACTAGACAATACATAAAATAATATTATTTGTTATTAACCACACTGTTTTATTCCATTTGAGTTTATGTATAACAATTGAAGAGTGAAGAGAAAGATAGATAGATAGATAGATAAACAATAGCCAGATCATTTGGAAATATATTTATTTTCAAAATTACTATTAAATATTTTTTTACAAATTTCATCCTGTGAACTAAATTAGCCCCTCAACCTGGATGAATCAAATCCCATTTGCTTCACAGAAAAACAGTGTAAAGTCCAGATCCAACACAATGTTACATCATTAGTGTATCAAACCAAACACAGGTGATACATCAGTGCCCCTCATTTACTTAAACATTAAAATAATTTCTGTCACTAAACAATCTTGACATAATATTCTGTATGAGACCTATTCTGACCAATGACCTTAGTAAAGGCTCAGATTATGTTAGATTATTTGAATCATCATAGATGAATCTATAAAGTACTTTGAGCATCTTGGTGAGGTCCATGATGTTTTTCCAATAATCTAATGTCAGATGATTATTAGTTCAACGTTTCTAACAAGTACAGACTGAGCAGATGAATGCTATGCACCCACACAGACCTACATGTAGCGGTATGTACATATGCGTAAACCTCACAAGTCTATCGTCTCATTAATATTTAGCACTGTGCAGGAGGGCACACTGGAGGCAGCTGGTGCTTCACTGTACACTGACTCTAGCAGCTCCTCTGAGGAAGGCAAGGTGGAGGCTGACCCAGGGCCTGGGGTGAAGCCTTGGGCGAGATTTGGTTGTGGGTGTGAAGACAAAGCCGCCTGGGAGGCATGCGTGTTTGCTTGCTGGATCTGAGAAAGCCTCTCCATCTCTGCGTGCTTACGGCCTCTCCTCTTACCAAGTACCTTAACGTAGTTGGCTGGGACGAGCCCTGTGGTCTGACTGTCCACACTGGCTAGCAGCCAGCCGCGCACCCTGGGCTGTTGCTCTGCACACAAGAGAGAATAAAAGGTCTGAGCTCATCGACATAGAGGAAATATCATGTTATCAATATATACTGTATATTGTATGCTACAACAGAATCAACTCAGAAAATGTTAAAAGATCACAAAAACAGATGAAAGCCTAAATAGTAAATAAAGCATAAATAAAGGTTGAATGCACCAAGAAACATTACAAGATTTCCCTGTGGGGGGAAACCTTAGGGCAGAAAATAATGGCCCTCAGTCACTTAGGAGCTGTCTCACCTTTAGGGGCGAGGTTGACCATGTCCCCTGCCCGAACAGAAATCTCCTCCTCAGACGCAGCAGTGAAGTCGTATTCTGCTCTGGCCACCACATGGTCATCCTCTCCACTGGCCCAGTCCGTGGCTAAATAAAGAAACATTAAAGATGTTTATTTGTTTCGAGTAAAAGACTGGCTGGATACACCAATACTATGAGATTCACTTTCTAGCCATGTATAGAATATCATTTGAGAAATATTTATGTTTTAATCAAACACGTAGAGCATTTGTTCAGTAATGGCTGCCTTTGGTACAAGTGATGTAGTTCTCGAAAATGTTCCCAGTGATCAGATGCTGTTGCCTAACTGATACTATCTAGACATATGGTCCTCAAGATGGTGCAAGTTTTCATTCAAAGTAACTGATAAAACCGGGTGTCATCATGAATCGAAAACCACCTGCAGTCATAGGGTTTGATGTTTCGAGGTGAGAGCTGATGATCGAAAATATAAAGTAACAGTTTTGTGTTTATTATTAATAGTTTATAGAGTTGTTTATTTATTTATAATAATTCATAACAAATTCAGTCTTCTTCGTCATACGGTTGTAATAATGCGATTTGGCAATTATAAAGGCCAATATGTTGGTATCAACACCAAAGGGCAAGCTCTAATATAAAAACCTGGGAAGGTATTATCTCATCAACGAGTACCAAATCTTAAATGTACTGAAAGTCTCACCATTTTCTTCAGGGGTAGGGCTGGAGCTTAGCAGTTTCCAGATGAGGTAAGGTCCACCCAGAACCACAGCAAAGAACAGGAAGATTGGCCACGATTTGACAGTCTGTTCGTCCATCCCTGCTCCAAGCCCTGGGGCTGCATTTGTAGCTAGGGCATCAGTAGCACTGTCGGCCCATAAGTCCTCAACTTCTGCATTTGACCTCCGCCCCAGCAGCCTCTGTATCCGCCGGTAGAGGTAACGCAATGTTCGCACCAGAGCAAAGGCTGACAAGACTCGGGTGAGGTGACTACGTAGCCGCGTTAGGTGGTTGGCTACGTCCAACACGGCACGGAAACTGTTATACACGGCAGAGAAGGTGGCTTCCATCATCATGCTAACTGAGCCAAAGGCCTGAACGATGCTCTCGATGGACTGAAAGGCACCGCGGCTGCTCTCCTCTGCCTGCTGCACAAACCTGCTGGGGGCAACGTCTTCTTGGTGGGAGAGGCGACTGTAACCTCCCTGGCCATAACCGCCACCACCACCCCCGTAGCTGTAGGGGCTGTAGCCACTGTACATGGAGCTCCCATAGGGGCTGTAAGATGAGGTAAAGGGGCTGTAGGATGGACGGTAGGACTGTTGGACGGGATGCTGGACAGGACGAGGAGGCACTGGGGGAACCATCCTGGTCAGGATAGGAGGGCCGGAAGAAATGGGGGGCCCTAAGGTTCGTCCGAAGTCTGCAGACCTATAAGATAGAAAGGTCAAGATAAGAAAATAATTAGCCATGTGACTGATGCCCTACAACAGGCATTAGGTAAATCATTAACAGGCTGTTCAAAACAACCCTCAGGATTAACTCATGCAATAAACAATACGATTTGACGCAAGAATTTAGGATTTGTTCAAACCCAACACACAACGTTATTGGTATGAAAGTACAATTACAAGCAATGAGCTAACCTGTTGAGTCTGATGTCTCATGAGTAGCAGTAAGCAGAGAAGATATAATATAGTGTGACTATCGTGTTCAATATTACCCAACAATTATAAATACAATTCATCTGTGTTTAGTCTGATATAGTCTACAGTGTTTACATTCATGATAACGTAATGAAACAGAGACGCAGAAAGTACAGGTGAGGTCTGTGAAGAAACACCAGGGCCGGAACATAACAGGGCCTCGTTGGGCCTAGCTCAGAAGTTACCTGTCCGGACTCGAGTCTTTATATAGTTAAGCAGACTGAGAGGATACACTTTATACAGAGGATACAGTTAACCTAAGTGTTTGACTGATAGATAACAACTTGTCATTCCCCCCACAATCTTTACTTTTTGGTTTCTCGTGCAACAACTTCAGTATTAGCTAGCTAGCAACAAGAGCTAACCAGCTGCAGCCAAGTAAACACGGAGCAGATTCCAAGATGGCGAGCGAGCTGCCGCGGCTAAAGGCGCGTTTACCTGTAGTTTACAGGCGCAGACATCATCCCTGGAACCCGTCTCTCCCACGGCTTTGGAGGAGGCTGTGAGTCCATTACGAGACAAACGTGTAAAAAATAACACGGAACAGTCAGACACTGTTTCTGCTGCTGCCTTCCAGGGCTCCTCGTAATTCCCTCCTTCTGACACCGCCACTCGTGCTATGCGTGTGGACTATACAATACTTTAGGCAACTCTGGATCTGTTTAAACCTGTTTTAACCTTAATGCTGTGTGTTAGATCTTTACACGACTTAAGAGATTTCAATAAATCCCCCGAAAATATAATGGAAGTATAAGGGTTGCAATTGAATGTCCATATTCACATCAGCTCCTGAAGGCACCACCTGTCCTTGTGACTGGAACGTGTGCTACGAGACTTTATCATATAAATGCAACAGTCACTGTAATTAATTTATTTTATTTATAAAACACTAAAATACACTTCAGTAACTTAAAAAATATATACAAATCCATTAATAATATTTCACACTCGATATACAAGGCCCTGAGCCTTAAAATAACCCGCAATTTACACTTTTGTCCAGCAGAGGGTGCTGTAACTTAGCAGAAGAGGCAACGCACCTACAATAATAGAGATAAAATAAGATAATATTAGTCCCACACCGGAGAGATTTGCTACAGCAGTAAAGAGGACGGACAAAATGGACAGAAGGAAAGTAATACTATGTAAACATACAATATAAAGTTATGGGAGGAAACAGCGAATAGAGTGTTCCCTTTTAATGTGTCTATTAGAGGCTTCTCAAAATGTGGAGTTAATTAGATTTGGTCTCATAATGGAGGACAGAAAATCAGGTTGACCAACAATAGATTCAGTATAAATAATTGTCACACAAATTCTTTCACACTGATAAAAACTGGAAAAGTTGCATATTATATATATCAGCAGTATCACTTTCGTAGTCCCTAGATAAGAGATTTATTAGATCAATGTCACATTTACATTTTATTTATTAATTCAATTGTTTATAAATCTTTATTTTAATTGTCTCACTTATCATGTTTGTGTTGGTGCATGGTTATGGATGTAGTAGGGATTTCATTGAATAAAACATGTTTTTCTTAAAGGCTGTTGATGTCATATGGACTTGTGGCTTCTACAGGAACATATGACAACGTTTCACAATCTCATAGTTTGGGGCAAGTCTACCTCGGATGATTAAAAATATTATGGCTGATAATCAAAATCTCTGTTCAGAAAATTAATAAATTCTTCCACAACCAGGCTGTTGAACTCTATACAGTGTGGATAACAAAGAACAATTTCATTAGTATGATTTGACTCTAGAGAAACATTAACGCTGCTGTGCTGAGGTTTGGACTTCAATGTTTGCCTGTCCATCCTGCACCAAGAAGCTCACATGTCAAATGCGAGCTGAGTAAACAAACTACAGTTCTCCTGTAACCATGATCCTGGGAAGCCCTCTGTCCTATAAAGCCTCTTCATCGCCTTCATTAATGCTTTACTGGTATGCACTGAAATTGCATTCTAAGAAAGACATTACATTTAACCCTCACCAATCCAAAATAGATCCTTTCACACAGTCAAACCACTGGCAGCAGATGGAGACCTGTCTGCTAAACATAATGCTCATAGTCCTCAATCAAAATGCACTATCTAGTCACACTGAGCACTGTCCTATCCTACATCAATCTTCTTGTATTAGTTATGGAGCAACCCTGAGATTGACATATAGACATGTGAATTTCATTTGATGATGGATTCCCCTTTGGGCTTCCACCAGCGCCCAGAATCCAGCCAAGTGTTCAGTTAACCCCGTAGTGGGGGTTGTGAGGGGGCAGCTTGTGACTCTGCTGCGGTGAAGAGAGCTGCTCTGACAGTGAGTGCAGAGGTGTACGCTGTGGGTTTAGGAGGGAGCCCTGATGTCAAGAGTTTTGGGTGTGTGTGTGGGCGTGTGAGTGTTTGCGTACAGAGCTGTCACTCTTAACAGCGGGTGACTGTGTGAAGCTGTAGTGTAGGTGTGAGAGTGACGTGCTGCCGTTCGTGACATGATGGAGGTAGATCTCCGGCGAAAGGTGAGAATCCAAAGTGCTGGCCTGTGATGTCGCTGTGTATGGGAAGACCTCGAGCTGAGGATGGTCCTGGTATTTAGGGTTTGTGCAATGCACCTGTGACATTTCCCACCCTAAGGTCATAGGAGGGTCAAAGGCAAGAAAGGACCATTCAAGAAATACTGAAAAACTGATCTTTATAATAATAATAATACATGTATTTATACAGCACCGTTCATACATAAAATGCAGCTCAAAGTGCTTTACAAATCAGAGACATGAAATAAGATAAAAAATAAGAAATGAAAGAATAAAAATAAAACAGAGAAGACCAATTAAAAGCAACATAGTAGAAATAGGTCTTGAGTTGTTCCTTAAAACTATGAACAGAAGAAGCTCGTCGGATGTGTGGTGGGAGTTTGTTCCAAACCTTTGGTGCATAGCCAGAGAAAGCTGCTTCCCCAAACTTTTTATAGTTTGTTTTTGGGATATTGAGCAATAGACGACCTGAGGGAACGGTTTGGAACATATTTCGATAAACAGTAAGAGATGTTTGAGGGTGCTGTACCATTAAGAGACTTACAAACAAGTACACATTAAGTTCAAATCAATCCTCAGTGTTACTGGAAGCCAGTGTAAAGACGCTAAAACCCGACTAATGTGATCTCTTTTCCTATTTCTCGTTAAAATCCTAAAGTTTTGATAAATAAAACTAATCTAAATACGTGGCCAAATAAACACCAATCTTTGTCTATTTCATAGAAATTGAATCAAATGTCAGGCCAGGCACAGAGTGTATCTGGTCTGTTGCTGGGGCATCATGAAAGACTATAAAATAAAGATCAGAGATCCCTCAGCTTCCCGTATTGCTTTGTATCTGTCAGATCTCTTTCTGTTCTTGAATAGCGATTAAGCCAAGTGGCTAAACAAGACCAATGACTTCACTCTTACAGCATTCCTTTATGCACTCTGAAATTCCAGTGTTTGTAACTTGTTGAATGGTGTATTTTTTCTGGGCAGTACGCAGGACTGGCATTAAAGAGATGTGGTTATTTACAGAGACACATGGTTCCGTCTTGCTCTGTGTCGTGTCCTTTTTTTGTGCTGCGTGCATCGGTATTGCACAAAATATGCACAACAGAGGGGGAACATGGCGGAATTCAAAAGTGGAAGTGTCGAGGGAGGAAAAAATTGGTGGAACATACAGAACTCATTGAAGTTTGTCTGTAAAAGTTATAGTTTGTTGACATGGTTGTGTGGCAGCTTGTCAAAAAAGGAAAAAGAAAAGGGAAGAAAACTACTGAAACTAAAGTCCTGGCAGTGTAAAGGGCGAAGGTTGTGTCTAACACACTTATAAAAGTTATTGTTGAATAAATTACAGCAGCAGCTATTCCACTATACCACATTTGGGAACTTAAACATAAATCATAGTATCGTAAATTACGAGTATTCACCTATAGAGTGGTACTTAAAAAAACAATAGAGCTACACATACAACCTGTGTATAAACACTTTGTAACAAGCATGTATACGGTTCTGGTTAAACATTCAAAGTGAGAGCTTTGTGGGATTTTCCCTGCTCTGAAACATGAGTTGGGTCTTGTACGAGGAGCCTTTCTAGCTACACGTAAGCTACAATACCTATAATTAAAATGTGCTCAAGGAAGTTTGCAAATTGTAGGATCAGGGAAATTGCTCTCACAGAATGGGAGTAATAAACGTTCTCTGTATTTGACTGAGAGGTGTCAGCTCAGTGATTTTACAGCTGCTAAAGATGAATAAATATGGCTGTCACATTGTTTTGGAATCATTCCATGAGTTTCCTCAAAAGTAGTGATTCAGATAGATTTAGAAAATAAGTTACAAAATGAACGGACGTTTTTGAGCATGTTTTGTCCCTCTGTGGTGAATTATTGAATTATTGCAGACTGAAGTGTGAGGTGTCCTAAAATCCAAATCCTTCACATAATCTAAAAATAATCCCTGTAATATTAATACCATTTATGGAGCAGGGATACACTTGATATTTTAGATTCGTCATTTAAGCAAGACACTCACATACAACCAGGTATTTCGTAATTTGAAACAAATATTATATATTTTTTTGTAATTTTAACCTAATGTGAATGTTTAACTCCAACAGACAAGAAATTCATCATAGTATCTTTGTGATAAAATTAGACTGTCCCCCACTACCCGTTTGTGTGCACTGCTGTTTGAGTACAACCTGCCCTTTTACAACCCCAGTTTGCTTTGGTGAGATAATAGCACGCTCAGTCAGGTGCAGCATGACCACACGCCGGTGTAAACAGCAACTGTTTGCAGTGAGATGGTTTGTGAGCTTCAAAGGAAGGAGGGGTGAACGAGGAGGAGACAGAGCAGCAGAGGTGGGGCCTTACTGGAAATAGGTGGCTAAACAGGTCTATCTGGCCTTTTCCAGGACGTGGTTTGGAAATATTCAAAGAGACACCCTGCACTGTGTGTCTAGGACAAACTAAGCTAACGTGACATCACACACAGACACACGACATTATATGCATGTGCATCATCACACCGGTGAAGTGGTTTACAATAATAGCTTTCTGTGAGGTACAGTTCCTTACGGAAGTTAAATGTCCTGACTGTTGAAGAATTACTTAATTGTTCTGCCAGTTAGAGGAGACATTTGGTTCACTTATCATTTACCTACATACTGGATTTGATGCTGTAATACCTTGTTTCATTAAACAGCCTGCTGCTAGTTCAACCTCTCTTAACATATGTATTTATTGACTCTGGACCAGTAAGTGACCGGTGCAAGGACTTGTGCCCAAACACCTAGCCTAGCATAAACATCTTCAAAATGCTGTTTTAGAAATAAACATTGAAATGACCAGGCAGAGATTAGATTAGGCCAAAAAAGTTATTTGAAAAAACATAGTCTATCAGGCCAAGTATGATGCTAGGCGGATGAGTCTGCTTCAATATATTTTCAGAGTCATGTACATCACAATGGAGTTTTGTTGACCCTCCTTAAATCTGCCTTCAGACTTGCGCTGAAGTCCGGATACCCGAAATTCTTCGATGTGGTCATTGTAAGTCTTCGAGTGGGATAAATTGAACAAGCTGACTTGTTGTTCATTGACTGTGATGTCATCATAGAGCATAACATCTTTTTGTCAAACCTTTTACAGCAAGATGTGAGAAGAGAGAAAGAAAAGTTCATATAAATGTCAATGGCCCGTCCTTATTGACTGACCCACAACGGAGAAGAAATTATGCCAGATTAAGTAAGATGTCAAAATATTGATGATCTGTGAACAGGTCAATGTTGAAATGAACATTACAGGAACAAACACAGTTAGTGCATCACCATCATTTCATCAGACATCCATTCCACTGACCTGTGGTTTTGTTTCATTGTGACTGTTTTTGCAAGCTGTTTGGTTCTTTTACAGTTCAAAACCTCAATGCATGTCTGCTCTAATGAGGGCTTTAACATCTTTCAGCTAATTTTTTTGGTTCAACAGCTACAACTTCCCTGTTTTGATCAGACTTTCCACTTCAACCAATCCTGTTTCCAGGCGCAGCAAATGGTTGTAAAACAAAAGTAGTTACAAGCTGACCAATGTACTGGAGAATTTTGCAACTAGAACCTAGCAGACCAAAACAGAGCTAAAAGGAGAATCAATAGGATTTTATAAGTGTAAATATAAACCATGACTGAATCAAAATGACAAGTATGAGTGTAGATTCAATTGAACATTCTAAATGTTGTCTGCAAATACAAGAGAGTTTGGTCCGGTGAACCAAAACCTGCCAACGGATTATTGACAGTATCCTGTGCATTGAGGTTAAAACCGGGTTGGTTGTGGTTCCGGGCAACAAGACAGGAAGGAAGCTACATGCAGCGCTTTACCTCAGTCTCCTGATACAAGAGAAAACCAGCACCGCCACTGTAGCACATCCTGGGTTCCTCGGTAGTGGCTCCTCAGGACGCACTGCCTGTAAATTACCTCGGCGAGAGCGAACGTAGACATTTTCAAGAAACGAGATTAGAATTAAAATGTTGATTTGTCCCCTAATCATCAATCTTGGCATTATTGTGTTGCAACGGGGAGTAAGTAGGAAACTTCACGGCATTACACATCAGTGTCATGTTTCTTCAGTTATACTCCACACACACACATCTACAAAAGTTCTGACATTAAAGAGATAGTTCCCCAAAAAAAGAAACCTTCACTCATTATCTACTCACCACTATGCCGATAGAGGGGTGGTAGAAGTGTTTGAGTCAACGGAGTTGCAGCTGAATAAAATTGAAGTAACTTGTGAGTTCTTCTTCAGACGTAAAAAAACAACAGAACAATAACATAAAATGCCTCCTTACTGCGTGTGTGGTGTCATCCAAGTGTCCACAAGCGTAATTTACATCATGTTCCACTACAAGCATGATTTTAATATATATAATACGTTACCGTCATTCTTACCACCACATTATTGAAACCTTGAGGTAATGGTGAGTTTCGCATGTGTCAGAATTATGCGTTATTTCATGTAAAATTACGTACAAAACCAAAAATTAGTTGCACCCCAACAACAGGAGATGACATAACGACTACAACATCCGAGGTTTTATCTTACCCATGTACTGTAGATCAGACATAAGGTACAAGACAGAATTGTGTCTGAAAACATTCAGACACAATCTGAAATTTGCTGCAATAGAGAAGATGAATCAATAGATTTCAAGTAACGTAAAATAGGAGGAACTCAAATCTTACAAACTGAATTAGTTCTCTTTGACAACAAGTGGGCGTATAACAGTTGCATTAGGATTAATGGAAAAATTATAAAAGTGCCCTCACAAAATCATCCCCCACCACGACTTAAGGTCGTTATTTTTGTTTAATGTTAAATCTGTACAGAAAGTCAAATTTTGTTATCTTCAGACATGAGTCTTGCTACCTGTGTCGCCTTGTTGCCTTGATCATATGTGTTATTCTGTATCAAAACGTCCAAGAATACGGCGTCGGCATACGGACAGGGATGGCTTGGAAGACATCAGCATTTTGGTTTTGCTGTTTTGTAGAAAAAAAGCAACCAAGGCTTAAGGCTACTTTACTGTAAATTGATCACTAGCTACACTTGATTACTTTGCTGCAAGAACCACTTTTATTTCCTTTTTTTTTCTTGCAGTGCAGTTGCTTCCAGACATAAACTACATATCCTACTAACGTGTTCTGCCATGTCCCACAGGTGCAGTGAGGGAAGAAAGTGCAGAATCATCTTGAAACTATGCTTCAAATGTGCGAGAACCTGACAACAACTGACCAACAATTCAGATTTGGCCTTTTGCAAAAAAAAATTAAACTTTCTCTGTGAGATTTAATGGTCAGATATTTCCGCTCACATTTCAACTGGAAAGTGATTTAAAATAGATTATAGATAAATAATTATTTATAAAGATGAATGCACGAAGCACTCTGAGATTTGTGTCTGGACATGAAAGCAACAAGTTTCGTTCAAAGTATTTATGTCTATTTTGTCAAACTGGACCCAGAGAGGGTCCTGACTAACTATTGTGATGTTAAGTCATGTGAGGAAAGGCTCAGTGTAGCTCAAACTGAAAGTGCACAGTCATGTGGATCAGTTGACTCATTGGTTTGTTGTGGAGACATGTCCGAGTCAGTGTCAGACTATCAACGCTTTTATATCGCCACAAGAGAAAATACTTAACTACAAAAGATAACCAGAACTCTCTGTTATATGAAACAAAGTCTACGATTATACCATGACCATCAAAAATTGTTTGACCACCTCCCCCAGGCCCAGGTAACGGTGGCAACATTATTTTACATTACATTAAAGTTGGCTCTCACCAATAGCATATTCAAAAACTTAGTTTTTGGGACTATTCATGATATGTCAAAGTCAAAGTTTTGTAAAAGTTCCTATTATACACGAGAAGTGTTGGCCATGACATTTTGGTATCATAATTTGACACAATACTACAAAATTGATAGTAATTGATTATATTATATCATACGAACAAATTATACATGTATTTTGTGGTCTAGTAATGTGTGTGATATTGCACTCTGATGTTCCACAGTATAGATTGACCTTCTCCATGATTTATTTTGTTTGGACACCTTGTTGTGCATCAGTACTTACATAAATATATATTTTTAAACACACACACACTCGCCCACTCCTGGTATTTCATGATGGCCTGATACGATGATGATTACAAAAATGTACGTGACGTTCACTCACGTTCATCGTTACGTTCACGTTAATACTATGAAAACTGATTCGTTATGTTCAGCGTTCGCGAAACATATGAACACCAACTGAACTGTACAGCCACTGCAGAGGGGCTCCAGAGCCGCGGGTGGCAGAACCCTGTGTGGAACCGAATTTGTATGGTGTATTGGACGTTTTTGTGTCTGCTGTGGCAGCAGTGTCCATCACTTTTAGCTGTCCTCTGGAAACACTTCCGTTGTGTTTTCTCCTCTACTTGCAGCGCGTTTCACTATTTGCTGCGCGTTTCTCTATTTGCAGCGCGTTTCTCTATTTGCAGCGCGTTTGTCTATTTGCTGTGCGTTTCTGTAATGTGTTGTGTTGTGAAATTGATAAAGATGTTTTCTTACTTTGCTTGTGTTTAGTCAACTTGCATGTGTTTTCTTAAGTTGCTGTTCGTTGAGCTCTCAGGGCCATCGTAGCTTTTTTTATACCATTTGTAAAAAATACAAATAAGACATGAAATGATAAAAGATGTGGACAAAGTTTTTATTTATTAAGAAAAGATTCAGTACAAAAAAAAAAAAAAAAAAGCAAAACTTACAAAGCCAACAAAATAATATCCAAAAGCTTCTGGAAGATATACAAGTCAGAAAGCATGTAGGCTGAGCTGGGCTGATTATAACAAAGTTGCTCTGCAGGCTTCCACCAGGTTCTCCTCCAACATCAGCCACGTGTCTAGTCACAAAGAACTCCGTCGAACAGTCCCTAAGAGCATCAGTTGAACATTTACAACAATAACAAAAAAAATGACATGTTTATCTATAAAACATCTGGTAGAAATGCTCTGAGAACTCTGGATAATACATGTGATCACTGGTATGACATAGTCATTACAAGGAAAGACACTTCTGAATGTGCTTCCTCCCACTTCCTCAATGGAAATTTCAGTACCTTGCCACTTCTTGAGTGTTTCAGCATAGTTTCTGCATTCACCCTCAACTATGGCTAACATGTATATACAGAGAGCATTTAACAGCTCTGTTAAAGAAATAAATGAAACAGTTGCACACCTTAACTGACACATATGTATAAATCTCTTAAAAAGCATCAACAAGTAAACCCATGATGATAAGCCATTTTTATGCTGTATTTTCAAAATCCCTAACATTCACTTACCCCTGTTTTCTTTAGCATCAAACACCAAAGAAAACATTAATTTATATACAGTATGTATACAGTGAATCCAACTTCACCTGAGAGAGACAAAGAAAGAAAGAAAGAAAGAGAGACGCACATTCACCTCTTTAAAAATCGAACTTGCTTCAGCGTATCATTTGATGAGATCATTATCATCTTTACAGTCTTAGGCAGAGGTCATCCACGTGCAGGTCTTAGCCTCGCAGAAACCAGGTGAAGAAATGTGAGCTCGGTTTTATGGAGTAATTTGGAGAAAACCACCTGCTGGATGCCAAACCAATAATTGAATAAGAGGGAGTGAATGGTGCAAACCAAGAGGGTTGGGGTAGAACAATACCAGAAGCACACTTTACACTGATCACGGAATGACCTTGAAATCTCCTTGATATACAATGATAGAGGTTCATGGAGCTGCATGGCCTTAAACCGGCCAAAACACCAAGTTATGATTGATAGATTTGGGAAGATATGTGTCATTACCGATTTATAATTGGAAGCAAAGACCAATGTGATGTTTTTGCAAAAAAGGAATATAGACAGTAATCGGTTGTGCCACCAAGAAACCACAAAACAATCATTGGTTATGAATCCAAATGCCTGCCAATAATCTTGGTCTCATGCCCACAGATGAAATAACCGAAGTGTCCACTGAGCCTTACCATGCCAAAGTGGGAGAGAGCAACATTTCTGGATTTATAAGGTAAAACAAGATAATATATACAACATATGTCACTGACTCTAGTCGCTTTGCCGGGTTGCTTCAATCCAGTCAGCCAATGTTGAAAAGTGATTCTCTGGGGCCATGCTGTTGTTTGGGTAAGGATTCTGCATATTTTTGAAAGCCTGGCTATTGCCACTACCATCGTGTATCACTTGATTCATATTCGTGCCATTGCTCATAGGACGAGGAAGCAAGTTGGTGTAAGTATTTCCTTGGCTCTCCCTTTGGGATTGCATGAGTGAGGCATGGGTGTCTTGTCCCACTGTCATCTGGGGCTCCTGCTTCAGCTGGAAGCCAGTCTGAGAACCTCCTCCCACTAAGCACTTCAGCAAATCATCCCCTTGCATGCCGTCAAGGAAGGGGAAAGAGCCAAGCCCTTGGGACCCCCCTCCACCTCCAGGTACTGACCCGTTAAATGGGCTCTGGACCGCATTGAAAGTGGGCCACACAGTCTGCAGACCCTGGTTTTGGTTGCCTAGATGATTCTGGGCCTGGCTCTCCGATGCTTGCTCATCCCTTTGGTGCTGCATGTGGAAGAGTGTCTGGGACTCCGACTGGCTCATTACGGAGGACTGTGGGGCTGTATCCAAGCACTGCAAGTCCCTTACGGAGAGCTGGGGTAGGGCGTTATTCTCACAGCTGTCCATTCTGTGGGAGTAAATAGATCCATGGTTTGGCTGCTGTTGCCTGATAGTAGTAGGACGTGGCATATTGTTCATGGGAACAGAGGGGTTTATGGTGACCGTGTCCATTGAGAGTGTAGCGCTTTGGTTTGCCCAAGATTGGCTGATTTGTAGATTACGCGCCGTTGATGGCATCATCACATTCCGGGGCCCTGGCTGGTAAGATGGGTTGAACATAGCAGGTTGCTGCTGCATCGTAGATATGGGGTGTGTCCTTAGGTACATGCTTGGGTCTGGAAAACAGATAGTGACATTTAGTGTTATCACAGGGCAGTATCATCCAAACGTGGTTTAAAATGTTAATTCTTATTTGAGGGAAATCAAATTAAAGCAATTACCTTTACGCATTTGACTCATGGTAGTCTGTGACACTGCCTTTGGCCTGTTCAAAGCCAGACCAGAAAAGGGACCACCTGAAGGATGGGCAGAAACCTTTGTTACAATAAATTCATGTGTGTTGATGTACAAAGGAAATGCTCATTCATGTGAAATGTCCTTTACCTGATAATCCTGACATCTTCATCAAGTGCTCTCTTCTGCGCTTTTTCTCATTGTAGCCGTAAGGGTCTATAGCAAACCGGAAACATTCACATAAATCAAAAGTGAGTCACTGAGAACTGGGTCTGATTGGCTGGCTACCACCATCAGACAAAGAAAACGGTGATAGTTTGAAAGAAGGCATTTATTGCTCACCTTTGTCATCAGGCAAATATCTGAACTCCATACTCTCGCTGACTTCCTGATCAGAAGGTCTTCGCAACTGCATGTGCACAGTGACCGACTCTGTAATGGAGGTGTCGTAGTAGGAAGGACTCTTGAAGACGATGGCTACCTGGCGATGAACGTCAGCCTGGGAGAAGGAGCCTTTAGCCTCCCAGCCGTCAGGGGAGAAGAATCGCACCTCAATGTCATCTGGAGGTAAAGGGGATGATGGGATGACAGGAATGGGAAACTGAATAAACATGCAAAGAGTTGGGTGCAACAGCTATGAAAAGCAAAATTAATTTATGGGTAAATTGATTGGATGGAGATGAATGAAGAGAAAATACATGCAAGCTATAAGAAAAATACTGTAAAATGTGTCAACAATAAAAAATTCTGATGGATTATAAAAAATACTGATAGTTGTACCTTTCTGTACTTTGTCGCACAGTAGGAAGATCTCATCTCCTCCTTTGACAGTGCCACTGTTCCTGTTGACCCGACAGATCCTCAGCTCTGCTGTATTTGGGGCCCCTGATGATGCAGGAAAAAGTTGTTACCACATATAACACATAAGGGCTTTGAGTGGTCATCAAGACTAGAAATGCGCATTTTAAATACATTAATCTTATATATAAGCCACACATGTCATTGCACATAAACCAGGGAGGATGAACACAAGATTTTCTAAATTCACTCTGCAACACAGAGTGTTTATAAAAAGCTCTGCAAACAAATTCTAACACACAAACAATAAAAAAGTGACGGTATAGATATGTTTTCGGAGGACTCACGCATGACAACAAATAATTATGTAGTTGCTACAGGGCATTTACACAGGCCATTCCAAACAGGCAGGCACATAATGCAAATAATAATAAAAAATCCATAGGATGATAATGTCGGGATCTGCCTTCGCTAAATCTACTGATGTGCATGTGTGAGCAGCTTAAATGATCAGTGTGAGGATCTGCCTCAGTTTAGAAAAAGAAAGCACTGTTAGTTTACAGTTGAAGCCAGGTCAGGTTGAGTCACATGTCACATGCGTGTTGTCAGAAGAGGAAGTGCTCCATGGCAAGAGTGTAGTTTGAGGGTTAGTGCGTATAAAGAACTTCCCCTTTCTCATTGTGTGTGAGGAACACATCAGTAGATAACTGAGTGCAACACTTGAAACAGTGTTGAGAGGATATCTACTGGACAAACATACACTGAGTCTATGAACATGGCAATACTGCTCCTTGTATGCCTCCTTAGTTATTGCATAATAAATATTATTGTCACTGCATTTCAGTTAAAAGGACACTGATACTAATCTAGGTTAGTGCATGGGATGGCTTTAATATTAGCACTTACCTTAAAGTCAAATCATCATCATGACTATCGACTGAACCATAACATGGACACATCTAACCTCAGGCAGCCTGTTTTCTCGTGTATGGCAATTTCCTCCCTTGTAATTAACCTAACATTGTCAGCATGAACGCAGTGCATGCAGAGAGAGCTCAACCAACTCACTGTTGTCATAGATGGGGTTGGTGACAATGGGGTTGAGCGACTGGGTGTAATGCCCAGTCTCATCCTGCAGGGAAACCTGGATGCAAAGGCGAACCACGTTCAGGTCATACTCCTCTGTCTGCAGCAGCTGCTCACGTGGCACTGTTGTCACACACACAGACACACAAACATGAACATCAATTTGAGAATAAAAACACACTGATGCTGACTCAAGTCATATTTACTGACAGAAAAACAAGCAGCAGAGGAGCAAAAGGATCAAACAGCATCGCAAATCCAATTTGAACAATTTTATATATGGTTGATATTTCAGGATATTTTTTTCTAATAATATAAATTTGCAAATAGTAGCCCGTAACTACAGCCATCAAATAAATGTGGTGGCACCAAAGTGCTGGTACCCGTACATTCCACCTGTATATCTGAGGGTCAGGAGTAGTATATAAATTAACTAGCAGCAACTTAAATAATATGAAAAATAAATGGAATGAGATGTTTGTGGTGCTCAGAGCTTTGGAAAATGATAATTGGACAGTGCAACAAAAGTTTGGGACAGATGAAGCTAATGTTTTTTCAATGTGACTGGGACATTAATTATGTCCTGTTGAAAGTATAATTTGTCATCGCCTTGACATCCATAAACAGTTTTAAATGTGTCGGTAAGTATGTGTCATTAAGACTAAAAGTAAACGGAAAAGAAGTCAAATAAAAAAATCGGCTTCAGTTTATTAATATTTGCTCTCTTCAAAGTCTCCTGAGTGTCAAGCTAAATTATCAGCAATTCTCTTGTGCTTCTGTCACATCTGTAGGATGTTGCCATAACCTCAACCTTGAATCAAACTCAGCACGTCACAGAAAGCTTTTTTTGGTGTCCTCGGCCTACATTTTCATCCACACACACACACACACACACACACACACACACACACACACAGAGACATAAGAGCGTCACACGTCCCACCCTCAGAGACAACGCACACCTTACAGGGAGAGCTTTTACTGAGAGACGCCCACACACCGACACACACCAAAGCTTTCACATCTGCCTACTTTCTCTTCCTCCATCTTCTAATTTCTATCTGTCGTGCTCATGCTGAGGCCATCCCCACCTACAATCTGCCGCTATGGTGACGCTCAGCGACGATACCACAGGGTGGAAAGAAGTGTGAGTGTGTGCAAAGCACAGAGGCAACAGATGCGTCTCCTGCATGAGTGACCATGGGGCTCCTGACGTGAGTGAAAGTGGTGAGACATGAGCCAGTGTCAAGTCAAATTTCAAGTCTTTGACTTTGTTGGTGTATTTTTTCAGGCTGTCACAATGTGTTTCTCAGCAGACACCAGACGTTGGTTAATAACACATGTGTATTCCCGACAGAAACACTTCAGTATACAACATAAAGCTGCAGTGTGGTTGCAGACAACATGTAGGGGAACTCCTCATCTTTTGTGAGAGTGTCAGTGCAGACAGCTGTACTGTAGCTTGGTATTTCTCCCGCTCTGTCTCTGCATGCTCTGCTGGCAGCAGCCATCACTCCTCTCAGGGCTCAGTTCCAAGTGAGGCCACAGGTCACAATTGCAGTTACAAGTCTGTTTGGATTTTGCTTGGTCAGAAGTCAAAAAAGCAAAAAACAAACAAAACTAGAGATGACTCACTGGTCCTTTTAGGCTTAACCTCACGTCTCAATGAGCGTTTTAGTGAGAAAGGTTCCAATATAATGCAAAAGCTGTCAGTGTGGCTCTGGTTATTTTATAACTTTTATAACAGTACACAGTCTGTTAAATATGAAGCTACAGACAGTGGAATAGAGGCTTAATATTTAGGAGGGTTTTAAACTATTATATTTGATGTGTTACTTCATTACAATATAAGAAAATAAAACGATGTGAGGAGCTGCATCTCTATTTTAAACCAACTCTGTTGAAAGCTGCTCGGCAATGTTCTCACTGACCCCGAGCTCTGCTCTGCTTGTACGACACTGTGTGTCTTGTGTTGTGTGTGAACAAGCTTCAGGCTATAATCTGGGACAGTGTATCAAATGGGGACATATTACATGGTCCCTTTCAAATAATCATGTTAACACCTTGATTCTGTCATCGTTTCAAGCTACTTATGATGATGCCTTTAAAGCCAGATGAGTACATGTCGCCTTTTTCATGACTCTTTCCCTTTGTTTCCCTGTCTTTCTCCTGGTGTCTCCACCTCTTCAGTCTGTCTCTGTGTGTGTGTGTAGCCATGGTGTTGCTCCCTCTCTTCCAGCGACCTGATTGGCTGTCTGTCTGTACACCTGCCTCCCCTCATGCCAGCAGTGCATCTACCGCAGCTCTTCATCCACTCGTCATCAGACCGTTGATTCAGCTACTTTAATATCAAGCGCTTCTGGCTGCTCAGAATTGAGACTTCTCTTAACAGGTCATAACACGTGCTTCCTTTCTTAGATTCAGTCTGAGGGAGTTTTTTTAACATACTAAATGCTTTGCATTGGATGTGTATATCCAGTTTATGAAGAGTTTTAGTGTCAATCAATGACAACAACAACATCAAGTCTTTGAGCTGCATGCTACTCTGCTCTATTTCAAATTTCTGTTTGGTCAGCAGGTTTATCGTCTGTAGGAGGCACAGACCCACAAACACACACACACACACAGTGGAGAAACTGAAGGAGGGAGAAATGAAGACGAGCCCACATATGAGAGCGCAACTGTCGGAGCCAAAAGTGATGGAACCAAGCTGGTCCTAATGTGTGGTGTGTGTTTGTGGAGCCGTGCTGTTGAACGAGGCAGCCGCGGGACAGGTGCAGGAAAGTGGGCAGCAGGTAACACTATAGTGGTGAGGGAGTGTGCATGGTGGAAAGAACCTGCGGCTCGGTGTCACTGGGCATCGAGGCTGCATGAGGCTCCATGAGGCTACGTCAGTGCAGTGGCTGTGGCAGTGACGGGGACGGTGACGGTGGGGGGCCGGGGGAGAGGGCGAGGTGAGTGGTTAGCGTGAATGTGGGGGTAGACTGAGAGTGAGAAAGAAGGGGAGCAGGTGCTTTGCTCCACCACAAACACTGTCTCCACTGCATGACTCACTATTTCACCAACCTTCAGTTTTATTCTGAGGCTGAGGCAAACAATAACTGAATCAAATATAAAAGTTACATCACATATAGCTACAGAGTGCGGTGGAACATACTGTGGCAGGTCAGTTTCCCTCTGAAATCTGCTTCAAGGTGAAATTTCTTTAAGGCACAAAGGACATGGAGGATGGTGTCAATTTGTGTCTGGCAATGGCAAATAAAAGAGTAAAAGGCAAGTAGATAAACCATGTCCAGCACAGGAATCCATCCCATCCAGTAAAGACCAAAAGAGGAAGAATAAGTGGCAAAAATAACCCCTCTTTAAAACAGAGCTCATTAATATTCAACAGCGCCGACCAACCAGCATCCAGCACTGACTATATGTTTTGTACGGTCTCAAATTAGAATCACAAAGAATTTGAGGCTTGTGGAATCATATTCTAGAATAGCTCAGAAGCCTGTGGTTTTAAATCACTTTGTAAAAACACGAGAAAGGCCAGAAATCTGCTGCTGACATAATTTTCGTGATTTAAATTGATAGGTGTGGCTGTGAGGGTTTTTTCACTATTGTTCTTACGTCAAGAGGCAAAACTATGAGCTCGTTGAGATTTCCAGCTTGTGAAATAATGTTCAGCAACAAAAACGGTTCACAGATATCAGCAGCCAGGCATATCTGAATAAGGATTTGAAGCTTAAATCACTGGATAATACAATTCTTTTTTGCATCTGTCTGTTACTCGGTGATTTATACAGCATTAGTGATTCAACATAATGCACTGTATAAACACACTGATCACTTTAATGGTTTATGAACTGTTCCTCATCTGAGCCAAGCAAACGTTTACCAGGTGCATTACCACAACATTGTGACATGTGAGGGAGCAGCATCACAGAATTGTCTACGTCACACACACTATTCAGCTCTGTGTCTTCGACTGCAGGTGATGTGAGCTCTCGACAGATAACCAGTGTCCTCCACCGCTCTGTAAAGTCAACAGGTCTCTGATATTCTACAGGCAGCTGCATCGGTGGAGCTCGAACAACATATCACATGCACGGGGAAAGGTTTGTGTGTGTGGGTGTGTAAAGGTGTGGGGTTGAGGTGGGTGTACCGTTCTGCACTCACACAGCCACCTGAGCACAGCACAGGAAGCAGCTGAGTTCCGTAGCAGAACTGAGCTGAAGAGAAGGGAGAGTTTGACAAATGTCACAACAACCAGCTGCCCCTTAAACCGTCTGCCGCAATAATCATGCTGCTCTGCGTCTGTGGTGGAGTCACGTCCACCTGCAACCTGACCAATAAGACGACCTGCACTAGATACACAATGATCAAATATCACAAATCAGTTTTCTATCCATCGTCACAGCACCAAAGACTCTGTTTCTTGCACTTTGTATGATTAGTTGTTCTAAAACCACAATCCACTGCGGCACTCGTCTATCAGACATCTTTTAACACACCCTCTCAACAATTATACGGCTGCTACTGATGGACGTGATAAAACACCAAAGATCTCCATCATGTTTGTCCAATGAATTAGTCAAAGCTCTGGTGATGTGTTCACATCCAACAATTATAAGAATCAATAGTTCACATGTTTTTTTCTTCCTTTTATCAGAATCCAACGCATTTTTGTGACAGTGAACCACTCAAGGTCTGTCATTCTGAAACCGCTCTTTTAGGGAGTAAAGCAGGGCAGGTTTGAAACAGCGATATAAATCTATCCAGTGGTATTTTGGATAAATGTAAATAAGACTTTTGTGAAACTTTTTTCTGTCTCTTTTCAGCCACGAATCCAAACAGCTGGCTTTGTAAGACATGTCTAATTGCATGATCCTCGACCACAGGAATCACACAGTAAAAATATCCTCACTGGTCGCAGTAACGACATGACACGCTGCTGTTTCTCTACTTCGACTTCGCAGAAGTTCGAAAACCTAAATTTGCTCTTTTACTCAAGTAATGCCCCAATGCAGGTAAGAGAATAGATATTAACATGGTGGAGCTCAGGCGATAGGGCAGAAGTCTATAAATGTCAGCTATGGGTTTGAGGTTCATATCACACGGAACCGTCTGTATCACCGTTTCATTCGTCTTTTTTTAGGTCAGTTGTCTTATATTCTTTATGTGTACAGTGCTTGGCCTATAAGATTTCCCCAGATATCAGGTACAGCTGCTTCATCAAGCACAGACAGTAACCCTGTCTGGGTTTTTTCCCACCAAGATCCATGAATTATACTCTGAAAAATCAAAAGGTTGATGTCTCATAATGTTAAAGAAAGTAATAATCTGGATCCACACCAGACCCATATACCGCAGCCTCACACCAAGTGTTGTGGTAATGCGTCCTCTAGTTGTTGTGTTATCCTGCTACCTAACAGACAGACAAACAAACAAATGCAGACAAAAACATAGCGTCCTTGTTGGAGGAAATAAATCATAACGTAAGAGCAAATGACCATGTGAAATCCAGGTCACTGAGGCCAGTTAGAGCCACTTGAAGCAATTTCAGTCATCACTTGCAAATCCTCCCAATCCAATCTGAAAACAAACTAAATATTTTTATATCAGTAATAACTATAGGATCAATGTTTGAGAGAGAGAGAGAGAAAGTGAAGTTTGCATGTTTGAATAACAACTGGTTGTAGGCCTCCCATTCTCTCCTCAGACCTGCGAGGCACCATACCCTACTTTTATCATCATCTCTGAGGACTGGGGAACCCCCCACACACCACACACTTCCCCCCCCCTGTTAATGAATCCTGCATTCCCAGCTCTCACGTGACCTCCTGCACTGTGCTGAATTGAGCAACTGTAACCAAGAATGGGGAAGTCAGCTCAACGCCTGTTAGTACACGAGAGCGGCCGTCTGCATGCAGCGGGGACGAGCACAACGCGCAGCACACAAGAGGAAATGGCCCCGCTGAAGATAGCGCCGCAGCTCGTTTTTTGACTCAACGTGAGGAAAACTCTTCTCTGCTGCCTGAGAACTGGGTCAACAGGCACAAGAATGAAATTCTGTTGAATTGTTTTGAACCAGTTTGACAGTAACAACAGCCGCAGCAGCAGTTAAAGCCATAAACAGCAGTGATGAGAGCAGCAGCAGCAGGGATCGGACTTGTCAACTCAATACAGGAACACTCATTGTTCTGTGCAGTCTGACTAGCATATTATCAGCTGATATTGGCTGATCAGAGACACACTGGTATCATCGCACACAGTGGTGTGGCAGAAATGCAAAAGTTAAAACAGTTTTTTCTTCATTTTCAAAACATTATTTTGTTTTTGAAAACTTTCATTCATAGTTGAGTAATACCTCAGTTTCATTATTAAAAGAAGATGAATAAACTGTGTAGTTTAATGTTGTTTTTAGAACTCACTAAAAAGAGCTCACAAAAACAGTTGGTCATAAGATGTATAAGGCTAACCCTTACCCTTACCCTAACCAAACAAGCACACACACACACTATTCGCTAGCATGCATCAAGTGGGATAGTTCATATAGATTTAATCATTTCATGCCATCATGTGTGATATATGCAGAACAAAAATGTCATCCCTCTTTCTTGAGTTTTTAGGAAGTTGAAGGACTCACCGCTGTAGGGGTTAATCCCTCTGGTGATCCTCTGTACGATGGCTTCCTTCACTTCCCTCCTCCTCACACACTGGATGCCCAGATTCTGGAAACTGTCAATAATAACAACACAGTCCTGCCATGAGAAAGTGACACTGTGGTAAAAGCCTTATTATATGTAAATAAAACACATGCTGGCCCCATGTGTGAATGATGTTCAATCTAAAAAATTGTTGCTGTTGTGTACAAAGCTTTGTATTCAAATCAAAGCAATGATGCTTTTAATGTCAACAATCTTGTTGCGTTTATTTTATACTTGTGACTGTGTGAACTCTAGTATATTCCACTGTTTGCACATATAAGGGCTGGAATCCTAAATAAATAATCAATTTAACGCAGCAAAACATCAGGGACGTGCAAATTATACGCACCCTAAAAGATACTGACTCATTGACACACACACACTAACACACACACACACACACACACACACACACACACACACACACACACACACACACGGTTTTCTCTCCGGGTGATGTCACTTGGGGAATTCCCATATTGCTATCCTCATCACAGACATGGTTTAACAAATATGCTTCCTGTGTGTGTGAGTGTGTGTGTGTGTGTGTGTGTGTGTGTATGTGTGTGTGTGTGTGTGTGTGTGTGTGGGCCTGAATGCGAATATTTGCTGAATGAGTTTCTTCTTCTGTATCTGAGAGCTCACTTATTTACATTGGGTGTCTTCCGGAACAGTCAAGTGAAACACAAAATACTGCTGACAGAGAGCAAATAATGATGTTGCGGTGAGTGTGTGTGTTAGACAGAGAGAGAGTGTGTGTCGACTTATGCCAATCAGAGCACGCTACTTAAGAAGGCGAGTGAGGGATGACGACAGTGACAGTGAAGTGAGTAAACTCTGTGCATGACAGGGGTGCTGTTGGATGGAGAAGCCTGTGGGAGGAGAACTCACACAATCACTCTGCGGTCGGGACCGAACTCGGCCTCGTAGAATCCGTCTTTGCAGTCCTTCCCAACCAGGTCATGTGGATGCGGCCGATAGGGCTCGTTCTTCGTCACCAGGTAAACACGCACCTTACCTTTCCCAGAGTAATTCAGGATCTGTAGATAGAGAGGAGGAGGTTGCTGTTACAGTTATTATACTGATACAAATGCAATGCTCTTGTAAAGAAAGACACGTAGATGTGAAAAGAAAAGCCAAAAATTATATTCTTTAAATTGTATATGTGAATCTTTGCAGCTGAGGAAGGGTTGAGCAGGCTGACCTGCAGGCTGGGGTAGGTCCTGTTGTTGTCGGAGCAATTCTCTCCGGGGATGCTGCCGGCTGAGCGACCCTCACACTTGTACCTGAAGCGCATCCCCCGCTGCCGGGGCTGCTCGAAGATCTGGACCGCCGGCTCAGCCACTGCACAGCACAGATGAAGAAAGGAGTCAGTGAAGAGGAGGGGAAAGAGATGATGGATGGATGGAGGGAGTGGCAGAGGAATAGATGGATGGAGGGAGGAATAGATGGATTGATGGATGTATGGATGAAGGGAAGGATGGTTGGATGAATGGATGGATGGATGGATAACCAGACATCCCATGGGACATAATTCTTTACTTTTTGTGAATGGTTAGTGTGAGGAAAGTAAGTTTACAATCAAATCTACTTTCACAAAATATAATTCAGAGGATTTAGTGATTTCAAATGATTAGATTCCGGTCAACAAAACATGAACAAACATGGCTGCCACATCGATTGGGTTAATTGAATGATAGTTCCATGCTCCTGGTGTTTTATAAACCTTTCCCACTATCTCACTGGAAACCATCATGAATATTATTGATGGGACCTGTGCTTCTCTGACTGTAACGATACAATGTCGGCTGTGAAAAAGGTGACGACGGTGTCTTATGACCAGTCGACTGAAAAAAACAGAGCTGTTTAGTGTTGGTATTTTCAGGAAACAGACTCTGGTTAAAGCTCTTTCTCGCCAGTTTTTACTTCCTCTTTTCTTTTTAGGCACAAATGGGCGATGGTGCCTAAAATCCTGTGTAATTACCTGTATCTGTGTATAACTGATGAGTTTGTTGTTTGTTCTGCATCTCATATGTAACAGTTCAATCTAAAATGGTCTGGTTCAGTAATAATAAGCATTGATTCCTTGACATGAAATCATGAAAACTTTGGTCGAGAGCCGAGAGGTTTTAGATCCAACATTCAACTCAAAGTCTATATTGAGAGTTATGCATCTCACAGACATCCTGAAACAACATTATATATGAAGTCTAATGAAATTAGTTCATCAATACTTGGTCCCTTTCACATGAATCTTGATGCCCCAGATGATGTCTGCGCAAGAGAGGAACTAAAACCGATCCAGAAAGTGTGTCTGTTTTGGGCGTTTCCAACAACTCAGCTACACTAACATACGGTTCTGAAGATGTGTCAGGCACAACAACAGTGCGGTGCTCAAACGCAGATGTCAAGTAGGCTAGGATGAAACAAGTCCAGTTACATTTCTGACAGGATTAAGAAATGTAGGTTTGGCAAAAGAAAAACTAAGTGGCACGGCCAATATCCTGCCCGTCCTGCCTTCCTCATTTTGCCGCCACATTAGCAAACACAGAACTGAAAGATGACACACAGACACGCACACAGGTCTAAAAAACTAAAAAACTAAACAAATTGAGGAAGTGAAATGACACTGCAAGACATTTTGTGACTGTCTTTAGGGTCAGTAAAGTTTTGACTTGTGCAGATGGGCAGCTAAAATCCTAATTTTGACACAAGAGGTATTAAAAAGAAAACTTCCTTACTCATGTGTGGGTCGTCCCCTAGCATGGAGGGCATAAGAACTGAGGAGGAGAACAAATCACACAATTATATTTATATATAAATAAATACATGCAAAACCACAGGGAGTAATAGTGACGGTGGTGTAACAGAATACAAGCATATTTCACGCACACACTCACACTCTGCAGTGCTTCTAAACCCATTTAATCCTGCTGAAGCTGTGATTACTGACACTGATTCCACTGAAACTGTCAGTCATTGCAGAAATGAGGAAGTTAGGCTGTGTTGTGCATCAGACTTAGTGTCACACACGGTTTAAGTTCAGAAATCAAACACTGTTCTTCTACACAAAGGCTTCACATATGAGTATAAACTCAGTCACACAGGAGTCATCAGTGAACATCGCACATGTGATTATTGCTCCTTATTCAATTATGTCCTGACATCCCACACAGCACCACGAGTAGTATTAGTATTATTAATATGAGATACATCAAGGTTTTGCCACTCACCATTCATGATGGACACACTCACTCACTCTCAGTGATCGTCTGGTAGAGAAGTCCGAGCTGAATGAGTGACAGGAGAGAGAGAAAAGTCATATTTGTTAGAGCTGCGGGAATCCCCCCCTGGACCCGCCCCGTCATCTGAACAGACCAATCAGAGGCCGCATGACTCACAGAGGCGGGGATAAAGAGAAAAACACACACATACTTTTTAATCTCTTGTCTACTATGGTTATGTTTATGTATTTAAAAAAGACAACCTATATTAATAAACATTAATGCATATCTAAGCTGCAGATAGATTTAGTACTGCAGGGAAGTTTTCATGTTTAAAAACCTGAAACATTAACATGTGACCCTTTACATAACATATTAAACACATGTTTAAAATACGTGTGTACATAGTTCTATAGTGTCCAATCACAGAGCTAATCGTGTGGTTTATGAAAACAAAAATCCTACCTGGTGATCTTTAAGTCGTTCTAATCAAAGGTTTGATGCCCATTTGCTTTTTTACCTGAATTACTTTGTGGAAATTGGTACCAGGACCCAGGGGCAATTAGCCATTAACCTTATCCCTGCAGAGAGGTGGATGAGAAGACACCAGACAAGCAGCTGGAACCAATGGCCAGGTAAAAACACTGTAGCTCAAGGCCAGGCACAGACATTTTGAGAGAAAGGCACTCAGGAGGAACAATGCCCCCCCCCCTTTCAATTATTTATAGAAATTAAGTTACGTGCAGTATCTTTTAATCACACATGTATTTAGCTATACCCATACACACATTAAGGGCTGTGTAATGATTCACATGTTCCTCACACGATTTTTTTTTTTTTTACAAAATGTCTCACCTAAAGGGAACTAGTATAGTCAGAGGCCAAAGGGGAGGTGCTTGAGCAGCACCAAGGTCTGTCGATTCACATGCTTGCTGCACTGGAAACAGAGGAAAAAAGCTTATAGGCTTCTTTGTTTTATCTGGGCTTTTAAGACACACAGGACACAAACAGGAATAAGCTTCCTTCTATCACTCTCTTCAAGCCCCTTCCTCTCCATCACTGTTGTCCTATTGAGGACGTTCTGTTGGTGTTTCACAACTAAATCCTTCTCTGTGAGTGATCATATCGACCTGAACTACAGGAAGACTTTCATTGGCTGAAATCAGACTTTCTGAAATAACAGCAGCTAAAGTAAATGTAGTGGAATTAAAGGTACAGTATTTTCCCACTGGTCTATATGGAGTAAAAGTACTGCAAAGTTAAGTAAAAACTCAGTAAAGATAATTCAAAAATGCACAAGAAATCTGTTTCTTTGTGAGTCTGTTGACGTCATGAAGAATGGGAGATATGTTTGTGCATTAGTGTTGTGTATGTGCAACAGTGTCTTCTTACACAGAAACAGGGGCTGCCCACATAAAAGGTGCCGTTACAAATGTGAGTAGAGAGGTGGATGACGTCTGCAGGATTCTGACTATAGGCTGGATTATACATCTTGAGAAATAAACTCACAGCACTGACACCACTTCAATTTAGATCATAAACTAATACTTTACTTCAATAACTAAATTCTGCAGGATCAAACTTAATATTGTATGCAAATCCCAAAATGTATGTAAAACAGGAATTGATAAAGAAATGACAGAATACATGCTTCTCTGTGTGGATATGATTAAAAAATGTCACAACAGCAGGAGCAGGCATCCTTTGTGTTGCTCCCTTTATTGTGGAGAAACGGAGCTTCACAAACTTTTCCACATCTGACCTCAAAGTAAAATTCCCAGACACACAGACCACCAGTAAAGAAATTTGGGCGAGGTTGCATACAAAAAAAAAAAAATCATCATCACCATCTACGTGCACATGTTGCAATGTTTCCTGTGTTGCTTTAAACTGAGCTGCTGCAACTGATGCTGTTGCTAATCTGTCAACATCTTCTCAGGGGTCATGTGGGGACAAAACAAAGATGGCCGGTTACACATTTTTCCTCTTCATGGTATGTTTTAGTTGAATTTTTTAACATGCTTTTTTAATTTAGATTTAAAATATGCTAGTTTATTTTGTTAATAAATTGCCTGTAATTTCTGCAAATCATTTTGCGACCCTACCATCATGACCTCATTAACACCAGTTAAAGAAACATGTCCCAAAATATAAGGATATGTAGCGCCCTCTGGTGGTTAAACAGTATGCACACTGTCTTCATGTTCTTTCACAAGACATCAGCCTAAAAGTCAAAAGGCTCATATTTCTTGATAAATATGGGAAAATGTGACACATATGTAACATATTTCTTTATAGAAATAAACATTTTTTTCTCTTTATCTCCAAAACCCAGTGCATTAAAACACAATCCACAAACACACATCAAAAGGGACGGTGAATACATTTGTAAATTTGTGGATCACATCAATTCCTGGGAGCTGATCTATTGTATATAATACAACAATTGTAAGCAGTCAAATTATCATTTCCAAATCCCATCTCAAAATTCATCTTTTTAAACTGGCATATTCAAACTGATTGTCTTTCGTTGTATTTTGTATTATCTCTGCCTTGTTATGTTACCTTGAGGGGTCTGAAATGTGCATATAAATACAATTTAATATAATTTTTTAGGTCTTTCTGTGGAAGCAAAATCTAGCATGTTGTTCACTATAAAAGGCAGAGGGTCCTGCTTGGTCTGGTCTAATAACTGGATCCTGTCAGTAAAGGAGGTTGGTACCAGTTATTCGTTCACATTCCATAAAGCAAGATCACACAGTCACCTTGTTAGAGGTTCATCAAGGAGAACTTTTCATATCTCTCTCTCGTGTAACATCAGAGGTCCAACTCAGTGTCTTGTAGCCATGCCCTTGTCTCTGGTCCCACGTCAAAGAGGCCGGCTTCCGAGGGTGGTCTGTGTAGGGGGCAGGTGGTCATAATATGTTCGACAGTCTGTTCAGGGGCACCACACTCGCATGCAGCGCTGTCTGCCAGGCCCCACTTCTTCATTGAAGATTTGAACCGACCGACCCCAGTACGCAGACGGTTCAGCAGAGTCCATTGCCGGCGTGGAAGAAGGTCTCCTGTGGCTCCATCTCCTGGATCCAAGATGTAGTGGTGGATTTGGGTTGGCCCAGCCCTCTCCCACTCCTGTTTCCAGGCTGCCGCCAGCCATCCATCTTTGGACAGGTCCTCAGTGGTGGACCGGAGCAACTCTTGTGCCGCCTTGTTGTAAGGGTGGCGGGACTTGAGTCTGCTCAGAGGAGCTGCTGTCTCTGTGGTGTCATGGAGGATGTGCCAGTCATGCTTCCGTGCTTTCCTTGCCAGGACGAGAGTGGCAGCCTCTCGTCGTAGGCCAGCCGGTGCGATTCCTGCTAGGACTGGCAGCAGGACGATTGGGGTAGGCTTCAGGCATCCAGTGATGATCCGGAGGGCGTTGTTGATAGCCACATCCACCATTTTCGTGTGTGGACTTCTGCTCCATACTGGGGCACAGTACTCCGCTGCTGAAAAGACCAGAGCTTGGGTGGATACCCGTAGTGTCTTGGCAGTGGCTCCCCAGGTTGTGCCAGCGAGGCGACGGATCAGTGCGACCCTTGATATTTTCTTTGCCCGGACATCTTCGAGATGTTGTTTGAAGGTCAGTGTCCGGTCCAGACGCACACCAAGGTATTTAGGCGCTTGCTGGGACTCCAGGCGCTTGTGGTTGGTGTATACCTCTAGTGCCCTCTTGGCGTCTCTGTTGCAGAGATGGTATGCTGCTGTAACAGTCTTGCCGGTGCTGAGTTGCAGGCGCCACTTTCGTAGGTAGGCTACTAGGACGACCATGTCTTGGTTGAGACCGTCTTCCATTGCCTTCCATGTGGGTCTTCTCAGCATGATTGCGAGATCGTCTGCGTAGCCGTACTTTCTGGATGCTGTGTCTGGTAGATCATAGATGTAAATATTAAACAGCATCGGAGAAAGGACCGAGCCCTGTGGGACACCGTTCCGTAGTCTTCTTAGCCTACTGCGCTGGCCATCGCTGGTCTGTAGGACAAAACTGCGGTTAGACAACGTCTCCATGATGAATTTCACCATATGCCGATCGGTTATTGTCCTCAACAGCTTCAGGTGAAGTCCGCGGTGCCAGACGGTATCGTACGCGGCGGTCAAGTCCAGGTACACTACCCCAGCTTTCTCATTATCCTGGAAGCTGTCCTCGATGTCTTGAGACAGAAGTGTAACCTGGTCCACTGTGGACCTACCGCGACGGAAACCGGCCTGTTCCTGTGGAAGCTGTGGGTCAATCACTGGCTCAATGCGGCATTGGATCATTCTTTCCAGGATTTTAAATGGAACACAGAGCAGCGATATGGGTCGGTATGCCTTGGGGTCTTCCGCAGGTTTGTTTGGCTTTGGCAGGGCGATTACAGAAGCACGGCGCCAGATCTTGGGCAGCTTGCATCTCTGGTAGCAGGATGAGAAGAATGCACAGAGCCAGCTGGATGTTATTGTGCTCTGGTGCATAACAAACTCTGGGTGGATGTTGTCACGTCCTGGAGCTTTGCCTGGCTTGAGCTTGCTCATGGCCTTACTGAGTTCGTCTGCTGTGAATTCTCCTGAGAGGTTGGAATCCGCACTGGCCACCCTGGAGAGGGAAGTCACCTCCTGCGTTATCAGACGGGCAACATCTTTGTCTGCGTCTGGGAAGCGACCGTTTTTCAGGAGCTCGGACGCGATGGCATCTGCTGTGACTGGGCAGCTTGGGGGCTTTGTGCATCTGCCTGTTAGCCGGTTGATGGTTTGCCACGCCTTCCGACTAGAGTGGGTAAAGTCAATTGACTCAACAACTTCAGTCCATCTGTCTCTGCGTGTGGTGTCCAGTCTCTGAAGCAGTGCTTCTGCAGTCGCATCCACATCTTCCCTGGAGATAGCCCTCTGGTGGGTGCTCAGGAGGCGGCTGCACTCCTCGTCCCAGCCAGGGATGTAGTTCCTGTTGTAGCCGCGTGGGATGGTCTTTTTTGCCGCTCCTAGGAGGACCTTACAGTAGGCTTCATAGGCGGTGTCCACGTTGGCTGCATCAGGTTCTGGCAGACTAGCAATCCTTCTTTCTGTCTCCTGAGCAAATGACTCCCAGTTGGCCTTTCGAAAGTTCCATCTTTTGACAGGTTTCCCTGGTACCGGTTGCACCAGTGATGGGACTTTAATGATGGACGGTCGGTGGTGTGAGCGGGGAAACCTGTCTAGGACGCGTCTCTCCGGTTTCGGGTCATTGCTCCGGCACACAGCGAAGGCCAGGTCCGGGTTGGTAGAGGTGTTCCAGCGTGCAGAGAAGAAGCTTGGCGGCTCCTTGGGGTCGTACAGTAGCAGGGCATCGGTGTTGGAGGCCCATTCACTCAGCGCCACTCCGTTTGATGTTGTGTAGTTGTAACCCCAGTCTGTGTGTTGACAGTTGAAGTCACCTGCGTAGATGGCGGGGGCAGTTATGGGCGGGAGTGACGTAGCAGACAGCTCTGATGGTGGGGGCTTATATACAGTGCCTTGCATAAGTATTCACCCCCTTTGGACTTTTCTACATTTTGTCATGGTATAACCACAGTTTAAAATTTATTTCATTGTGAGTTTATGTAATGGACCAACACAAAATAGTGCATCATTTGGAAGTGGGGGGAAATATTACATGGATTTCACAATTATTTACAAATAAAAATCTGAAAAGTGTTGAGTGCATATGTATTCACCCCCTTTACTGTGAAACCCCTAACAAAGATCTGGTGCGACCAATTGCATTCACAAGTCACATTTGCAAGTCACATAATTAGTAAATAGGGTCCACCTGTCTGCAATTTAATCTCAGTATAAATACACCTGTTCTGTGACGGACTCAGAGTTTGTTGGAGATCATTACTGAACAAACAGCATCATGAAGACCAAGGAGCTCACCAAACAGGTCAGGGATAAAGTTGTGGAGAAATATGAAGCAGGGTTAGGTTATAAAAAAATATCCAGAGCTTTGAACATCTCTCTGAGCACCATAAAATCCATCATAAGAAAATGGAAAGAATATGGCACAACCGCAAACCTACCAAGAGGAGGCCGTCCACCCAAACTGAAGAGTCGGACAAAGAGAAAATTAATCAGAGAAGCAACCAGGAGGCCCATGGTTACTCTGGAGGAGTTGCAGAGATCCACAGCTGAGGTGGGAGAATCTGTCCACAGGACAACTATTAGTCGTCTACTCCACAAATCTGGCCTTTATGGAAGAGTGGCAAGAAGAAAGCCATTGTTGAAAGGGATCCATAAAAAATCCTGTTTGGAGTTTGCCAGAAGCCATGTGGGAGACACAGCAAACATGTGGAAGAAGGTGCTCTGGTCAGATGAGACCAAAATTGAACTTTTTGGCCTCAATGCAAAACGCTATGTGTGGCGAAAACCCAACACTGCCCATCACCCTGAGCACACCATCCCAACAGTGAAACATGGTGGTGGTAGCATCATGCTGTGGGGATGCTTCTCTTCAGCAGGTACAGGGAAACTGGTCAGAATAGAGGGAAAGATGGATGGAGCCAAATACAGGGAAATCCTTGAAGAAAATCTGATGCAGTCTGCAAAAGACTTGAGACTGGGGCGGAGGTTCATCTTCCAGCAGGACAATGACCCTAAACATACAGCCAGAGCTACAAAGGAATGGTTTGGATTAAAGAATGTTAATGTCTTAAAATGGCCCAGTCAAAGCCCAGACCTCAATCCAATAGAGAATCTATGGCAAGACTTGAAGATTGCGGTTCACAGACGGTCTCCATCCAATCTGACTGAGCTTCATCTTTTTTGCCAAGAAGAATGGACAAACCTTTCCATCTCTAGATGTGCAAAGCTGGTAGAGACATACCCCAAAAGACTTGCAGCTGTAATTGCAGCGAAAGGGGGTTCTACCAAGTATTGACACAGGGGGGTGAATACTTATGCACCCAACAGATGTCAACTTTTTTGTTCTCATTATTGTTTGTGTCACAATAAAATTTATTTTGCACCTCCAAAGTACTATGCATGTTTTGTTGATCAAACGGGAAAAAGTTTATTTAAGTCTGTTTGAATTCCAGTTAGTAACAGTACATAATGGGAAAAAGTCCAAGGGGGGTGAATACTTATGCAAGGCACTGTACGTTGATGACTGAAGTTTCCTGGATTTTAGTAACCAGCCACTCGATGTTGGAGCCTGGTGGGGATTGGCTAGTGGCTGACCAGGTTAGTTCAGTCCTCACGAAGGTTGCCACTCCCTGCTGCTTGCTGTGAATGGACCCAGCGAGATGGAAACCTGGCATCTTGAGGATGTTATTGTTAGTGCAGTGTGTCTCCTGCAGGAGTACAGCCGCTGCCCCATTGGAATCAGCCAGGTGACGTACAATTTCGAGTTTGGCGGTGGTGAGGCCCTCGACGTTGAGTTGGAGCACTGGAAGACCACGGTTTTCGACGGTCGGGATGACCGTGCGTCCTGAGTGGGGCGCTTCTCCGTTCCTTGGCCTGCCAGCTCTTTGTTTGGTTGGCGACATTCGTTTCACAAGTTGGTCTTGCACCATCTCTTGTTACTCACAGGGAAGGCCGCGTGAAGGCTTTCGTCTTCTTCCTACTTTTCATATGATTGTAATCTGATTCAAAGTGAATGGTTGTTTTTTTTATCCACTGGAAATATTGGAATTAACCCAGATACTGATGTAGATTTCATTTAGAAATGATTTGCCGCTATCAAGCATATCGAGAAAGGCCAATCATAGGAGACAAAGGAGAGTCTCAGTGCAGATCTTATCGCCAACACAAACATGATCTATAATAGCTTTGTAATGGCTTACAAATGACCTAATTGAGTTTATCATCACTGAGTTTATCTGAGCTGCTGACTGCAGCACTGATACTAGATCCTGGAACACACCAGAGAAGAGCAGAAGGGCCTGAGTCAATTAACCAGATTGAAGGTGACCCGACTAATCTGCAGCCTCTACCAGAGTTGTCAGCAACAACCACATAATATACTTGAGTATTAAAAAAATAAATAAAGTGAGCAGCTTTTCAATCAGTATCGAGAGCTATAAACATTTTTCTTAGTGACCCGTAAGAGACGTTAAGGGTTAGAGTCCCAACACCTTCTCCTCACATCAAACACAACATCAATTAAAACATCATCTTCGTCATGGGATCAAACATGGCCACGCAGTATAAAATATATGTAACAAAAACTCAAGACTCCAGAGTAGTTTTTTTAGGGGTTTAATTGCTGTACGGATTCTTTAAAGGAAGTGATAAACACATACAAAAATACATTTTAGAAACAAACATCTAAATGACCTGTTTAGTTAAATGTTTCTGAAGAGCGAAACATGTCTGAAAGAGTGGTGTAGATTTCAATCGAAAAAGACCTACCTGCTATGAATGCTATTAAAAAAAAGATCACATGGTACAAATATGCAAATATAAATAAAGTGATAAGAAAACCCCCAGTAATGAAGAATATGTCTTTTGAAAAAGAAAAAAAAAATGAAAAAACGGAAAAAAGAAAAAAATCTGATCTCTGTACATTTAGTTCGAGAAACTGATGCTGGAAAAAAAGAGCCTGTGTCCCAACTCTCTACCTGCTCCGATGACGAGGGCGCTTCTTTAGCATCACTTTACACTTTGTTGTATACATATAACCTCTGTGCTGACGACCAACACAAAGAAACCCAGCTTCAGACCGTAAAGATGGAGGGTCGGGGGCCAATGGCAGGAAGACGTTGTCTCCTGACCCCCTGCCACTCGCCCCAAGCCGTGGCCCCAGGAGATGCCTTTTAAGAACCTCCACAGGAGGCGCAGAGAGTTAACACCCAAAAAACGAAGGGAATTCCGTCTCTCTCCAACACGTAAACCGCCTATGCATGCACACACCGGCACAACTCATCAAAAAAGCTTTGAACCATTTTTCCCCTACAAAGCACCACACAACTCTTTCATGGACGCGGAACACGGAAAATGACCAGGACTTTGCTGCATCTGTACGAGGTGCCGCTAGCAAACAGACCCTGGTGAAGCGGCGGAGGTGGGTAAGATTGTGGGGTGATAGGGGGAGGCAAGGGGGGGGGGGGGGATGTGTTAGTTAGCCTTCCTTATGGTCCAGAGGATCATTCTGGGCGACATTATGTCAATCACAGATACAAACACAAAACTAACACTCGTTAACGTTTTCACTCACTTTGCGTGAGGCACATATCTGACATCGGGTTTTTAACACACCAAGAAGAAGAAAACCCATCAAACTTTACTTCTAACCCCAGACCAACAGCAGGTATGACAGTGCCACTAGAGCTACTGAGCAGAAGGATCAGCGAAGCGTTCTGATATGGTTCTTCCAATGCTTGGCGCTAATCCCTCGAATGACAGAAAAGCTTCACTTCCAGAAAATGCACAACATTTCCCGTTGTTGTGAGAACGATTTTCTTGCTCTAGCACCTGAGTAGCATCGACGTCACTGGGCATCTATGATCACCTACACACAGCAAGTCAACACTAACCGCAGGCCCTCTCTGGGTTGTCATGGTAGCCCAAAGAGGCACAGTTGTGATTTCTGTTTTAGGTAAAACACTCAATTAATCCTCCCCCACGACTGTATCCAAACCTATACAATGTTTACAAAAAAATATCCAGGGCTGGAGAGACATTTTTTTGGGACAAGCAGTAGAGAAAAACAAGAAATTACAATTTTTTTAACTTTTTTTTTTCCTTTTTAGATAAAACTACAATAGAATGGTCAAAAGACTTAAGTGATCTTTTGCTTCTTTTTTTTTAAGACAAAAAAAGTTATGTACATCAACATTTACTGTACAGGTTTCTGTTGGGGAGAGAAGAGCGAGAGAAAAAGGAAAATCAGCGTACACCAATGTGTGTAGCAAGGGTTGATAACTGTTTGTGGTCGTTTTTAAAATATGTTAACTGAGAGAAAAGGAGAAATGAACAGAAGAGCAGCTCATTTTTAACCACTGAGGGAGAAGACAAGTAAAAAAAAACTGTTGCTTTAGATCTCATGTAAAATTACTCCATAAAGTTGTGTAAGATGCCCTCTGGTGGTGAGTGTGACAGAGGGCGCAGACAACATTGACCAAATCACCTATCCACAAGCAAATCTGTAATCTCTGAAGGTGTGGCGTGAGGTGTCCGTCCTGCTGCTTCACTCTTGAGACTGACCCGTCGGAACGCACTCCCTGTCCCCGTGTGAAGTCGTCTCCTTGGTGTTTGCCTGAACTGTAAAGCCCCACCTGTGTGTGTGTGTAAATCCAGTCTGTTGGTGTTCAGTTCAAGCGATGTGGATTCTGGCCTTCTCGGTTTCTTTCAGCCTCTTGGCCTGCTCCTCCAGGGAGGGGGAGTGGGGTCTCTTGGAGGCTGCACCGTTTAGTGGGTCTGCTCCTCTGCTCACTAATGTAGGGATGGAGCTGCCTACAGGGGGCACCACGTGTTTTGAGGTCACATTTTCTACAGGGAGAAACCGAAAAACATTGGTCATGTGGACAACTGGTTTTAACAATTGATCGCACTCATATTGTAAATCGCATTTAATTCAATTTATGACTAATCCTTAAAAAAGTACAATTCTAAAGTTTGCACACAGTTACTGAGATAACACTTGTCATTTTTGCCACCTCCCCAACTGGAGTTCAATTAACTTCCCTCCTACCAGGTCTGCAGGATACCTAGTTTGGCTTTGGGGAGGCGTAAGCTTAACTCAGCATAGGTTTGCAACGTTGATAAAAATTATTATAAAAATAAACATTTTATCGGAGCAGCAGTATGGAGAAGTGACTGTTGTTTAACATTACGTCTTATTGAGGCATATTTCAGTCATCAATTAATCATACTTGTTTTGTTGATAAAGACTATAATGTCTAATCAGGTGTAATAAAATACTGCATATGTGAGCAACATATAAGCAGGTTCCCCCATGAACTAGGTTTAGACCAAGTCTTGTTCTCCAATATTAGAGAAAGATGACTTCAGTTGCAAAGACTGACGGTTTAAAACAGATACTCACTCGAGCCAATGACAGGAATGGACATGCCTTTCTCTTCCGTGGCAGGAGCAGCGTCAGGGGTGAGGGTGCCCTCAAACATTGGGGGCTTAGGAGGTGTGATGCTGCAGGAAATAGGAAGGTACAAGTACATTTAATTAAGTCGGACAGATAACTAAAAAACTGTTCCACTGGCCTGTTGGTGCAGGAATAAAAAGAAGATTCTCACTTGTGGCGGTTGAGGGCCAATTTAATTGAATTCTTCACGACACGACAACTGTTGCTGGCTGGGAGGGGCGAGGAGGCGTCTGGCAGCTCCATGCTGGGAAGTCTCTGCACTCACAAAGAACAAGGTTAATTTCCAATAAGTTAATACTTTGTATGTCAGTGTGAGATAGAGCTGATGGTTGAACAAAGAAGTTGCTACCTGTGTTCTTGAGGTATCAATGGTTGGAATGGCCTTAGCCTTAGATCCAGCCAGTGGAGTCTAATTGTGAGGAGACAACATGTGAGTAAATACATTAATTATCTATACATCTTTACATAAACAGTTAACCAAGGTAGATTGTAGATGACACCTACAGTATCGGCTCCATCTCCATGTACATTGGAGTCAGAGGATGGTGGATATGGCTCCTTAAATATAGAGTCATCAACAGGCACCACCTGCAGCAAAAACAGTGACAGCATCCCGTTTAGTTTAAATCCCAACACATTCATGTTGACACCTGTCCTGAACTGGGAACACCCTCCTGACCTCGGTGTCTTTTGGCCTCTTGGCCAGGTCCTCTTGTGTAGGCGATGGTGGTCTATTGGCAGGAGCTTCAATGATGGAGTCGTCCAGCCCATTGGGCTCCTCTTTGGGGCTGCTGGCGTCGTTGGGGTCCTCACTGCTGCTGGCTGGTGGGGAGGCAGGCTTCGCTTTACCCGCAGGCTCTTCACAATGAGGAACACACAGAAGGGAAGAAATTAGATGAGGGTGTATTATTCAAATCTCTGGTATCCAGTTAAAGAACATGAATTAATACAGTTCTCTAGATTTGTATTTGTGTTTCTGCAGGTGTCAATAAGTGACATTTAAGAATTTTTAAGACCAAAATGAATGAAAAGTAACATCTCTGTAAAGTATGACAGGAGTATGAAGGAATAAGATTAAATGAACTGTGACGTTATTCAAATTTACACAAAAGCTTGTTTCTAGGTCAAATTCAGATTTTTACATTTTAGACTGTAGTCTTTTTCAGACCCCATGGAAACCCTGATTTCTAATCATGTATGTACATGGTGGACTGTAAAGTAGCCTAAATATGATATGACCATACAATCGGCAAATATCGGAAAAACAACTGACCACAGGAAGAATTTTTTATATGTAACAATACTTTCTTTGTAGTAGTCACTGTAAAACTCACTTGAGCCAATGACAGGGATAGACATGCCCTGGTCATCAGCAGCTGCTGCGGCACTGGGTGCTGGAGAGCCTTCCTCAAAAAGCTGCTTGGGAGGGCTGACACTGAAAAAAGGAAGATTATTGTAAGCATCAACACAGGATGAGCAGGATAACAGGAAGGGAAAAGCAAAAGTCAGAAATATAACATACCTGTCATCAGTGTCGGATGCAGGTTTGGAGAGTTTTTCGGGTGGGGAGCTGAAGGGAGTCCCTGAGTCTGTGTCTCTGGAGCTGTCCAGATGACTGCTGTCCAGAGAGATGCGCTTCGAGCTCCCACCGTTAGAGCTGCGGTTCAACTCTGCCATGCTCTGCATGAAGAGGAGAGGGGAGAAATAAAAAGAGACAATTTAACAAGAGGCAAAATATTGAGAAAATCCCTGGTGTATTGAAAAATTGATTTGTCCCAATGTGCTGAGGGAGATATCTCACCCTCTTCTTCTTCTGCACCACTTCAGGAGGAAGATACTGATGGAGCTGTTTCTTCTTTACATGTGTGGCTTCAATCTTCATCCCGTCCTTCAGCATGTTGATGTTGTTGGCTTGTCTGTACACTACAGAGAACAACACAGGTCACATTCAGGTTCGCTGAACATTTTTACACGTCACACTTTCTTGATACTATGTGTGCTAGCCATTTCATCTACTGTGAGACCTTGGAACTGGAGCACTTCCTCTTGCTGGGTGACAACTCAAATACCAACGAAAAGAGGACGTACCAGTGTCTGTGAAGGACTGGATGTCGTACGTCAGGTCAATGTTCACACTCTCTGCATTCTCCACTTTCTTGAAAATAATCCCGATGAACCACATGGATACAAAGTCGTTCCTGTTGCAGAAAAACAGAGGTTTCAAGTTAAAACTTTTATTCACTTGTTTATTTCATGCTAATTGCAGACCAAAGTAATAATTATGTTCGTTTTGCTCCAACAAGTCTAGAAATGAAAACACTGAATATCATGCGTCTGTCTGAAGACCTTTGACAACAATGGAGTTCTGGACTTACTGACTTGCACAAGGAGCACGCACACAAATCTTTCATATTCCAGAACTTTCTCTGTTTATAGTGTGTTTGTATGCTTGGATACAAGTAGACTCACTCGTTGCGGTTCTCTTTGGACCCGGGGAAGGACTGTGGGTTGACGTGAGCCAAGGTGATGTACTCGTTCCTCTCCAGGTTTCCAACCAGAACACGGATCTTTGACTCAACCAGACCGATCCTGAGGAAAAACATCAGGATGTACACATGAGTGAAATGGAAATGAGTTAGATTCACAGTATTAATGTACAGACAGAGGCACCACTGTGCCAGTCGGCTCAGTTGAAACCCACCAATGCACATTAAGCACGATAAGGAATGGCGGTATTTGTAGACCTACTAGAAATCCAGTGACACTCACCATTCTAAGTGGTTTTCTTCTGTGGATGCACTGGCAGTCAGAACTATATAATGCCTGCAGCACAAAACAGAAAATCAACATTTAAGAAACATTTGCTGTATCCTACTCAGGTGTATAGTGAAAACATGTCATTACAGTCAGTATATGATGCAGTACTGCTGTGCTGGCATAAAGATCTTATGACCCCTTTTCATCTTTACTGGGCTGCAGGATTCATCAATCTTGGCTCACATGTACATCCTTTTGATTGTGCAGTTTGTTGTTACATGGTGGAACAAAAACCATGACCACACCAGTGCTCAGTTGACTCACAAAGCTCCAACTGGGGAGTATAAGCTCCTAAAGAACCTGTCCTAGAACTTAGCTGTGGTAATTGAGATGTGTGTGTGGGAGGAGCTTTCATAAACAAAATGAGTCGATCCAACTCTAGCAACCACAGTCAGGATGAGTCAAATCTGCAGAGTCTTCAAAATGTGAAAACAATGATGTGGTTGGAAGAAAAAAAAACAACGCAAATAAACCGTTTCCTTCAAAACTGCTAATGTGAGCCAGGCAGCTTCTTTCAACATTATGTTACTTGATACAGCTCTGCATGTTTTACTTATGATTTGGTCAGTAAAAAGTTCCTCCCATCCATCGTTCATCTGACAAATTCAATACCTACTTGTATTTCTGGAAAAAGTTGGGGGGCTCGAAGAGTTTAGGCCATTCTGCTTTTCCCTGAAGAATCTCATCTGTGATGCTTAGGCCTGTTCATGATAAACACATGGACAAATTTGTAAGGCTTGACAATTCAACATTACTTAGTGACTGTACCATTATCAGACTTTGGCCAAAACTTGTTTTAAGAGAACACAAACACATGGTTATAAGGTATGAATTAAATTTTGTTCATGCCGTTTCACATATGCATGCTGATTTACCGTATTTGAACTCCTCGCTCATGATGGTGCGTGTTGACGTGGACACATTGTACGTGGAGTTCTGCTGGGGATAGGCAGGCGTGATGATGGGCATCAAGTGGTATCTGTCAGACGGGTTCACCTACAAACACGGCACAGGGGAGCAAGATTGGTTTCACAGCAGGAAATGAGCCTTCATGAGCACTGCCCCCCAGTGCCACACTCCCAATCCCACCCATGCACTGTACATCCCAATTCACGTTACGGTCTTAAAGTTGCCCTCCTCAATTAATGCAAAGGAGGAGGAATAAATTCAATATTTTTGAGGTTCCCTCTCTTAAATCATCTGGGCTTACTGATGAAGGCTGCGCAGCTGATCATCCATATGTAGCTGAACTGCTACTTAGTACTTATAATATGCCATACCAGCCGTACTATGCGTGAATGGTCTGCAGTGTTAGTAGCATTAGATTCACCCATTGTATTTTAATGTCGTACAGTGTAATTATAAATAATACATGTTCACATTGAGCCTCAACAAATTCTGAAAAAAACTGTATACAGACAGATCACAAGTAAGTTTGTACTTCCAAATAAAAAAGAAAAAAAATTTAGTATATTTTATGGGGAAAATGTCTCATAGTACATAGTATAAACATAGAGGGGGGGAAATAAAAGATCTTTATAATTTCGTGCCCAATGCATAGTGATACTTGGCTCTAATGTGACTCAACGGAAATGACAACAATAGACAATTAAAATGTGTTTTTATTGCTGAAGGGACACAACAAACATGACACAGCAATTTGAATGACCAGAATTGTTTTCAGTTTATGCAATAGACAAATTGGTTTGGGTAAATTTGACATAAAAAAAAGCTAAAAACATATATAAAGGGAAGACCGACCTAGAAAACAAACATTCAGACTGAGAGTCTCTCCTGCTCTTTGACTAGGAGCACATTAAATAAGAGTTGATGACATAAAGAGGGTTTAGAGAAAAGTCAAGAAGACACAAGAAGAGCAAGCTCTTAACAAGTATTTACTGCAGTGCACACAGTACTATTATTAACCTGTTCACACAGGTATTTGATTGTTTTGACAATTGGACTAATGCATTTTAACTGATGGGATGTGTCTGTCTGATAAAAGACGTCCACGTGGGAAGTCTTCCTAGCCCGAGTTGCTCTGGGGAAGCGTCCTCCAAGCAGACTTAAGAGCATTGGAACTCATGAAGGGGGGACCCGATTAATGTCATGGTCACATGAGGACAGAGGAATAAGGAGAGATGAAATAAGAGACAATGCATGTAGCTGTACTCATTCCTGTTGAGCCAACTTTGAAAAAGAATAAACAAACTTTTAACAATTTAGCAGATACTACTGTATTACCTGTGTCTTGTAGAAATACACATAACAGGGGCATAGCAACATTTTAAAGATGTGGAAAGGAATCACTTATGTCATACTCACTCTGGGATCCCACACAGGTAAATTCAGGTTACTGTCCTCAGGCTGTTTCAGTAGAACAGGATTTGGCCACTCCCTGCACAAGGAATCACAAATGTAGTTAATCAATTTGTGGATTTTGAATTCCAACACCTGTGACTCCAGATGAATGTGCAATACTGCCATCAAGTGGCACAGGACAAAAATAAAGTGAGATTTGTAAAGAGCCACATTCTCACCATTTTGAGAAAACCAAGAAGAACTTGTGCACGAGCGTGGCGGCTACAGCGTTAGGGTAGAGCTGACAGGTCCTGGCAACCAGCATGGCCCACGACACTCCACCCAGAAACCCCAACATGTTGGAGTAGATCCCACGACCTACAGTCACATGACAGATCACGACAAGCCTATGGTTTAACCTATCATGCTGGAGTAAATGTAGATTCTCTATAAGCATTCTCACTGTACATTTCTGACACCAGGTATGAAATCTCTTGGGAAGGTAAAGGCTTGATTTACAGGACAAAAGGAAGTGAGAAACATTAAGAAACCATAAAAGGAAAATGATGGTGCATTTTTTTAAATCTACCTTTCCTTTTGTAACAGAAATGGCTCACGGTGGAACAACTAGTGTAACTGTGGAAACTAGACCCGGTTAAAGCAGACTCTTGTTTTTGGAAGAGGAAAGGATAGTGAAGACGGGGACTGCAAAAAAAAAAAAAGAAAACCTATCTCCCAGTGAAATAGCAGTGTCATACAAGTAGAAGACACAGACATTTGAAGAGGATTTGTTGTGATAAGGGCTGATGCTGGGGTCTGTGTATTGTAAAGAAAATCATGTGCTCTCTGTAGCAGAACTAATATGTCACTTCCTGCCTGTTGAGGAATTTCTGACCATCCCCAGATATTACAGTAGATGCCACTATATATTATGTATATAAAATGATATATCTGTCGTGAGTGTCTATCTAATTCCACACACACTCCCTTGTCTCCAAGCAGTACACCAAGGTCAGGTCATTGATAAAGGACCAACCAACAGCACATTGAAACTATGCTTGGCAACTTTCAGAACTTCAACTCTTTTGCGTATTTCACCAGTGGCAAGACAATGTGATTTAAGAATGCATACTTCAGGCTAACCTATCCAATGGGACGCAAACACCTACATGTAACAGAATGACTGCAATTCTAGCCATTCATGGATGTGCCGTTGGAATGGTGATGCAAGTAGAGGAAGATATATGGAGATTTTGTGGGAGGCATCTTCAGACTTGGTGGGGAGGGGGGGTGACAATTGCTCATGTTACGGTTTGTATATTGTTTGCATATATATTGTCCCTTTCTGGTCTCCTTGATGCATCAAGTCTACAGTGAAATATTTAGCATAAGACATCAGCTGCTGCCTGAGTTCTCCTTTCACCAGCTTCCAGAAATATGCCTCAACACTGCCTCCGTCTGCTGCACCCGGCTGCTCCACCTCTCGTCTGACTAATACAGATTTGTTGCTGTTGTGAATGCGCCTGTGCAGAAAACCTCCCACTGTGTTGTGCATGTCTAAAGGCAAACCCTGGGTAAACTCTGGACCCAATTCTTCAGAGTTTACCCGTCAATCATGTCTGAAAACATCTATACAGACTATAATGAATCCATCATTAATTGAAATAATGGAGTTACCCAAATATGAAATGAGTGATGTTTAAGAATACACTGAAATCAGAACACCTGGAGAAGGTTGAGATAAATGTGTTAGTCTTTTTTTTAGGGCATTTATATTTTAAGTTGTAACAACTGTTTTTGATGGGTAAAACTGATGACGGCCTAGAGTTCATATGCTGAAGATGCGTTGAAAAGGACTCTTTGATGAAATAACATGCAGTTAAAGTAGAAAAGTAGATGTGAAAGTATCTGAAATGATTTGAATTCACTTACGTTTCGCCCACAGTTTGATGGCTCTCAATGTCAGCCTGAAGTTTTCTTTGTTTGGCACCAGGTACAAAATTTCATCTGTCACTCTACAGCCTGGAAGTAAACAAAATAAGGATGTCGGGATTAACCGATTTTACCATAACTTAAAAACCGTAAGAAATCTAAAAACTACGATATCTAAATATGGTGTCCTGCCTCTCGAGGGCCATGTTTTGTGTTTGTGTGTGCGAGCCGCTGAAAAGTTAGTTGAGAAGAGGGAACTGCTTTAACAGCCTTATTTCCACCAACGCCGGCCTTTCGGTTTCTGACCAGCTCCAGCTGACACAAACACAGGTTAGACTATAAAACTAACTGGAAATAATAGTTGATAATAAATATTTAAAGTTCATTAGGTATATTATTAGCTATATATTGCTTGTTGCTTCTTATCCTTATAAAGTATTGATAATCATGAAAACCATTAAACCTTGATATTTCCTCTGACTATAATCGTGACACCAAAGTTTTGTATCGTGACATCCCTTAAACAAAACATAAATCTCAAACAAGCATCACACCAGTGTTTCCCAAACAGTCATTTATTTGTGGCAACCCACACTTAAGTTTTTTAACAGTTCAAATGGGTAAAATCATTTTTCATTTTCATTTCATTAAAACGTTACATTAAAATGTGCGTGTTAATTCACAATTTGATATGGTTCACGTTTCAGATTTAGTCATATACCTGCCAAATGTGGTGTATAACAAACAATTATTGTACTTATGTACACGTTCACTGTGGAAAAGAAACGTACCATTAAGGCTGCGAATACACCTAATGTCCAAGTTTCTCAGGATGGAGTCTCCCCTTAGGTCCAGGTTGTCTGGAATGGACTGCAAGGCCAGTCTGGCAAAGAGCAGGTCAATCTGCTCAGACGGAGACAGAAAGTAGGTATTGGAGACGGTTCAAGATATAATCTTATAATTTTGTCTATCATGTTAAATGTTCAACTACTTTAAAGGAAGCGACACATTGGAAGAGCAGTCATGTTGATTTTCATCTCGGTCACATCATCACAACTGAAACATAATCACTTTCTATCAGTCCAGGTCACAACTGATCAAAAGTGGAAGAAATTCCTTCAAGCAGGCTTGAGATATCAGGAGGCCAAAAATATATATTTTGAAGTCACTGTGACCTTGATCTCTCCTGAGATATCGTGTTCACAGGAATGGGACGGACAGACGACTTGAAAACATAAAGCCGCCGGGCCACTGGCTGTTGCTGGCGTGGAGGCTTGACAAAATGAAAAAAGGGATATCTCAGTGACTTACCTCTATTCCATCAAATTTGAACTTTATCACTGGTACAAAAGCATCCTCGACAGCCTTAACAAAAAGAGACAGACAATATCAAAATCAAATCTTGAACAAGACAGTAGTATGGCAGACTGACATTATCATTCCATGATACTGAATATCATATGAAAGAGGCATTAACCAAGGTTTGTTTTGTAAGAGATAAAAACGATTTACAGTGGAACTATATTATTCATTTAACATAAAAATATTAATGATGTGACTTTGGAGATTGTGTCTTCAAGAGTCAACCAGATAACTCCAGAGTCGCAACCACTTGTAATCTAATCCCCTGGGTGTTACTACAGTGACTATACAACTCTGGTGATGTTCTTTCCTAAATTCTATATGTAATTAAAGTTAGACTCAACCATACAGACATAATCCAGCAATGTAAAAAAGGCTACATATAGTTGTTAATTTGCAGGAGAGTGAACAAGGGAGCATAGCTTTCTCCCGTGGAAACAGTGATGCAAGTGATGTCATCCTCTACACTGAAACCTTTGAATTTACATGATCACGACTTTAAGGCTCAGATAAAACAAGAGCTTCTTTATTGGGTTAATGTCCAAATATTGCAGTTACTCTCTCAATGAATTAAGGTAACATTGAAGCCTACAGATACATTGGTTTGTTGCCTTTTGCTATAATGACAATTGTTGAAAAATGGACCAGACTTACCCTCAAGTCTTTGATTTCTTCATGCTGTTTAAATTTCTCAAAAAAAGACTGGAAAAAGTCAGTTCTCTCTACATGACGTGGAGCCACACACAAGGCATCAATATCAGCTCCTGTAATAGACAATAACGTTTATCAGTATAATCTGTGTTGCTCAGTAGGTTGATGACTTCAATAACAATCTGATAAATAGACTAAGCAAGGCGGCAGCATTCAAGGTTAAAGATTGTGTAGCTAAACAACTTTTGGCATTTAACAAGTAGAGCAGATAAAAGCAAGCACAGAAACTTTAGTGTTTTCGACAAAGATCAATCTGATTCAACCCCCGACTGCTTTAGACAGTGTCACCCAATGAACTGACAAGACACACAAACAAGGCCTGGATTTTCTCAACACTGATGAATTCTGGTAAACTCTGTAAAAAGGCAGGCAAAAGTGAAGACATTTTCCGATGTCTTCACAGAAGAGGTGACTGTGAATCTTCTTTCTGTTGCCCTGACATGTCCATGCCTTCAAACATATTTTAAACTAAGCTTCAGCAGACAATAAATCAATTGAGTCTTGAATTATACACAATGTCTTCAAAATCGATTTAAAGATAAATTTACATTATGAAATCAAAAGTATTGGTCTTCAGTATGGTTGCATTAACCAGATATATTTTTTACTCTAGAATAAATAGGAAATATGAAATGTTAAACACAAGATGGCCAAGTTGCACAATTTGGAAAGGGAGATCAATTACTTTTGAAACTTCTTGAATGCATACAATGCCTCTTTATCATTCTCGATTATGTTATGTCCACTTCAACCTGCTACAGTTGCAAAGTGACTCTTCTTTAGAATAGAAGGTTGTGTATGTTGTTTTAGTAGAGACAACTGTCCATAACAAAATTCTATTATTTGTATAACGCCAAATCACAACATACGTTATCTCAAGGCATTACATGGTAAGGTTGAGACCTTATTATGCCTGAACAACAGTAAAACAACTTAATATCTTTGTCTTTGGCGGAATACAAAAACTGAATAACAGCGTAGTTATCATCAGTGACCTGTTTTTCGGTTTCTGTTGATAGCCAACTCAATGATTATGAAATAATGAGTTTACTGCATCCTATAGAAGTAACATGTTAAACAGCCTAAGGGCTTCATGAAGAAAATCAAATAAAAATTGATAAATGGGAAAATGTAATTTCTTTAAATTGTGTTTAAACGCCTGTTCTTGATCTCCAGTGAAAAGTTTGCAATGCTTTACAGCACTACTTTACACACCCTACTATAAGTTAATATTCCAGTTGGAGTTGTTTTAGGCAGGCAGCTATTTCATTAAAGCTGCACTGAATTCCAGATAATCTCTTTACATTCTCTAGGGGCTTTAAGGTGAGAATGCAAATGTCCAAGTAAGAGCCTCTGTAGGACCCCTGCAAGCCTTTAGTAAAAACGCAAGAAATCCATTCTTAATGACGTTTTTGAATGCTATGCAAAAATGTTAAGGAATTCAATTATCCCAGGATGAAAAAGCTGTGCAATACATGTAGAGAACACCCACTTAAATGTAAAATTCTTTGGTGATAAGGAGCGATGGCGATGTAGTGTAAACAAAAACATGTGGTCTCCATAGAATAATTATTTTGTTCGCCCTGCCTCTTGCATGGTGGGCCCTCCTGAACACTTTGAAGATTTCAGTAATGTTTTTAATGTGTCTGAGTGGACAATTTCCAGGAATTTTTTTATATGTGAAAGGCAAACCCCAGAGAAAGTCCAAACCCCATTGTGCGGACATTTTCTAGAGTTTGTGTTTGAAAACAGCTTAGGCAAAGTTTAAAATTAAATTCAGGATCAGCAGGTAGCCAGTATTTGGGGGAATTTCATATTTTTTTCATTAAAAATCTCTGATGAGCACATCACTTAAAACAGCAGCAAAGAATTGAACTGAAATTGCCTCAGTTCATTATGTTGGCCTACACATATTTAATTAACAGATATTATACATCGAAACATCTGTAACTTTTCTTTTGTTAACTGTAACTCGGCAGTTCACAACCTTCACAGTTGTAATATAAATAGGTTCAAACATTTTAATGGAACACAGGTAATTTCAAACCTGTTTTATCAAAAAGTGCAACTGGCTACAATAAACAAAGCATCCGAAACGGATGAGGGGTTATATAGCAGAAGTAAATATATATCAATCATCTTGGTAGCTGAACATCTAAATTTAAAATTATTTACGTTTTTAACTCATGTTTTGCGTTTGTTATTTGAAGCAAGGTGTTAAGCAGGCCCACTTTCACACCAATGCCTTCAGCCTATAGTGAGCCAGTGTTGCCACTGCTTTCAAATCCTCAAAATGCTCTTTTCAAAAACACTCAATAGCAGATGAATATGACAATGCCAGCCTCGTGCTTTGGTTTGTTCAGAGTGAACTGAGCAGATCAAAAACAACGATTCACGCCTGCTTAGACAGGGTCAAATAGAGTGTGGCATTAATGTCCCGTTCCATCTGTCTCTCTTCGCTCCGTTAAAAAGGCCAATATAGCAAAGTTTAATGTTTCTTCAACAATTTACAGGTATTGAATAGGGATTGGATTGTTGTCCATTGAAAAAAGGAATTTCACATTTAAATTAAAACTACACGTACCTTTTGTATGTACTCCAAGACGGTACGAACCGAATGTAAATATCTTGCCTCCAACACAGCTAATGGCTGATGGTGGAAGATTCTGTTGAAGAGAGTAGCATATTCAATGAAACAGTGTTTGCGTTGTTTGATATAACATTCTCTGATTGGACAGTCGTCACTGATGACTCCACAATTGATCATTTACCACCAATCAAATGTAAAAAAAAAACTACATAAGAACAGAGCTTACCTTTAATTCACTGATCTCTGAGATCCATTCTTTGACAAAGTTATTCAACTTCCCAAGAACTGCAAGTCTGCAAAGAAATAAATATTAGCAGGTGCTTCTTGTTAATCCACGCCTTTAATTTATCAGACAGTGACACTGCAAATATTCAGAATAACTAATTCAGCTGTCTTAAATGTCAAAACATTAAGGAATATACATTTAATTATAACAATGGCATGCATGTGTATATTAGACCACAGCAGAAAACAGCAGGCGGACAATAAATACAATACATGCTGCTGTGAATATTTTTGCTGAGACTGTGCATCCCTTACATGTGCAGTTGCGACTGCAGCAAAGAGCTGCATAGTCGAGAAACCTACTAAACATGACAAGTCAAATATACAATTTAAAACATGACACGCTTCCTCACCTATGGTTCAATTCCTCTTCATCTTCAAATACCCCAAAAGGTTTCATGGCATCGCAGAGTTTCTTGGTGTACTGGTGGTCGATATCACGTGGAGGTGCAAGGCTAATGGCAGAGGTGATGCCATAGTGTTTCTGAGGCTGCTGCTGCTGCCCACCAGGCATGGTGCTGCGAGGGAACATGGCAAAACACGACATTAAGTCTACTACACAAAGATACTTGACGCTACTACGTTGACCGATTCGTCTCATGGTTTCATTCAATCACGAGTGGTGAAAAAGATGAGAAATGACCATTATTTACCAGGTTGCTGCTAAGGTCGATTGTGGAAGATTGTCAGTGTTTGGTAGTTTATGTTCCTCCCATTCCAATTGCCGCGAAACCATGTGTAAACACGAAGCTACACGATATCACAGCAACCTGCTTATATAACTGAAACAACTATCTCAACACTTACTCTAAATGTGTGTGGAAAACCAAACCCGAATCCCACATTTACCATGGAATATAGTGACGTGTTTGAAATGTGCCGCTGTTCCAGCTCGGCTGGTGGCGAGAACATGTTAGCCGAGATGCTACAAACAGGCTGGAAGCGCTAACAAATTAGCAAATTTAGCATGTTAGCACACGTTAGCTGGCCGCTACGGAAGAAATGGTTAAACCAGTGACTCCCATTCTGACCAAAGCGACTTCGCAGTTGACGTTTATCAAAGAGAAAGACCAAGCGTGAATTCGTTCGTTTTGTTGGATGCATTTATAGAAAAGCTACCCAGCGGGAAACAAGCGAGCTAGCCCACCAACCGCGGCTGGAGGCCTTGTTTGGTTGTTGTGACAGTTGGCTAGCATTAGCTTTTAGCCTATTCTTCAGGACTCTGTAAAACGTGAACAACATTGTCGATGAGTGGAGAATGTGCCACATGCGGGACTTACCTCGACACCTCTTTCATGACACACTACAAAGCCTGCCCCGTTTCCAGCTGCGGACCCGTGGAAAACCTAGAGAGGCAGCAAGTGGAAATGAAAACAGCCTCGACCTGATTACAACAATGGTCACTTTCCAGAGAACGTTCAAACCTTCCCACTGAACCGGAATCACTTCTTATAAGAAGAAAACTGACATAACCCTGGAAGAATATTCATTTCTAACTCCGCCGCAGAGCGCAAAGGGTTTTTATCAGCTAAAAATAAGTTGAGCTGCTGTTAAGACTTTTTTAATTATTCAAAACTACAAATGTAACAGCGCTTTTTTCTAGTCGGGGATACGTCTGCTTGCTGCGCGCCCAGCATCCACCGACAGGGGGCGCCTCGTCATCACACACTCGTCACGTGACCAGAGAGGAGGCCTTGGGGCTGCCTGAGCGCAGCAGAAATTAGCCGATGCTAGCTACATTAGCACACACAGCTAAGTGCTGAATGGCGGACACAGCTCACACACGGGTAGTCTGTAGCAGGAAAACACCACACACATCAACACGTTATCCACTCATTAGTTTCTCAATGAAGGAGCGTGGAAATTCAGGCACATTTCTTTTTAGAGTCGGTGAGTTTGGCTGAGCTATTACTGGCTATTTGTCTTTAGCATGTGACGACACAAGAGTTTATAGCACATTTCAAACTGCAGAACTCCAGCTGCTCTCCTCAAAACTCTTGAACCAAGTAAAGTGTGCGGCCATCACTCCAGGTATATTTATGAATCCAACTGAAAGTCGTTACTGTAAAAGGGGTTCTTGTTAAAGAGTGCAATAAAATCACAATTTTGTTAATTAATTATTTGTGACCTACGTTACTTTGGGAATGTTAAGATGAAAATGATATGCTAAGACTATCATGGCTGTGTACAAATATATGCCATCGATATAAAGAGCATTGTTTTTATCTGTGTAAAATAAAGCCTTTAAGACTGTGCAAACAACCTTTCACCTGTCTGGGAGACAGAGCTCCTCCCCACTTGTTCTACAGCCACTTCTGTATTTTGGACTTTCAGTGTCAGTCACATTGTTTGAACTAGATAGAGGAGTAGAGACTGGCCGGAGACCCTTGACACAACAGCACAACAGCCCAAAGCCGATCACTTTAACAAAATGAGTAACAGTCCTCTTCTTGTGAATGTGGAAAAATGGATTGCACTGAACCAGAATGATTTTCTGCCGCCAGTGTGCAACAAGCTCATGTGAGTAAAAACCTTCAATGTCTTTATAGCCTACCCACATGGTTTGTGGTGTGATGAGCACTCTGCATTTTATTTGACACAATACGTGCTGCACTGACAAATCAACAAGTAACTTCCAGTGATTATTTGAGGACATGTGAGTAAATGATTGTCTTTAATTCCTCAGGCACTTTCTTCAGCTGAATATCATGTTTGTCGGAGGTCCAAACAGCAGGAAGGATTATCACATAGAAGAAGGAGAGGAGGTGAGAGGACAGGACTGATATATTCTGTAAGAGGTCTTCATTCCTCTACGGATAAGTGTGTCTGCAGCAGTGTTGATGCCTCCTGACTTAAACCAAGAAAAATACACTAACATTTTTCAATGCAAACGCTGAGTTTATCAACCACAAGAGCCTGATTCAATGAAATGACGGTTACCAGACAATGACATTTCATTAGGTCATCATTTTGTGTTTAGATTTGTAAAACAGAGTCTTTAATTATAGTTGATATGGTGATTGATTACCAAATTAAAGTTAAGGCATTTATAAGCCTCAGCTTAATGTGTGGGCAAGCCTCCCGTTAACTTCCAATCTTTGAGAGCGAGTAGGGGAATAAATTACTAAATTAATTAGGAGTTCACTGTGACCGAGCCCTTTCTCTGTTTTATATATAATTAGTGAGTACCCATGTGTGAATACTTAGCTACATGCTATGAGAACAATGTCCAATGAACAATCACATCCGAAGAAAAAATAGCTTGAACATGTTTAAAATGTGCTCCTATTCAATCTCCGCCGCTGGCTAATAACTGATACCCAAGATAATACAAACAGAAGTGCTGACAAATTAACTAATGTAGCCAACATTTGCTGACCACTGCCGAAGAACTGGTTTGACTCTTTAGAGTTTGACATTTTTAGTTGAGCCTAACAAAGGGGGGGACTGGCTGTGGCTCAGGGGGTAGAGTGGTTTGGCGAGCATCACAAATGACTGCACTTTCTGTGTATCTTCTGTCTCATTAAGGTTGTTTTTGTTTTTTAAATGCAAAGTGTAAGTGGAGTCGGTTTTCTTTTCACCCTGGTTCTCCTTTCCTAACTTCTTATGGCTTCTCCACATCTTCCCTTGCCCTTGTGATGTATTCAACTGGCGTCAAGGAATAATGGTTATAGGGAAGAAGACTTAAATTAAATGCCATTCTTCTTTTGTCTTTGGCTCCCTGTTTGAAATAGTTGTTCTACCAGCTGAAGGGAGACATGTGTCTGAAAGTGATTGAAAACGGCAAACACAAGGATGTGCACATCAGAGAGGGAGAGGTGAGCTCTGAAGGTTCTTTGGGGTTTTTATTGTAATAAAAACAATCTTAGGTAACTTTTACAAACCAAAATGTATGTAATTAACTCACTGTCATTCATTTTTTTCTCATCTGTAGATGTTCCTGCTGCCGGCTCGGATACCCCACTCCCCACAGAGACAGGCCAACACTGTGGGGCTGGTGGTGGAGAGGAGACGACTGCTGACTGAGACTGACTGCTTGAGGTTCTCTTCTTTTCTCTTCTCTTCTTTATCTTGTCCTCTTTTCTCTTCTCATCTCTGCTCATCTTTGACTGTGTTTTGCTGTTTTCAGGTACCATGTGGAAAACACCACTGACATCCTGTTTGAGAAATGGTTTTATTGTCAGAATCTTGGAACCCAACTGGTGCCAATAATCAAAGAGTAAAGACGTCCTAGATCCTTCACACTCACAAACCATCAGATCACTTTGATATGTTTGACTACAGTTGTTGTTAACTTTTTATTTGCAGATTCTTTTTAACAGACCAGTACAAAACAGGAAAACCTGATTCGGGTAAGTTGAGTTTAAGTTTCTTTGGATTCCTGTTATTTTGAACAAGGTATCGAGATACACTCCTGATCAAAATCTTAAGACCAGTTAAAAAATTGCATGAATTTGGATTTTGCACTGTTGGATCTTAGGAAGGTTCTAAGTAGAGCTTCAAAATGCAAAAAGAAGAAATGGGTACAAGAGACCAAAAGTTGTGATCAGGCAATTTATTGAAAACAACAATTTAACTCAAATAGGCTGTTCATCAGCTGATCAAAAGTTTAAGACCACAGCCTTTAAAAGCCCAAATCTGTGCAAAAATTTGGATTCCATGTCATTTCCTTTCAAGTAATCACACTGTGAAGATCTCTTGATGGAAAGGGCAAAAAAGCTCACCGTCTTTGAACGTGGTAGGATTGTTGAACTGCATAAACAAGGCCTCTCACAACGTGCCATCGCTGTTGAGGTTGGACGCAGTAAGACAGTCATTTTGCATTTCTTAAAAGATCCCCGTCAAGACACGGGACGATCCTCGTCCCAAATTAAGGCCATTACTGGTGCTGACTGCAGCCCAATAACCATCAGACGGCATCTGCGAAGGAAGGGCTTCAAAAACAAGAAACGTCTTCAAAGGCCACGTCTCCTTCAACCCCACAAAATTGCCCGTCCAGACTTTGCAAGGGAGCACCAAACATGGGACATTCAAAGGTTGAAGAAAGTTTTATTCTCTGACGAGAAAAAATTTAACCTTGATGGTCCTGATGGCTTCCAACGTTACTGGCATGACAAGGAGATAGCACCTGAGATGTTTTCTACGCGGTGCAGTGGAGGGGGCGCCATCATGATCTGGGGTGCTTTTTCCTTCAATGGAACAATGGAGCTCCAGGTTGTGCAGGGGCGTCAAACAGCAGCTGGCTATGTGGAGATGTTGCAGCGGGCATCCCTCATGACTGAGGACCCTCGTCTGTGTGGTAACGACTGGGTTTTTCAGCAGGACAACGCTCCAATTCACAATGCCCTTCTGACCAAGTCTTTTTTCCAGGAGAATAACATCACTCTTTTGGACCATCCTGCGTGTTCCCCTGATCTTAATCCAATTGAGAACATTTGGGGATGGATGGCAAGGGAAGTTTACAAAAATGGACTTCAGTTCCAGACAGTGGCCCTTCGTGAAGCCATCTTCACCACTTGGCGCAACATTCGCACTAGCCTTTTGGAAACACTTGCATCAAGCATGCCAAAACGAATTTTTTAAGTGCTCAACAATAATGGTGGAGCTACTCATTACTGAGTCAGTTTTTGACACTTTAATTTCTGTTTTAGGAGTTTTTTTTTTTTTTTTTTAGCTGTGGTCTTAAACTTTTGATCAGCTGATGAACAGCCTACTTCAGTTAAATTGTTTTTTTTTCAGTAAATTGCCTGCACACAACTTTTGTGCTCTTGTTCCCATTTCTTCTTTTTGCATTTTGAAACTCTACTTAGAACCTTCCTAAGATTCAACAGTGCAAAATGCAAATTCATGCAATTTTTTAACTGGTCTTAGATTTTGATCAGGAGTGTATCTAGTCTGATCCCTTTAAAGTGTGTACTGCTATCACATGTGGCGCTCTCTGAGGTTTCTACATATTTTTACCCTGTTAAAAGGGTTTTTAGTAGTTTTTCCTTACTCTTGCTGAGGGTTAAGGACAGAGGATGTCACACCCTGTTAAAGCCCTATGAGACGAATTGTAATTTGTGAATATGGGCTATACAAATACAATTTGATTGATTGATTGATCGATGAACAGATGAAGTCTTCAGGCAGCCTCCCTTCCAGATGAACACCATGAACGTGATGTCGCCTTTCAGTTTCAAAGACTGGCTGGACAAGCAGAGGCCGTCGCTGGCCAGTGGCAGGCCCGTCGACATGTTTGGAGCTCAGTTTGAGACAGAGGTAGTGTTTTCAACCTCAATTCTTTTTTAGTACCAACACATTTTTAGACCATTTCCCCTAACCCTACTTTTGTTTGGGGAGTGTTTAACATTCAAGATTAATGATATGAAAGAAGTGTTAAGTTTTTATATATTTGCATTTCTCTCAAAGTAAGATATAGAATGTGTGCAGTAGAAAAACGCATCTTGCCAATAGTAGCAACACTTTTAAACAAGATAAAGCCCTAACTGAATCTTAAATAAAACTATGGATTCAACTTTATAATTTCCCAGATTCATATAAGGTCAACGTGACCTTTGACCACCAGTTCCTTGAGGGGCTCCTGCAATATTACATTCACAAGGCAAAACATGTGTTGAGAGGTCAAAGTTACCTTGACTTTTGACCATCAAACTCTTTTCAAGTCATCCAGTGTGAAATGAGCAATTGGGCGGATGTAATAAGTCTAATCAGCTCATCTGTTCTAAATTTGAAGACATTTCTTCATGCTGATTTTATTAGATTAGGTTCAAGACACACATAAACACATACACATAATTTGTGAGGCCACTGTGACCTTGAACTTTGACCCTTGGCTACCAAAATGAAACCCTAATCCTTTTATCCAGGAGAATGCTTTTGATTTATGTGAAAGGGGCTTTGTGAGGCCCCTGCAACCTTGAACTAATCAGTTAATTTTTGAGTCCAAATAATGGTTTGTGGTTTGGTAAAAGAGGGGAGTTTATTTTTTATTTTAACCACATTGTTATTGGATAAAACAGCAGTTCTCCTCTATAACAGCAGTATTAACTCCACAGCACTATCTGACAGTTAGGCACCAGATTTGGTAATGGGTTAGGGTTAGGTAAACTTGCCCTGACAAGGGACAAGTTTGAAAGGGAAACTGAACGTGAAGTAGAAGAGTGGCAGTTATGGCATTCAACTGCTTGTGGAAATCCCCTATGTCTATAGAGCATAATACATGAACATATGCCACAGAGGGTTTCATCGTAAATATAGAAACATTTAAGAACTTGAAGGGAACTGGGAGAGTGCATACCTGCTCCAAGGCTAACACCCTGTCTCACCATGTTAGAGAAAGCTGAAAAAAAACCTGGATCTGCCCATTTAGCTGGATCTGCTCCTTTTGGGTTCTTCCATGGGTCATTCCCCACCCGCTACAGAATGTCAAGGAGATTTGAGTCAGTATATTTTGTGTAATCCTGCCAACAAACAAATAAACCAATGCTGATGAAAACTTAATCTCTTTCGCAGAGGTAAGGAGACAGAACAGTCAGTGAGATGAAAGGAATACATGCCTTGTTCTGTGGTGATGACAGTGATGGAGAAAATGCTTTAACTCTCTTATTTATGACCCCAATAGGCGATGGTGTTTGGACCTGGCCTGACAGAGACAACAGTACCACAGAGTGACGTGTGGATTTGGCAGATGGTATGTTTTCTAAAAGTTCACTTGCTTTGTAAGAGGGATGTATCACCATAAAATCTCATCCTTTTCCAACTTTTTCTTTCCTTCCTTCACCTTCTCTCTGTGTCTCTCTCAGGAAGGATCCTCTAAAGTGACCATGAATGAGCAGGAGTTAACTCTTACTGCAGGAGACAGTTTACTTATTCCTGAACAGAGCCAGTGAGTCTGCATTAACAATTATGGCAAACCTAGGTTCCATGATACTTGATATATGAAAAACTTTAAATGGCTTCTTCTTCTATAGGTACCAGTGGCAGAGAGAGGACGGGACTGTTGCCCTGTTGGTGGTTCAAAACCCTGAGCGGAAGAGACCATGACCTGCCAATTCACAAACACCCATTAAATACACATAAGACTTCATAGGAGGGGAGCAAAACCCTTATTCATTATAAATACATGTGATTGGACAGGAACAACTAGATATTTCAGTAGAACATGATGTAGATTGTGTTACTTCATGTTCAACCATGTAAATCATGCATTCATGTGTTTCTATATGAACCTTGACCCGTCTGAGAGTTAATAGTCACAAGAAGTTATTGCAACTGAAACGTTGTTGCGGTTCAAAGGTTTTAAAACACCTCAGTTTTTGCTACATACTCTTATATACATCCACATGTTATTTTTCTCAATGTACAGAAGCAATAGAACAAATAAACAGATTGTGATTTAAATAAAAAATGTGATTAAAAAAGCCACAACACTGTTAAACAAGTTCCAACATGTGTTTTGCGCTTGTAGTTTGATTTGCGTTCACCTTTAGTCCAGTTCTTCCTAAAGAAGCTCCATGAGGTCCATGCCTGGACACTGAGCTGCTGTTCATCATGTGAAGCATCCATCCGTTTGTCTTCAAATGTTTTCTGTCAGTATGTTGCTGTAGAATTAAGCTCTGACTAGAAATAAACAACAGTACTTATCACACAGCTTATTGACACAAGCAGAATTTTTTATTTGCATTTACTTTCAAAGCTTGATTTACATCCAATGGGGCAGAAATCTGTAAATGAATCGTTTAATTTGATCGCTGAAATGGTCTGTTTTCAGGAATGTACAACATTTCCCGTTCACCTATTTTCTTCAACTACGGGCAGTTTGCCACGTAGCTTGGCACCATTACAGTTTTTTTTAACTTGATCAGTTAAAATGGGAAAATTATATTTTATTATATTTGAAAGCAATACATTTGACATCTGACATTTTTGGGAAATGTACCCATTCACTCCCAAGATTGTGTATAAAGATAGACGACATGATAGTTCTCTGAAAATGAAGCCAAAGCATATTGATTGCTCCCTAGTGGCTGGCTGAAGTTCAGGTTATAACCCCCCCTGCCCCATGCTAGTGGACAGGACATGGATCTTAGCGTAATGGCGGCAGGCAGCTAGGATTGTGGAAGAGGATGGATATAGAAACTTGGAGTCATGTCATCTTTGTCACTTTTCCAAGCAACCAGTGAACAGCTAAAGACAATCAAACAGACCACCCATAAACAGTTGTCCCTTTGGTATCCTAAAACACTGTCCATAAATGTTTTCTTGTCTTTGAAAGGACACTATTCCAGACTATACCAGTTCAGTTGTGCAGTCTTATCCGCAGAGTGTTCTTGATCACATGCTGCTCTGCTATAAAAGCTGCCACAGCCCAGGGCACTGCGTACTCCAGAGTCACCAGTCCTCTCAGGTTGTACCTATAACCTGAGTAGTCCCAGGGACAGGCCCCCAGCAACCCCAGCCCTGCTCCCCAGCTCAGCTCCCATAAGTAGATGAACAGGGTGTAGACCATCAGACGCACAGGCAGTGGCTTACGTTGAGCGAGCAGCCGCGCTCTCAGGCCCTCCATGAGGTAGATTGCAGTGGCGTACATGGGCAGTGCCCACAGGCTGCTGTGACCTGCCAGCTTCCTGTCTCTGGTGCTGCACCAGTCGCACACAGCAGTGAAGGCCACCTCACATAGGCAGCCGTGCAGCGCATAGACATAGAGACGGACCAGGGCAGAGAGAGGACGACTGGAGACGCGGCCAAGTTGTTCTGCTGGGGATTCATTTTCAACACTGCTCCCTGTTACATGGAAACAGAATTATTGTGCAGTTTTTACACATGTGGAGTATTTTACAAGCCACTCCATTACTGACATAATGTTTTGATAGGCATTTGCAAAGATGCTTTCTAGTTTAGGGTGGGTAAAAGAGCAGTACAAAACTGTTTCGCTGAAAACAATTGTTTATAAATCTCTAGATTTTTGTCCTTATCAATTTGAGATACAATTATACAAATATAATTGTGACAATTTGGATAATGGAAGTTATGTGTTTCCCTGAAAATATATATATTTTGCATAATAATAATCTTCTGCTTAGTTTAGTTTAGCTGATGTGTAATTTGTTACAGTTAAAGAAATGCCAGCAATAACTAGGACTTGTTGTGGCCTATATTTTATGTCCTTGTATTGAAAATCCTGTGACTTAAAGCAACGTGCAGTACAATGATTTGAAGTTTTGATTTGTCACCACAGATGAGTTTACAATGGGATTTAGGGTGGATCAAGAAAGGCTTCAACATTTGCAAAACTTTTTTTTTTAAGGCAGCACTACCTTTATTCACTTTACCTTTACCATCACTTTACCGTTATTGTTTTAAGCATATCTTCTCTATCTCTTCTTCTTTTATATCTTTCATTTTTCTTTCTTCTTAATTTCTTCTTTATTAATATATAACTTATCATTATCTAATATCAGATTACATTGCCAATCATAAAATTCTCTCATATAATTAATCTTCTTGCATGGATGTGAAAAACAAATGTTCCCAGTGTATCTAATATCTGCTTCAAACATTGTTTTTCCAACATGAGCTTCAATATCAACCAACATATGATATGTTAACACTTTATTACTTACTAATAATAAGGTAATATGTATATTGAGAGAATCCATCTTTCACAGCATACATAGATGTTCTACCTTGTATTATCTTTCCAGTTTGATAGAGTCCTGTTTCTCCACAGGACACATGGCGCAGTGCACGTGCATGTGTTCTATTAGCCTGCTAATGTGGATTAACAGGCTAATAGCTCGGCTTAGCTCAGTTGGAGGCTAAGAGAATCGTCAACAGGTTTTCACTCTGAACTAGAAAATTTTGCAATTTTTCAAAGCTTATGAACACAGTTACTGTTATCAGTTTATCTCCTCAAAGTAGAACACAGTCAAAAACATTTAAACAATGGCTCTGAATCCAATTCATCATTTTGCTCGCTACAACTAGGCAAAAATACACATTAAGCCTCAAAGTGTGTCCTTGGCAGCCATTTATGAAAAATATCAAGTCTCATACAACTGAAATAACAGCAGAAAACAGTAATAATTCTCACCTTGGTCGCAGCTACCTTGTGTTCTCCTTTTACTTAGTTTTATATTCTCCATCCCAGGGCAGCATATGGGTATCTGTGCCTTTGTAATCCCTCTGCTTCCCTAAGTGTGCGTATGTGTACGAGTGGGTGTGAGTGTGAGTGAGTGTGTGTGTGTGTGTGTGTGTGTGTGTGTGTGTGTGTGTGTGTGTGTGTGTGTGATTGTGTGTTTGTGTGGGCTAAACATTAAGCTGCCCCACGTTATCAGAGTGAGACAGTGATGGCTCTGTCACAGGCTGAAGTTGTGAACTCAGGGAGAGACCCAGGAAGCAAACCTGGACCAGCTAAGAAAAATGTGTTTGTGTGTGTGTATGTGAGTGTGCATGCGTGCACTTGTGCGTGTTTGTGCACTACCAATTATATTATTGATCCGACAGTTACTACTTGAATGTTATCTTTTGAGCACACAGTAAGTTTGCAAGTAAATGCATCGATGTGTGCAGAGTTGCCATCGTCTGTATCACAGAAGCTCTTTATAATGCTGTATGTTTCATGTTGTGGGCCGACTGGGGAGTTATCAGTGAACAACAGTTGCTGGGTGTGTCACAGAAGCTGCTCAAAAATATTCATTGACAAATTTGACTCTTACATTCCAAGGGAACACATTAAAACATGTACATTATATCCAGGTTTTAGCCATACTTGCAGTATCAATGGCTCAATGGATAGCTTGCGGCCTCTGCGTCCACTACTCAATAGATAACGATGAGGTTTTGTACAGAAATACATGGATATTAGACGAGTGCTTGACTTTTCTTTCAGTTCATGCTAAGGCTCACATTTATTTTCAGTATCTTTTTTAATGATTGATGCATCCAATTAGAATCTTTTGGAAAATACCCAGGCTTCTTCTCAAGCTCCTTCATCTGAATATAACTCCAAAATGTATAAACGTCATAATAATAGCATGCTAAGGCATTGAATAAGATAGGGATTGTGGTTAACATTGCATGTCATTCCAGTATGAGCTCTCACTTCAGCTGTGTACCTCCTTGCAGCTGCTAGCATGTCTGCAGACCATTAGTATTGTTACAATGTGCTTGTTTAAATTTTTTTTTTTTATTAAGCAAGTTTATTATAGCATTTATCTTCATATCTTAATCCAGCTTCATATCTTAATACTGTTTGCATCACCACTAAGTCTTCAGTCTATACTGCATACACACACTGTATTAATATGGACACAGAGTTTCAAATATGTACAGCATACAGTGTCATAAAGTATCTGTGAGAGCAGATGTCAATCCTATCATGGCGGCACTTCTGGGTTCTGTGTTTACCTAATCTTAACGCTAATAAAACAGTTAGATTAATGGTGGACCTCTGGATCAGAGTCCAGTGTTTCTAGCAAACACACCTTTAGGAGGGTGAAGGGGCGACTACACTACTGTGTGGGAGTCACTGACCATAAAGTTATCGAGCTTCCAAAGGTTAGCCTCCTCACGGTGATCTGGGCTGACTCTGTGTGTACGTGCGTTTATTGTTGTGTAATGAGCGGTTGGCAAAGAAAAGTTTGGGTAGGGAAATGACCCCCATTTATCTGAGAAAACACAGAGCTGGTTCCACTGGTGCTCTCAACAAGCCGGTCACTGTCAGTCATGACTCAGTATGGTATGGTGAACTGAATGCCCCAAAATTGTCTTTCTATTACGTAGTGGAGGGAGAAGATGAGTAAAGGACTTGGCCATAAAGTTGGAATAAGTTTGTTGGAGAGAAAAAAAGGCAAGATCATATGAGATGAGATGGTTTGGGTTTTCAAGTTCCTTTATTAGACCATTGCAGAGAAAACCGAAGTCGCTCTAAAGCATAACTCAAAAGCAAAAAGTTAAACAAATATAAGCAAAATAACAAAAACCAATTAATCATTACATCTCTCTAATCCAAAATGTATTACCAGCTCTCCACCGCCCCCCACTGAACATAAAGTAAAATACCCCTAATAGCCCATCTGTGACTAAAGGCCTGAATATTGTCCACAGTCTTGTAATATGAGTATTCCACTCTGAATCGGGTCCTTTCAGAACTGGAGCCAGGAATAGACTGGCTCTGAACTATTACACACAGCATGTGTGCCACAAAGTCAAAGCACCCTAAGCTTTGTTCCTGACTGTCAGCCAGATGGCCAACTTGACAGATCTGGATAAAAAGTTCACAACTGTATGTACAACATTCTTTTTGTTGCAGTATTTTGGGCCAATTATAAACAGATCAAAATAAAAAAACTATAAAAGATGCTATAAAAGCCAGAAAGCCCGGGACATTGAACTAATAAGTGTCTCAGACTAATGGCAGCAAATGTTCCTCAAACAGCTATATGTGATGAGATGAGTGATGTCAGCAACACGTTGAGGCTCTAAAAACCTGCCAGGCCTGTAAAACAGAGCAGTAGATGGTGACAAACCAGTGAAATCAACTTGCTCTGCTCATAAAAGAGCTTCTTATCATATCCCTGTCACCCATTTCTTCTCAGCAACAGTCTAGCAGTGTACATGCAGCTGGCAACACATCCATGGAGAAGTTCCTGTGCAGTCTGGAGTCTCAACGACGCAATGGATGTCGATCAGACCCTGCACTCCTTCTGCCACTGGAAGGTAGAGAGCTGCAGCCCGGACCCAATGATGGCCAGTCCCCAAAAAAGTCCACAAGCGTCTTCTTTATTTTCTGCAACAGGTCGCTTGGTGGTGTCAGAACAATGGGTGTGTGCCACAAAGTCAAAGCAACCAAGTTATTGGCAGCCACAACTCTTTAAGACAACTGAGGCGGCAAACCATTTCCATTTTTGTACAACCAAGCACACACCTTCTCCTTAATTCCCTCCCAGGTCTTTTTTCTTAAACTCCTCTGAGCATAGAAACACCCCCAACACCTTTAGTCATGTTTGCCCCACGGAAGATTTTATATCCAATTTACCCTTGAAGAAGAAGCCCTCTGATATAGACACAAAGTATCCTGCAGACGGCCAACATCAGCTTGATCATTGATAAAGATGTTCACATTGTCAGCTTCAGCTGAGGCAACAATAGGACGGAAAAACTACTTAAAGAAATTCTGCCCCTTATTGATAGTTCGTTACTTAACATTATCAATCTGTCATTATCATCAGGTTATGTACCACAGTCTTTTAAAATAGCTGTCATCAAACCCCTACTCAAAAAACCCACCCTAGACCCAGAGGTTTTAGCCAATTACAGACCAATATCTAATCTCCCCTTCGTCTCTAAAATCTTAGAAAAAGTTGTTGCCAATCAGCTGTGTGAGTTTCTCCGGGAAAATAATATATATGAAGACTTTCAATCGGGGTTTAGAGCCAATCACAGTACAGAGACAGCCTTGGCAAAAGTCACTAATGACCTTTTAATAGCCTCAGATCAGGGACTTGTGTCTGTCCTCATTCTGTTAGATCTCAGTGCAGCATTCGACACAATTGACCATCAAATTTTATTACAAAGACTCAAACAGTTAATTAACATTAATGGAACCGCCCTTAACTGGTTTAAATCGTATTTTTCTGATCGCTCCCAATTTGTGCAAATTAATGATGAGTCATCTGTGCGCACCAAAGTTAACCATGGTGTTCCACAGGGCTCTGTGCTCGGCCCAATTTTATTCTCATTATATATGCTTCCACTAGGAAACATTATCGGGACACACTCGGTAAATTTCCACTGCTATGCGGATGACACCCAGTTATATTTGTCAATAAAACCTGAACAAAGTAATCAATTAACTAAACTTCGAACATGTCTCAAGGACATAAAAACCTGGATGACCCGCAATTTTCTCTTATTAAACTCAGACAAAACAGAGGTTATAATACTTGGCCCCAAACACCTTAGAGATGCATTATCTAATGATATAGCTGCGCTAGACGACATTGCCCTTGCTTCCAATGAAACAGTCAGGAACTTTGGAGTGATCTTCGATCCTGACTTATCCTTTAATAGTCACTTAAAACAAATTTCTAGGACCGCTTTTTTCCACTTACGTAATATTTCCAAAATTAGACATGTCCTTTCCCAAAAAGATGCAGAAAAACTAGTCCACGCCTTTGTTACATCGAGACTGGACTATTGTAATTCATTATTATCTGGCTCCAGCAGTAAGTCGTTAAAGACTCTACAGCTTGTCCAAAATGCCGCAGCACGTGTCCTGACGAGAACAAAGAGAAGAGAGCACATTTCTCCAGTACTAGCGTCGCTACACTGGCTTCCAGTTAAATCTAGAATAGAATTTAAAATTCTCCTCCTCACCTTCAAGGCCCTTAATAATATAACGCCTTTTTACCTTAAAGAGCTGTTAGTACCTTATAAACCCGCTAGAGCACTCCGCTCCCAGAATTCAAGCCTACTTGTCGTCCCTAAATTCTCTAAAAAAAGAGTAGGAGCCAGAGCTTTTAGCCATCAAGCCCCTCGGCTGTGGAATAATCTACCACTTTCAGTTCGGGAGGCAGATACCATCTTTTCATTTAAGAGTAGACTCAAAACCTTCCTTTTTGATAAAGCCTATAGTTAGAGCTAATTAGTGCGCCAGAACGTTACTTGTTCTATTTTATGACACATGACACACGGAGCTTCTCTTTCCAGCTTCTCCTTCCTCTTCTCCATCCCTATCCCCCTTCCCCGGAATCCCTTTGCTTTATCACCCGCAGATCCAGGGCCTCTGTGGCCGCACCATGGATCACCGGGGACCACCGGGGGTCGCGGTGTTGGATCCATTGTGGCGGATTCTGGGCTGATCGTGGTGCTGGTGGCGGACCCTGTGTCGCGTTGGCATTGGGCACGGGCGGTGGACCAGGACCGCGGTGGTGGCTTGTGATGGGTCCTGGTGGGCGGCGGTGGACGGTGACTGAGGACTGGAGTGGCGTCTGGTCTGGATGGTGGATCGTGGTCTAGATGGTTGCTGAGCATGGACTGTGCTTGCAGCGGGACTGCTTGGCATGTCATGTTGGGGTTATCCTTCGGGATGTCTACCCTCATCAAATGCTGCTAGAGACTTTGATTATTGATGATGTTTTCCTGCACGTGGCATCTATTGCACTTCTGTCCGTCCTGGGAGAGGGATCCCTCACATGTGGCTCTCTCTGAGGTTTCTACATATTTTTTACCCTGTTAAAAGGGTTTTTAGTAGTTTTTCCTTACTCTTGCTGAGGGTTAAGGACAGAGGATGCCACACCCTGTTAAAGCCCTATGAGATGAATTGTAATTTTTGAATATGGGCTATACAAATAAAATTTGATTGATTGATTGATTGATTGAAAAGACTAGAGGACCTGGGTACTGACTGACAGACCAGGGAGCAGCCAGGTCTCCTTTCTTGGGCAGTAGGGCAGTAGGCTCCCTGTTTCATGCTAGCTGACATGAAACAGGGAGAAATACTGTGTTCAAATAATACAACAACACCTAGATAGATAGATAGATAGATTACTTTATTCATCCCCGAAGGGAAATTAAGTCTTCATAGCAGCCGGTACATTTGAATACAATAAAATACAATACAATAGAATAAAATAAAAAATATTGAGGTAGAAAGAATAAAAAACAGAAACACAAGATAAATAGGTAGATAAGGTGCAGTGGCAGATGATGGTAATAGTACTGATGATATGATGGTAATGTTATTGTTAGACAGTATATAAAAAATAGTACAGTATATATAGTATATAATATAACATAATATATATTTATATATGATAGTAATTATACCAATATAATAGCAGTATATAGTAATAATGGCAGCAACAGTATATATAATAATAATAGTAAATATAATAATAATAATAATAATAACATGTACACATGTATAAATATGTGTATATAGACTTATATATACAAAGAATATACAAAGAGTATGATATAATATATGATATATAGTACGGGTATAATATAAGTATTTGACATACAATAGATAATATAATATACTATGAGTGTAAGAATATGTAGACAGAGTGTGCAGAAGACAGTATTATTGTATAAAATTATATATAGTATCAATATGGTTTATATTAACGCATATCACATATGATGTGGAGTAAGTGTTCCAGTATATGGAGTGTTGCACAGGGTACACAGTGCAAGGAGACAGGTATATTTAGTGCAGTTCTCTGATGGTGGCTCTGACAGAGGTAGATGAGTTCTACAGTCTTATTGCGGTTGGGAGGAACGATTTCCTGTATCGTCCCTTAGAGCAGCGGGGTTGAATGAGTCTGTGGCTGAAGCTACTCCTTAGCTTGTCCAGTGTTTTGTGGAGGGGGTGAGAGGGATTGTCCATGATTGCCAGCAGTTTTGCCAGCATCCTGTCCTCCACCACCTCCTCCAAATGTAAATCCGAACCAATGATGCTCTAAAATTGCTGACAGAAATCTGTGGATAGGCCATCATTTGAGGATTGCAGGGCCTGGTGTCATCCGCTTAACTGCAACGGTTAACTCCAGCATCAGCTCACAATCCCGACCAGCCCTCTCCTCTGGACTGAGCTGCGGAAGACCCTTGAAGAGCTCCTCACTGGTCTCCATGCTGCATTGTTCCACCCCAATGAGGGCAGCATAGAAATCCATAACATGGCTCTTCATCTCCCTCTGGTCATTGGTCACTCTGCCTCCCAGGAGCTCCAGGCACGTCATCTGCTTCCTGTGCCACCGATCTCTCCAGGTTGAAGAAATAGGAGCTGGGAGCATCCATGTCCCTCAACTGGAGGAAAGAAATCCTGACCAGAGTTCCCTAAACCCATTCCTGCAGAAAGGAATTTAGCTCTGTAAAACCAATCAGGCTTATTGTACTGTATGCTATAGTGTGGAACTGAGATTCTGGGAAATTTAGATTCTGTTAAGTCTGGCTGAGCTCACCTATTATTGCTCGCCCTAACCCATGTGTATTGTGTTGTGTGTGGGTGTTTAGTCCTCCATGTGTCCAAAGGGTCCAGGTGTGAAATCCAGCGTGCAGTTGAAATCCCCCCATAATTTTTCAATCTGGTAAGCAGTATGTCTGATCTCTGTGAAAAATTATCTTTGAGGCCAATCTTATTTCTTCGACAGCTGGGAAATGACAACTCACTGACAGGAAACAGGGAGGGATCCTGTTTCTAAGGTTCTCCAATAAGACACCAGGCAAGTCAGGGCCAAAGATGTTGCAGAACCTCCTTAGGAAATCACTAGAGATACCATCGATTCCTGGTGCTCGTCCTGATTCCATCTGGTTAACAGCATTCATCAACCCTCACATTTCAACTTTTTTTTCCTGCATCTGACAGATTTGTACCTGGCTTAATACCCACCACTGCTCTAAAGAGCTGAAATCCGTTTTTACATTTTTTTTTAATTTTGTGTCCTGGAAATGTTTGTTGTTGAAACACCAGTAGGACTTAACCATTTCTCCTGGGGAAATTACTTAATCTATGCTAACCAGATGGTGATCGGTAAAACCAACAGGGCTTATGTTCCTGTGCAGTGGCGATTTTAGCCTGAAATTTCTGGTGGGGCAACTTTGTATGACGTCATGTCACCGTCACAAAAACCGAGGCAGCTGATTATTATAAGCAGTAATCCCTATAAAGACCAGTAAGATATACTATGGGCTGCATTTTGAGTGCCAGCAGGGAGCAGAAATCCTATTTCAAATACAATTCACATGCTTTAGAGCTCAGCGCAACACAAAGATGTTTCCTATAATACAGCATTAAAGTAAAATGATTGCAACAATGTAAAACGATTAGACAGACACATAGCTTCACATCAACGCCAACATCAATACTCTGAATAAAGAGCTTTAGGAGACATAATGCTACTTTAAACAGCTGCTCTTAAAATGCAGATGTAATTTTAAATACTCACGTTTCAGTTGATCACAGTAAATCTGTTTCTGCAGAATAATAATCTGTGTAACGTAGTCAAGTCAAATGGTTTGGCGAGTGAAACAACTTTACATACCATCAGATATCTTACGTGGTGGAGCTTATCCTCCAAACACACTCAACTCTAACGCTTTCCCCCGCTGGGTGGACCGGATCATGTTGGTTCATGTCGGGTCAATAACTCCGTAAGGTCCCGTTAGCATCGCCTGCAGGCTAGCGGAGCTAAACTAACAAGCCATGTAAAGGTACCTGCTCATCACTACTAACACATAAATACAATACTAAACTTGACTTACCACAGAAACGGGAGCGCAGACGTCTTTAGCTTCTCTGTCAGGAGAACAAACCGAAGATCAATCCGTATTATTCATCCGATCTGTGAGTGAAACCTGTCCACTGACTCAGGTCGTGTTAGCCTGTTAGCCTGTTAGCTCAGGTGGAGCCGAGCAGCCAACAGGCTCGGAGCTGGAGTCGCTTTTCGCATCATTCGAGTCCAGTTGCTAGGCAGCTTTCGTGGGGCACATCTGAAAGTGCCCCCCCACCCAATGTTAACTTTGGCTTGTGTGGTTCATGCTCATTGGTGTTTTCATGGCAACAGTCTTAAGCTTTGGCCGTTGCCCCCAGAGCAGAGACAGAGGCAAGAGAGAAGCTCAGTTCACAGAGCAAGCACACAGACAGAAACACACACGAATCAAATGACTCCAAAACAAGACTATAATGCTTGTTAGTCAAGTTTATTCACACACACATTCACGCTACTTTGCATCTTAAATGAAATCAAATATATTTTGCCACAAAGTACAGATGTATTGAGCTTTCTGCACATCAGCTCCATCTGGATGTGGTGGGGCAGTGCCCCACGTGCCCCTAATGTAGAAACGCACCTGCTGAAAAATAATCCTTACAATTTCAATAGGGCCTCACCCTGTCAGTGCTCGGGCCCTTATAAGTGACACACCACAATAAAAAATAAAAGTATTGAAGTGAATTGTCAATTTCTTGAAAAAACTATTTATGTTTATTTTTATCGTGTGGGAGATATAAACTTTACTCAAACTCCCTATAGCTATAAGGTAGATTAAAGTAAGATGTTTATTACTGTACAGTATTTGTATATTATGTGATGAAAATACATTTGAGGCTATAACATCTATTCATTAAATCGTCATTGATTAAAATAATAGTAATAATGATATTTATTATTATAATAAGGCCCGAGCACTGACATACAGAGGCCCCATTGAAATTGTAAGGATTATTATTATTATTATTATTCAGGCAAATTAATTGGCTTTTTGAGGGCTTTAACATGCTCAAATTCACACCTCCTGCGCAGAAGTGGAATGCGCAGGATTAATTTAATTTAATTTAATCTTATTTAAAAAATATGTATATTTAATTTGTTTTATAGATTTTTATTTACAATTTGTTCTCTTTGCCCACAAAAATACATAATCATATGATATAACGATACAGTTTAAAGATGTCTGTAATTATGATTATTAGTATACAGTCCGTCTGTATCCACTAGGTGGCGTTGCAGGGACAGTGATTGTGATGGCTCACATACAAGTGACCCACCCAACTTTACACAATGTATTATTAGTCATACTCCATTCATACAGGCTGTGCGTCTCTACCCACAGGATCTGCTCATGCAGTTTAACGCATCTCTCTATATGGCTTTAAAGACTCCAACTGGCCCCTTCTATGTGGCCACACTGACCCCACACGCACCCACAAACACACACGAAAAATTCAATGGTTCACACACATGGACATTCAAATAAAATCAGTGTGGGTTAGCAAATGGCAGATTCCTACATTCGGGGTCCCAAGGTGGCTGCTCTGATGATGACAGCGATGAGGATGGTCGGTGTCAGCACCATTGAAAGGAAGGACACCTGGTAACACACACACGAAAACTTTGACAGACAGTTTTTGAAATCACCAAATGACATCATGGACATTTCATCATCAGTCTTGCTTTCCCCAGTTTCTCTATGTTTCGATAAAGTGAGAGAGGCAGCGTGAACGCCAGCGTTGACAGCAAGATCACAAAGTGACGCTCAGCGAGTATGTGACCTGGACCAACTGCCATCACAACACGTCCCGACATACATTAGAAACTAAACACAGGAAGCATTCAGATCTGCACTGCATGTTTGGTTTGAATAACTTTGTTTATGGCACACATGGTCTCATTTTGCTTTATCTATGCGTTGGAATAAACTTGACGCAGCGTGGCCTACCTCCTGGTATTCTCTGAAATACTTTGGTCATTGTGTCACCAGTTGTGATGTTGTAACTAACCATAGCTGCAGGAAAACAGAGGGGAAGCATCGTTCTGTTATTCATCAATCATTCTGCAGCATTTTGAAAAGCCAAGTGTCAAAGAACAGCATTGAATAAAGAAAAAACAACTTTTCAGGCCACACAGACATAACATGCTGCAAGTATAACATAACAAAATAATCAGACTTGCTATAAACAACTTACTGATGAAAGGATAAAGGAACTGCAGTGCAGATACAATCAGAAACCCAGGGAAACCGAATGTGCTGTGCACCAGTGACTGATAACTGTTTGTCCCCGACAGGTTCCCTCCTCTGGTCAACAAGATGATGGAATAATCTGCGATGAAATGACCAACATGATCTTATTGATTTGTTCTTGATCTGGGAAAATTCATGTCTCATGATTCTGATTGTACCACCTTCAGTGAACTCACCTGTGATCAACGCAACGATGACCAGCAGAAGGAGGCCCAAGGGGAGCCCTGCCTGGTTCAGTGCATTCGGTAAACCTGGTTTTAAAAAAGGTAAATAAAGCATATATGCTGCAGCTGAAGAATGTAGAGATGCAAATCAAAGAAGTAACTAAAAAAGCAACATTTACACAGGAGAAAGCGGATAAATCATTCACACAAACAAACACATGAAATACACACATTTGGTGATTGCAGTTAAATTCCATGATATCTCTAACATTTCCTGCATGTGATCCTCTGGCTGTGGGAAATAGAAGTAGAGAACATGATATTATCTCAACAGTGAACATTCACATTCACAACCATGCAATGAATGCCTCCCTACCGTGGCTGCCAGTTCAATTTGGGACTGATTTTTAATATTATCTTAATAACTTTTTAAAGCTCAGTACAGTCTTGCCCCCAGTTATATTTCTCTTTATGGTCCAAGTCATAATCTAAGATGTTCAAACCAACACATATTTTCCATGTTTCTTATCATTCATACATTCTGACATGACAAAAGTCTGTTTTTATCACAAGTTGTTTGTGTGTTATAATGAAAGAACACTAAGGAAGTCTCACATTGCATTACTAGTGCAGTAAGTCAGGCTCCAGTATGTGTCCCACTGCTGCAGGGGAAAGGTCGAGGCAAATTCTTGACGTTGAAAGAGTTAAAGGGGACATATTATGCCCATTTAACCACAGTTGATATTGTTCCTTGGGGTCTTAATGAAATGTCTGTAAAAAATGTTGGTCAAAATACCACAAGGATCATTTAAAACAGCACCCTTTATACCCTGTCTAAAAAAGCCCTCCTCAGATTGACCTGTTTTGAGTGCCCCGCCCTCCCCTCTCTCACCGCCCCGCATCCCCTCTCTCCAACAACCCACCCCCCCTCTCACCCCCCTCTCATCACACACACGTGAAACACATCCAGTTTCACGTAATAAATCGCCTTAGCATAATTAAGGTTGTTAAAATCATTTTAAGTCACTGTCCTACACATATATTTCTGTATCTGTTTGTTGTGTTTCTTCATTGAAGCTACAATTTTCAAACTACTAATCCTTCTGATAAAGATGAACATTATTTAAATACATGCATTAGATATGTGTGTATACAGTATATAATTGTATGTGTATATTTATTCAAACAGGGCATATATTCTGAGCACACACACACACACACACACACACACACAGTGGAGGGGCTACAGCTCTGGAGGCTAACACTGCTGCAACTTTTGCGGCGAAATGCACTTAAAATCCCGGGTATGAGTTTATTTTAAAGCGACAAACGGAGGCGGCAACGAGCTGCTTGTGACCGTCACCGGTGTGCAGCTCGGGGTGCGTGGAGCAAATCTGTATGTGCCACAAAAGTTATAAAGCGCAGCTCTCTCCCCCACTCCTCCTCCTCCTCCTCCTCCTCCTCCACTTCGCCGCCCGGGCATCATAGGAGAGGCTGTCCGCTGAGCGAGCACCCAAGCACGGGTACAATGCAGCCGGAGACCGGGGGGGACTCCTGGAACACGTTCCGGTGCTATTTTCTAACAAAGCTCCACAAACAGCTGTTTAAAGTTATACCTACTGTTTCAACCGGGGCGAGACACACAGAAGCAACGACTCGGGTTAGCCTCCGAGTGCATTGTTTTCTAGTTATAGCCAGAGGTGTAAAGTAACGAATTACATTTACTCACGTTACTGTAATTGAGTAGTGTTTTTGTGTACTTTGTAATTTTTTGAGTAGTTTTTGAAATGGGTAATTTTACTTTTACTTAAGTAGATTTTGACTGAAGTATTGTACTTCGCTACATTGGAAATTACGTCCGTTACTGAGTAAAAAAATAAAGTTCAATGCGCAAGACAACTCTCACTGCAGTGGTAGATGCTGCATAGAGTGAATGACGTTCCCTCACGTGCACGTTCAACATATGAAAACTGATTGTAAAGTTTACTGTTCGCAATAAATATGCGCGACATGCAAAACACTGCACAGGGTGCTACTGCAGACGGGCTGAAGAGCCGCGGGTTGCCGACCCCTGGCTCCAGCGAAAGAGCGATTTGTTTACTGCTCCGCCGTTAAAGAGATGCGGACGTCAAAGCATTAGTTCGGCTATAATATTAGTTCATCCTCGCATTTTCCCCTCCCGGTCGCACGCGCACATGTTATGCCTCCGTGCTCCGTGTTATATCTCGATGGGGCGCACCACACAGTTTGAGAATCACTGTGCTACACAGGGCCGGCCCTAGCACATTTGGGGCTCTATGCAAGCTTCATTCCTGTTTGACATGTTTAATGTCATCGCACTTATATTTGTAAAGATTCTCCTTTAATTAAAAATAACTGTTTTTGGATTGGATTTATGACCCCTTGTCCTTTTTTGCACTGAACAGGAGCGGCCCCCATCAAGTTGTTGGAAGTAACTAAGTATCTTTTACCATCAAAGTAAAGTCCTACACGAGAAGCATCACTGTGTTACCTGCAAAGCCATCGTGAGCACCTGAGGCTCTCAGCAGCGCCCCCAGCCGGGGAAACTCCGCGACCCTGTAACGTCAGCTGGGGATGACCTAAACACTGCCGGCCTAAATCCTATTATTTCAACACTTTATCCAACTAGTGCTAATTCAGCTGACCTCTGGGAAATAGGTTGTACTTACTTTGTGCCAAAATATGGATCAATGCGAGTACAATTAAAGTTACTGAAGGATTTATTAAAGGATTCTTCTATAAAGCTGTTAATAAAAAAAGAAAGACCTTCTGTACAGGCACGCTGTGACGTCCTGTCCGTTTAGTTTGTTAATTTCAGTCTCTTTATATTTTCTGTTTCCTGTTTTATTTTGTAGTTCCGCTTTCCTTGTGTGTTTCGGTCTTTACTTCCTGTTGTTGATTGTTGTGCCCAATCCTCATGTGTTTCACCTGTGCGTAATTGCCCCTTCCTTTCCTCTGTATTTAAGCCTCTGTGTTTCCCTTTGTCCTCTGTCGGTTTGTACTCGTGGTTGTGCTACTCGTTTCTACACGTAGTCTTCTATAGGTTTGTTTTGTACTGCTGTCTCGTGCAGTTTTCCCCTGTGGATCTTCTGTGTTCCTTGTGCGCCTTGACGCTCAACTTCTGCTCCTGCTCACCAGAATAGGCACCCGTGTTTTTCATCCCTGGGTTTTTGACTCTCCAGTAGTCACCGGTTATGTTTTGTTTTTGTCTTGTTTAAAGACCCCTTTTATATTAAATACACCTTCTTGTTATAACCTCTGCATCCTAGGTCCATGTCCTCCACCAAACGTGACACATGCAAACGATTAAAGAATAAGGAAGGAGCTGCACATATTGTGTAAGCTACAAGTTTCTCACAATGAGAAATGCTGTTTGCCTTCAAATAATGAAATGCTTGCATCAAATGATAGCAAAAGGATATTTTAATACTTGTATATATTTTTCCATACATAGCTGAAAATCTAAGGAAACTAGAGATCAACATCAGATTTCATTTTTTGTTTCCCTAAACAAATTTCTTTATTGATCAGTTTATTGGTATACGTGTGTAATGTCCACACTGTATTTACAAGGGCTATCACCAATACCACTCGTCCTCCGGGGCTGGACTCTCCAGCAGCTCCTTCGAACTGGTTCCCCTGGTCAACGGATCAGGCTGAGAAAAAGCAGGCGCATTGTGCAGCAGATTGTGGAGGCGATTCCTGCGATTCCTGTTCTTATTGCCTCTTCTGCGTGGGGGACGAATAAACAAAGAGTCAGGAAGGATGGCAGTGTAAATGAGAAACTCTGAATATCAAGCTTTTCCACCAATTTGGAACCTACTACAAATTATTATCACTGACCTAAACTGAAGCAAAACAAAACCCTAATAAAGACCTGATTTATTTTTTAATTAATGGATTCTAGTTAATCAAAGTTAAAAATATCCTGCTAGCAGAAAAGATAAATATCAAAATCACAGAGACACTCTCCTCAAGTTTCAGAGAAACCTAACACCAACAGGATCCTTCAAATCAGACAGCGTTGTCATCTCATACCTTCCGTCGAAGTCTGCCTTCTCTTGAGGAGGGGTGGAGGGTTGTGGTGAGGGGCTGGACTGCAGCGCTGAGAAGCAGTTGAGGCCCGCAGAGATGAAACGTTAAAAGAGAGAAAAGTGAAAAATAACGATTGTGGGTGATCAGAGTCGAGGTCCAGTCATTAAGAGGAAGATGCTTCACCTGACTCCGTGTACAGGATATGCTGTAAGTTACTGTTTTATATCAGGGTTTCATCAAGTTAAATTTAAAACCTTTTTAAGAACATAATGAAGGAAATTCTCGTAAAATGTAATAGATATGAAAGACTATCAGACTCCCAGATTTCTAACAAGCTTCTTATCTTAGATGAATCAGTGACAACTACAGCTAAACAGAGCGGAGCAGCCGAAACATTGTGAAGTGAGTGACACCCTTCCATCGTTAAGTGTTGTAGTATGAACTCCAAACAGTGACACGACTCCTGATCAGCAGGTCATGTAGTGTGAACTGCACAGTGATCTGATAGGTTTGAAAGTCATGTGGTGTGACCTCACCTGAGTCACCGGCCTTGGCTCCTCCACCACTGCCCTTCACCAATGGGACTTGAGCCCAGGGGCCCTGCTGGATCTTCTCGTTCATTAGAGGCTGCACTTTTCTCGGCTCCTCCTTCTCTTTAGTCTTTGCCTCCTTTTGGACAATGGTTATCGGACCCTGCTCGGGTCCTCTGGACACCCAGTTGTTCTGAAGAAAAAAAAAAAATTCAGAACCACAATGACTTCAAATCTGTAGTGTTAAACAGATTTCTTTGCTCTTTATCTTTGACAGATCAGAGAATTTAGGAGCATGTGTGGGTTTTATCACACAGTCTTAGATACATTTTGGCATAAACATAAGACTCACCAATCTCAGGTCTATAATAACTTGCAACATCAATCGTATTCCAGACGAAGTTTTCCCCTCTTTAACGATCTTTTCAATCTTGTTAAAATACTCATCCATCTGAGGCTGGTGAGACACAGAGGGAGAGAGATGGTTAATTTGAGACATGAAGTTCATGTTCAGCATGTCTCCATTCAATCTACCAGACACTGCTGACAAAAAGTTCACATCACATCTTCATCCCTGCAAACAACGCATTTCTCTTAATATTTAGTTTTGGAAAGGGAAACCAGACGCATATTATCCTCTAGATTATATTCGAAGCTTTCAATCTGTAGCCCTTCAGACCTTTTCTAAGACCGTAATAAAGGACATTTAAGATTTATGTCAAATGTACTACTTCCAGCTCACCTTGGCCTCCTCTAAATCAAGGACTTTGCCCATGGTGGTGAGCAGGCTGCACAGACACTCTACAGACTCTTTGTCTTGGTGGTTCAGCAGCCTGACCACGCAGTCATGCATTATAGCCGCCGTTTGCATCTTGACCATGAAGATTTCGCCGATGAACTTAATGTTTCCAACGAACGCTGTCAGATAATGTCCTCGGCCTTCTGCAGATTTATCAGAAGTCGGTGACGATCCGTCTAATGGGACCAAGGAAACAAACCTATGGACAGAGTTGAAACCAAAACGAAAAGACGTTTCGGGAAAGATCCGGCGTCACACTTAAGTCAGGTAAATCAGGCTTGAAACAAACATTGAAACATTTAGTGTAACCAATGACACTGACACGATATGCAGATCTAGTTGCTTTCAGCAAAGTACATGAGAACTGAAATGTCTGTGTCAGTTGCTACGGACACTGTCTGGAACTTTTCCAACCGGTTCCTGAGGAAAATGTGCAGAAATGTTGATGACGTTTCTAACATGAAAAACATATATACAAGTCATGTTCCAAAGGAGATGTTATAGACATGGAAGACGCCATTAAAGACATTAGGGCCAAAGCCTGTGCTGTGTCGTTTCTTGATATATCACTCAGCCCTTGGACTTAAGTGGACAAAGATCAGAGCCAAAGTTTGCAAATAGAACAGGGAGCTAGGCAATAAAACGATATCAATAATTATCGTTATATAATTCTCATCAATAGCTGAATAAGTAAAGTCAGTCCCTTATATCTTTATCTTCTAACACTGGGAAAATGTACGGTTACACAGACAAATGGGTGGATCCAGGTAGTTATTTTGTCACTGTCTTTTGACACTGTGGGATAGGATTTTTTTTAAAGTTTTACCAATAACCAGGGAATAATTTGTGGATCAGGGCTTCAAATCAGAAACTTTAGGCCACTGGTGAAGCCCTTTTTGCAAGCAGGTACCAGCAAGCTATTATGATGATGATGGTGGAAGAAGAGAAGCAGGAGGAAACATACAGTTGGGTAAATTACCTGATGATGCGTCTGTCTCGGCTCTGTAGCAAACTTGTGGGTTTTGAGGAGATGTCCAGCAAGGTTATAGAGGAGGGATGACAACTAAAGGTCAAGAACTTCATAGCACATTATAGGACCGGAGCATCACTCATTTTGATTAAAGGCATTAAATCTCCCTTGAAACCATTGCGCAACATCCTGGAAAAGCTGCAGTTCACTGGATGGCCACTAGTGGCCGGCTCCATGTTAAAAAGCCTGAATTAATATTCAAGATGATAATCTCCCACAAAGCTGTTGATAACAGTCCACATCATGTCTCTCCACTTCTCTGTGAAAACATAATTATATAATGAATAATAATAATAATAAATACACCTGTGTATTGATTTTTGTGAAGATTGGTCAATGTGAACACATTCCGGGGTCTCGGGGGCACCATTGAGCCATTTTGTGACGCCCATTGAAAATTCCTCCAGAATATGTACATTTTCACCACAGACGTAATGCTACTTTAAACAGCTGCTCTTAAAATGCAGATGTGACTTTAAATACTCATGTTTCAGTTGATCACAGTAATTCCCTTTAATAATAAACAAAATTAACTGAATAAAGCACGAATCATTCTTAAACAGAAACCTGTCTTGCTTAACTTAAAACTGTATACATTAATATAAAACAATAGAAAGGTAGAAAGCAGAACATCCACCCTGAAATAGTGCAAATTTTTAGTGGAATAACAAAAGTACAAACAGAACGTGGTTAGGTGACTCAGCCCACCATGGGCAACAGAAAAAGTGCTCCGGCACACCGTGCAGTGCGCTTTATAGATATTTTCTTGCACATTTTCCACCCTGGTGTTTGCTTTTTCCCATTCCTCCTGGTATTTTTGCATCCTTTTCTGATTTTCTCAGAGGAGTACGAGTCGTATTGCTGCTCGAAGCTGTACCGCCCTGTAAAGCAGTGTCGGCGTCTGTATCACTGTCACCCATGCTGTTTTGTTGTCTTCCACTATCTTCTCCTTATACTTACTTATCTTCCACTATCTTCTCCGCGAGCAACAGTACCTCCTCGACCAATGGGATGAGCGTATTTTGAATCATCGTACTCATGTGTGAATATGCTGTAAGCTCACTGATCCCAGAGCAGGACATTGCCTGGGAACAAGTTTACCGTAAATCTTCATAGAAAGCGTCCTGTTATTCATTTTCCATTGGCCTTTTACTGACCATTTTATAAATCTCCAAGTAATACGGGACAAAGTGCGTCCTTTTTCAGCTCAATACGGTACGGTGTTTTTGTTTCTAAATACGGGACGATTCCGTTTTTCGAGGGACGGTTGGCAACCCTACTTACCACAGAAACGGGAGCGCAGACGTCTTTAGCTTCTCTGTCAGGAGAACAAACCGAAGATAAAACCGTATTATTCATCTGATATGTGAGTGAAACCTGTCCACAGACTCAGGTCGTGTTAGCCTGTTAGCCTGTTAGCCTGTTAGCTCAGGTGGAGCCGAGCAGCCAACAGGCTCAGAGCTGGAGTCGCTTTTCGCATCATTCGAGTCCAGTTGCTAGGCAGCTTTCGTGGGGCACATCTAAAAGTGCCCCCCCACCCAATGTTAACTTTGGCCTGTGTGGTTCACGCTCATTGGTGTTTCCATGGCAACAGTCTTAAGCTTTGGCCGTTGCCCCCAGAGCAGAGACAGACGGCAAGAGAGAAGCTCAGTTCACAGAGCAAGCACACAGACAGAAACACACACGAGTCAAATGACTCCAAAACAAGACTATAATGCTTGTGAGTCAAGTTTATTCACACACACATTCACGCTATTTTGCATATAAAATGAAATCAAATATATTTTTCCAAGTACAGATGTATTGAGCTTTCTGCACAACAGCGCTGTGGATGGGGTTCACTGGACCTATCCACAGTCAAATGGACTGCACAATTGAAGTCAACGATGATTAACCGGTCCTGATGATAACTATTCAATTCATTTTTTAGCAAATTGAAAAAGCTGACTATTTTGGTACCTTGATATACTGTTGGTTTCCCCCCTACCAATTAACCACCACCCATTCACTACTTCTGTTCAGGATATAATGGATGTGTTGGTTGTTGTTCTGAACAGGACAGTGTTGTGCAATAATAGGTAGACTTGATGTTGGCTATTTATTAATAATCATAAAATATGAATATTAAAATAATAAAATGATTTATTAAAAATAATACAATTATTAATTGCAACAATAAAGTTATCAATTAAGATAATGAAATTATTAATGAAAAACTACAATTATGAATTAAGAATAATACAATTTGTAATTATAATGTCTAAAAGACGGGGCACCACCCTGGTATCAGTGTCCAACAATCAAATGTAAAGATCAGTCTCATTTCGATCTAGTTCAATCAGAAATCTAAATATTTACTATTAAAGATTATATAATGAACAGTGAAGGTTATGGAGTTCTTGAAAGTGTAGAGGTTGGCAAAATTCACTTATGCAACATTAATGTTAGAACATTTGTGAAAGAAAAACATTTATTATGAATATAATAAAGTATAAAAACACAAATTACTAACAATGTGCTAACTAAACAAAGATGTGTATGTGAGTTTAAATCGGATGTAAATCAGAGTGCTCCCAAGATGGTGGCTGGCCAAAAGGGTAGCACCTTCCTGTTTGGTTCTAAAATGGTCGCTGGTCACCCTAAGGAAACAGCCCCCCTCCTTTTGAAGTGGTTTTACGACAGGTAGCGGGGGAAGATTTAATTAGGTGAAGAGATATGCATTATGCATATGCCTTCCAAGTTAGACAAAGAATTGTAATATAAATTTCATAACAGGGACACAGCAATACAATTAGATATCTGGAGTTTAATTCAACATCTGTGGATGTGGCTCAAAGGTTAAATCACAGTGACAGATTTTCACACAATGGCCCCTAGCCATGGAGGATCCATACATTTTTTTTTTTTTAAACTGTAATGTTTATTCAGTCTTTTTCATTTACACATACAAGACATATACAACAAAGAAAAAAGTCAGTCATGGCTGCAGGTATCCCTATTCTACAAAATCTGATTTATACAGTTTACAGTTCACATGTCTTTCGTTATGTCATATAACTCCCATTTTTTCCACTTTGTTACAGAAACATCTTCCTTCAGTCGAAGTTGGTAGGTCATTCTCTCCATACAGTATATTTCTCTTACAATCCCTAACCATTGTTCTATGGTAGGAGATTCAGTTTTGTACCAGTTCCTTGTTATTGTTTTCTTAGTTGCAATCAACAGTATCTTGACTATATATCTATCACTTCCAGTTACACTTTCAGCTACATTTCCAAGGTACATAGTCTTGCTTTCATTTGGTATTTCATATCCCAGTATGTCTTTAATTGTGGCACCGACATCATCCTAAAAGGAGCGCAGCCTGGGGTACATACAGAAAATATGAGCATGGTTAGCCTCTTTGCTCCTACACGCCCGCCAGCATGGTTGTTCTGTAGCACTTTGTCTACTTTTATCTTAGGTGTAATGAAGAAACGGGTCAGATTTTTTCACCCAAATTCCCTCCACATTCGTGAGTTTGTGGTAGTATGTGGTGTTTCACACATATCAAGCCACTCCTCAGGGATTATGCCAATGCCCAGCTCCCTCTCCCATCTAGCCCTAATGTAATGAGTTGAAGCACTCGTACAGTCTCTGAGGTTTTGATATAACACAGATACCACCTTGATTTTCGACCCATTATATACTCGCGTTAGTACATCCATCACTCCGTTTTATTTTTTTGGGCTCCCTATTTCCCTTATAAAATAATCCCTTAGCTGTAGGTATCTAAAAAAATCCTCTTTGTTTAATCCATAAGTTTCTCTAAGGTCCTGAAAAGACGTTATGTTTCCTTTCTTGAGTATTGTACACATGGCAGTGATTCCCTTCCTCTCCCAGTTTCTGTATGTCAGGTCACTCAAGTTTGGCTTGAATCTTTCATCATATGCAATCCAGTTCAACATCCTCACTTCCTTTTCCAATCTATGCCTTTTAATGAAATCAGCCCAGATAGTCAGTGTGTGGGAGGCTATTGGATCCATTGAACCTTTTAATGTTTTTATCAATGTAATGTTGCCCAAATGGGATTGCACTGGTTTATTAGCCACCCTCATCTCAATCTCTTTCCATTTGGAGTTATAATGTTTGTCACACCACTTGACTATTGGTCCAAGTTGTGCTGCCTCATAGTAATCCTTTAAATTTGGGAGTGCCATACCCCCCCCCCAGATTCTTAGCCAGTTGTAGCGTGCTATATTTTATTCTTGGTTTTTTACCGATCCAAATGAACCTCGATATCATTTTGTCCCAGGTTTTAAATCTTTCTAGCGGTATCTTAACAGGAAGGGACTGGAAAAAATACAATAGCCTAGGGAAAATGTTCATTTTAATAATGTAGATTTTTTAACTGAAGTCCAGTGATATGGTCGACCATCTCTCAATATCCCTCTTAATTTGTAGGTGGATCTGATCATAATTAATTTTCTGAAGATGGCTTATCTGTTTTGTTAAGGTTACCCCAAGATATTTTATGCTTTCTGAGTTCCATTTCCATTTATAGGCATTTGTAGTTTCTTGGGACGGGGTATAGTTAAAAGCCAGAATATGTGTTTTACTCACATTTGTTTTATATCCTGAGTGGTCTCCTTATATACTTATAAGTTTCATCAAATGTGTTAGGCTTGCATCAGGTCTTTTTTAAATATATTATTACATCGTCTGCAAACAGACTTATTACATGTTTTTGTTCTTTTATATTTATTCCCTTTATTTCCTCACACTGCCTTATAGCCTGTGCCAGAGGTTCAATGTATAAGGCAAAGAGGAGTGGGGACAGGCAACATCCTTGGCGTGTTCCCCTCTGCAACTTTATATTTTTTTTTAGACTACCATTCATTTTTATTCTAGCCATAGGATTCTCGTAGATTGTATTGATGCATTTAATGGCTTCTTTGTTAAATCCAAATCGTTCCAATGTTAAATATAAAAATGTCCAATTTACGCTATCGAAAGCCTTTTCGGCATCAAGACTCAGCAAAATAGCCTTAGTTTCCTTCATTTGTATCGAGTTTACTATTTGCAGGGTCCTTCTTATGTTATCTAATGTTTGTCGTCCTGTTATAAATCCAGTTTGGTCCTCGTCAATTAATTCTGTCATGAAATTCTGATATCTCCTTGCTATAATGGATGTGTATATCTTGTAATCTACATTGAGTATAGAAATGGGTCAGTAATTTTTACAATATTCTGCGTCTTTACCCTCCTTGGGGATTACAGATATGATTGCTTCATTCCATGAGGGTGGCAGTCTACCTTCCTTAAGGGTAATGTTAAAGGATGAAACAAGGAGAGGGGTTAGTTCTTCTCTAAAAGTTCGGTACCACTCCGATGGAAAACCGTCACTTACTGGTGATTTATTCGCCTTAAGCCTGGATATTGCCTTAGTTATTTCTTCAGGAGTTATAGGTGCTGTGAGAGCATTGTTTTGATTTTCTCCAATAGATGGCAGATCAAGTGAACTAAGGAACTGTCTTTTTTGCATCTTCATCCGATGAGGGTGGTTGAGACCATAGTTTTTCGTAGTAGTCTCTGAATGTGTTCTCTATTTCTACTTCATTATGTCTTAGTTGGTCCCTTGTTGTTTCCTAATTCTCCTTGCCAGAAGCCTTGTGGCTTTAGGGCCTGTTTCATAATAATCTTGTTTCAGAAATCTAAGTTTTTTCTCTGTCTCGCTCCCTAATATAATATCTATTTCCCCTTTAATATCCTTTATTTCTTGTTGGATTTGGGCTTTGTAAGTAGTTTGGCGTTGTACCTCAAGATTTTTTAGTCTTTCTACTAAGTTGAGATACTTTGCCTGCTTAAGTTTTTTTGTCTTGACGTGATGGCTATTAATTTCCCCCTTATCACCGCCTTCAGTGTGTCCCATAAAATTGTTGGGTTGATTTCTTCTGTGTCGTTTTCCTCAACGCTTTCTTTATTTCATTTTTAATTTGTTCTATCGTTGTCTTGTTGTTTAGTATGCTTACATTCAGTCTCCGGGTAGTATTTTTCTGCCTTTTATTCAAAAGTACATTTAAGTGGACTGCATTATGGTCTGAGATGTCAGCCACACCAATTTTACAGTCTTGTACTTTGTGTAAATCCCAGTTATTCATAAAAATATAGTCAATTCTAGAATGTGTGTTATATAAAGTAAGGTAATGTGTATAGTCTTTTTCCCTCGGATGCAGTTCACGCCATACATCAACCAGTCCATGTTCCTTCAACGACACGTTTACAAGTTTAGATATATGTGTCTTATTTCTTTTTATGCTTGTTGTGTCTACTCTATGATCCATTATCATTTTAAAATCACCAGCACATATCACTATACCTTCAGATTCTAATGCCATGACTGAGAATAATGATTTAAAGAATTGTTTAGTAGGAGCATATACATTTAATAATGTAACCACCTCTTTCTGTAATTTCCCCTTCACCATAATATATCGTCCCACTGTATCCTTGATTTCTTTGAGACACTCAAAATTAGTCGAGTATTGCCACACCTCTTTTGTTGCTTTGTTTACATGTACTGTAATAGGTGTTTCTAAAACCGGATTTCTTCAGCTTTTCATGTTCTTCCTGGGAAAGGTGTGTTTCCTGCATAAAGACAACCTGGGCCCTAAGTTTTCTCATTTTCAAAATTATCTTAGAACTTTTAATTGGATTGTTCAACCCATTAACATTTAACGACACTAACGATATGCTGTTCATTTATAACTTTGGAGAATGACGTTTTTTCTTCCAGGCTTCCCTCAGTACCATCTCTTTTGTTGTGTACTGGAGGAAGTTCACCACGATAGATCTCGGGGGTTTGCTGGAGTCCGGTTTTGGTGCCAGAGCTCGGTGTGCGCGTTGTATTTGCAGGTCCATCTCTGCCGGCAAGGCGAGCTCTTTTTTTGACAACTGTTCTATGAATTGTGCGGCTGAGCTGCCCTCCTTTCCCTCTTCCAGGCCAAAAATCCGAAGATTGTTTCGCCGGATTCTTCCCTCTTGATCGGTCAATCTTTCTTGTAGTATTTTCTGCTGCTTCAGTGTTTGGAGCAGCGCCTCTTTCACCTCCACATTCCAGTTCTCCGTCTCTTCAATTCTTTGCTCAGCCGTGTGTGTTGCTAGCTCCTTCCCCGTGTCTGTTAACTTTTGGTTAATGTCTCTCTTAAAATCCTCGAGCTCTTCCTTAAGTTCTCTTTTCATTTCCTTTTTGAGTGTGGCGAGCTCGCTTTTCATCTCAGTTCTGAAGTTGTTGATTTCCTTAACGATGTCTTTCAGACCTGCACGCAGCGCTTCGACAGATCCGGTCTCCATGCTTTCGTCTTCTTCCCCAGTGTCCGACATGTCTCCTCCGTCGTCCGGCAGTTCGGATTGTTTAGCTGGGTATTTGGTATTTTTTCGTCCTCTTGATCTTCCTCCCCTTTTCATGCTCAAAGCTAAAACGTTAAAACGTTAAAACTCGTTTTAATAACCGAGTTCGTTTTTTTTTATCGAGTTTTGATCGGGAGCTAGCTGTCTATGCTGCCATCTTGAGCTGGGTCCCACCGGAAGTCCGGATCCATCCATTTATACTTGACAAGTTCCTCCTTTCCCAGGAGCAGAAGGTTATCCAATCAGCTCCCTGGATGTCCTGATCAGACATTCGGTCTCTATCTATGTCCAAGGGGTCTTCTTCGAGTCAACAAGACAATGACCTGTGGATTCTGCTCAGACGCTTTGAGAGACTCTTGGTGTGAAAACATCTTTCTCAGAGATCCCTTGTCTGGCAACTCACACCTAAAGGCCATCTGCTCCATCTCCTTGAATGGCCCCCGCTGTGAAACATTTGATTAGAGACACCTAGGAGTCTAGAAGCCATACACATCTAAGTTCTATGAGAAACACTCTGTTTACTTAGAGTTAAGTGAACAAATTACACAGTGTAGAATGAAATGCAAAGAAAAAGTCTGAAGAGCCTAGTAAACTAACATTACTTTTGAATAACTAGTAACCAAAGTATCACGACACAAATCAAACTTATAAACACCACACAGAATCAAATAAACAGTTTTGCTTAGCCTAGTATAATTGTTAAGCCCAGTTGTGTTACCCATCCGAGGAAAAGGAAGAAAGGAAGTTGCCGTTCAGTTCGCAGTTCTGTGAAGTCTTCTGGCTGGTCGTAAGGTTTCTGCCTTTGCAGTTCTGTTGAGCTGTGGGGCTCAGTTGCTGGTTGAAGTTCTCTTGCAGGACATCAAGTCGCTACTAGGAGTTTGGTAGAGCTTGATTTGAGAGGAGGTTTCCTTGATGAGATGAGCTGGAAGCTGCACCTTTGCGCTCCTCTCGTAGAGTTGGATGCGAAGAGAAGATTTGAGCTGGAGCAGCCAGGCTTCCCCCTCGGCAATGCAGGAGAAGAGGCTGGCAGCCTTGCTCCTTGGAAAGATTGTAGAAAAGAGATAGAAGAGGGGGAGAACTGGCCTTATATTGGCCCGGTGACCTCACAGGTCCTGGGCCCATAGAGACCAATAGGAGGTGACCCTTGTAGCTTTTCACACCTCTGTGTGAAGTTGTCCGGAACAAATGGACATGAGGCATCCTGGGAGACTGAGTTCGGGAGGCTTTCTCTATAGAACAAAGAACATGCGGCATCAGGCTTTGTCTACGTGTGGCAGAACTTTGGTTTCACAAAAACCATGTCCCAACAACAGCTACCCCTTCACTAAGATAAGAGCCATGGCTAAGAGCATAAGGACCCCACCCCCCACCACCATAAACCCCAGTCTACTTCATCTGTAGGTTTGGCATGTGTCTCTTGCAAAAATAACACATTTAGGCGTTTTTTAGGAGGGACCTCAGCTATTATTGCCCTCTTTTGACTGTCTCTCCCTCCATCGATGTTTAACAATACTGTTCTTATTCTCCTCCTATAGATATCAAAGCAGAGGACAAGACAAGAGAGAGACAGAAAACAGCACAGACAGGAAGACTCCTTCTGATGCATGATCATTTTGATATATTCCTGGTCTTTCTAGTGGTTTTAACTTTTGCATCTTTCCTCATAGTTGTCATGTGAGTTTTGAGGAGGAAACATTTTTTTCTCAGCCAGCTGATTGAAACCGACCTGTGTCTTCAAAACAGCAACAGATCAAATACATTTATCACTGTCTTTGAAGTATTCATCCACTTTAAAAGACTTCCTGAAAGTTTCATCCAGAAAGCTGATAATTTCCTGTAATGTACAAAGAGAAGTGTTTCTAACAGTGGTCCCAGCAGTGGATCCACTGACTGACTGTGAGTCGTCCTACATTTCTTCACATAGACCTGACAGTTTGACAGACACTGCCCCTCATTGGTGTGATCTCTGACTGCAGCATCTGAGGGAGCTGCTTCCTCCACATATTCTTCTGTCTGTGAATGTGCAGCATAGTAGACAGATAGATAGATAGATAGATAGATAGATAGATAGATAGATAGATAGATAGATAGAAAGATAAATAGATAGATAGATAGATAGATAGATAGATAGATAGATAGATAGATAGAAAAATATTATTTTAGCAAGATATTCTCTACAGTAAAAACTCCATAGTAGTCCAGCTCCTCCGTCAACTGGGGGCAGTATCTCTCCATGCCTCCAAAGTTCAACAGTTAGAAACAGATAGAAAAAAAAGCTCATATACTAATAGTAACTTATAGGTTATTTTGAATGTCAGTATTATGCAGTAATTATTTACAATTTTAAATATAAATATAAATAATAGTATTTATTGTAATAATCATTTAATATTTTCCTGGCCTTAATTTATTATATAACATGTATTTTCCATTAATATTACATATTGTTGAATTCTTTTTACAAATAATACATGTTTCAAAACTCCTGGGAACATTTTTATTTCATGCAAGTGATTAGAATATGACTGTCGTGTCAGTGTGCTGAATGATGATGAATTATCATTCAGTTTATTTCATCAACAGTTTATATTTCTGCCACTAGGGATCAGTGTTGTCCACTGTTTGTATGTGCTGTGGTCAGGCCAGATGAAATGAGCATGAGATCACCATAGTGCACAAATCATGTGTGTGTGCTTGCTTAATTATCCATTCAAGCAAGGACTATGTTTGAGAATATGAGATGGAGAAATTCACCATAACTACATAACTTTTTTCTTACATAATCTTATCTTCATTCTGCCATTGATGCCTTTTTTCCTTGTCCCCCCCATAGCTGATTTATATCCCCTCACTTAATTACCATATATTGTAAACCAGTCTCAAGATAAGTTTATATCTGTTATATAAATGTGAAAGTGCAGTAAAAATAAAATGGTCTGTTCAAATATAAATAAGGTCCAAAGAAGGTTGGGGGTTTGATACCGGGAACCTCCAATCTGCATGCTAAAATGTCCTTGGGTAACACACTGTACCCCAACTTGCTGCTGTGTGAGAAAGTGTGGCACATAGATACAGTGTTTGATATGTGTGTTAATGGGTGAAGGTCAATACTGTTCTGTACTGTGCTTTGAGTGGTCAGCCAGACTAGAGAAGCTGCTTTATGAACACAGACCATTTATTCAGGATTCTCTACTTCTATCCAATGTCTCCATATTAAACAGCTTCCCCTGCTGGACAGTTTGAATCCTTACACTTGATGTAAAATCTCAGACATATTGTTCATATAGGTGAACAGTGACTTATGTGGGTCAGAACTCTGCAGAGTTTAGTAGGACATACATCACACTGCACATGTGATGCAGGCGTGTGAAATGACAAATGAAGGAAACATGTATGTGAACAGTGTTCATTAAAAACAAGGAGATATTACTGAACAACACTGATATGAATATAACCTGTTAAAAGTATGAAGCCTACCTAACTATTCTTTATTCATCTTATTAGTGTTGAACCCTTAATATTAGTCTGCTGTTCTTGTCGCACACGCACCTGCCAGTCAAAATAATGCACTAGCCTTCCCAAGAGAGACTTGCACAGTGTCTGTATTTTGCTGGTTTGACTCCATGAGAGGTTGTGTTGGGATTTAAAATTTTAGCTTCTCTGTGTGTGTCTGTGAAGATGTTTATGGAACTGAACTCTAAACAAATGGAAGGAGGGTGGGGGCAGGAGCAGTTTGGGCCAGAAATATGGCCTTCACACAAATGATTTATGATAACCTTTGCTGCTTAGTGTTAATCTTGAAGTTAGCTTGAATGTGTGCGTCACAACGCTGGTTAGTCTCACACCTGTCTTGATAAAAGGTCTGATAAGAGCTGCTGTCTGTTGTGAGACGGTGAATTCGTGGCATACAATGTACTGTACTTTTACTTTTTATATTAAAGCATATCTCCTTTAGCTTCTTTCAACATCACACAGAGTTCAAACAGCTGCCCCAGGTTCTGGGGAACAGACAGAGTGGCGTTGTTTTGGTTAAGAGGATCCAAATGTTTACACAAACAGAACATACAGACGATATGAATCCAATGAAAACAACAATGACCCACAAGGCGTCAGCTGTGTCAAGGCTTGTCATGAGGTGAACATTTTGCCCGGCAACTATCAGAGGAGGAGTGCGATTTGGAGCGGCTGCTCGTCATATCCTTATTCCAATGCCAAGAGGGGGGACTACACCTGCGCACTATCGAGGAAGAACCGAGGAAGACTTCCCCTAGTTTTTGACCAATCCTGTTCTACCTACTGTTATAAATATTACAACCGGCTTCTGTCCTCCCCTCTTGTTCTTGTCCAAACAGCAGGAAGGATTATCACATAGAAGAAGGAGAGGAGGTGAGAGGACAGGACTGATATATTCTGTAAGAGGTCTTCATTCCTCTACAGATAAGTGTGTCTGCAGCAGTGTTGATGCCTCCTGACTTAAACCAAAAAAACTATACACGCAAACTCTGAGTTTCTCTACTACTAAGAACATTAATCAATAAAAATGACGGTTACCTCAAAATTACATTTCATTAGGTCATCATTTTGTGTTTAAAACACAGTCTTTAATTAAAGTTGATGGTGATTGATTACCAAATTAAAGTTAAGGCATTTATAAGCTTCGGCCTAATGTGTGGGCACGCCTCCCGTTAACTTCTTCTTTTGTCTTTGGCTCCCTCTTTGAAATAGTTGTTCTACCAGCTGAAAGGAGACATGTGTTTGAATATGAGGGGCCGTGAGGGACATTATTCAGAATATCCTCTCACACACACATCTGAAATGCTCTCACACACACTACTGAAAAGCTCTCATACACACTAGTGAAAAGCTCTCACACGCACATATGAAATGCTCTCACACACACATATGAAAAGCTCTCACACGCACATATGAAATGCTCTCACACACACATATGAAAAGCTCTCATACACATATGAAAATTTCAGTTGAAACGGAAGATGTTTCAGTTGAAACGGAAGGTATTTCAGTTGAAACGGAAGGTGATCAAGGATAGTTATGTGAGTAGGGGGGGGGGGGGGGGGGGGGGGGGGGGGGGCTTGTGAGCGCCGCGTAGCAGTGTTTCGATTGCGGTGAGGAAGGACACACGGTCCGAAGCGGAGTGACCCGGCTCTGCCCGGTCCTGATGCGGCTACGAGCGCTGGGGCGGGTCCCCTGCTGCTCCTCCGGTACCGGAGCGACGGGGACCCGCTGCGGGGACCCGCTGCCCGGCCGGCCCCCTCTAGGAGCAGGTCGACCCCCACGCGGTGCTGGCCGGTCGCGTCTCTCCGGTGCCGGAGGACCAGCCGTAGGACCAGCGGGGGCCCCAGCACTCGTAGCTTTATCAGGACCGGGCGGAGCAGGGTCACTCCGCCTCGGACAGGCTCTCACCGTGTGTCCCTCCTCTCCGCACCCGAAACACTGCTCCGCGGCGCCCACAAGCATTTCAGCTGACCACGCCGCGGTGCCGGCCGGCCCCTCCGTGGAGACCGGTAAGCTCCACAGGCTTCACCGTCAACATCTCCGCGGAGCAGGCACGTGCACAGACATTTTGGGGGGCAGCGGCCCAAACCCCCCAAAAAGGGCACCCATCGCCCAAAATTATTTATGAAATTAAAAATAATAATAATAATAAATAAAAAACACAGTAGGATATTTTCAACTGATATATTTATTTTTGTTAACAAACTAACTCAAATTATCAAATTGATACAGACAAAACAAGCCCATACTGAATAACCAAATAATATGTTAGGGTTGGATGATTTGAAATGGTCATTTATTATCACACTAGCATTTAATTATCACTGCAAACAATTACGCTTCACTGAACTGTAAGTAAAGTACAAGAAAGTTAAAATAACAAAACCTGTAATTATTACTTGTGAACGAATATCATTCACAGTTATATTCCACAATACTATGCAAGAGCATTTCAGTTGTGTATATGAGCACATTTCACTATTGTGTATGAGAGCTTTTTACTAGTGTGTGTGAGAGCTTTTCAGTAGTGTGTGCGAGAGCATTTCAGTAGTGTGTGCGAGAGCATTTCAGTAGTGTGTGTGAGAGCATTTCAGTTGTGTATATGAGCACATTTCACTATTGTGTATGAGAGCTTTTCACTAGTGTGTGTGAGAGCATTTCAGTAGTGTGTGAGAGAGCATTTCAGTAGTGTGTGTGAGAGCATTTCAGTAGTGTGTGCGAGAGCATTTCAGTAGTGTGTGTGAGAGCATTTCAGTTGTGTATATGAGCACATTTCACTATTGTGTATGAGAGCTTTTCACTAGTGTGTGTGAGAGCATTTCAGTAGTGTGTGAGAGAGCATTTCAGTAGTGTGTGCGAGAGCATTTCAGTAGTGTGTGTGAGAGCATTTCAGTAGTGTGTGCGAGAGCATTTCAGTAGTGTGTGTGAGAGCATTTCAGTAGTGTGTGTGAGAGCATTTCAGTAGTGTGTGTGAGAGAGTATAGTTTTTCAGTAGTGTGTGTGAGAGCATTTCAGTAGTGTGTGTGAGAGCGTATAGTTTTTCAGTAGTGTGTGTGAGAGCATTTCAGTAGTGTGTGTGAGAGAGTATAGTTTTTCAGTAGTGTGTGTGGGAGCATTTCAGTTGTGTGTGTGAGCGTATTGTTTTTCAGTACTGTGTGTGAGAGCATTTCATATGTGTTTGTGAGAGCTTTTCAGTAGTGTGTGTGAGAGGATATTCTGAATAATGTCCCTCACGGCCCCTCATATTTGAAAGTGATTGAAAATGGCAAACACAAGGATGTGCACATCAGAGAGGGAGAGGTGAGCTCTAAAGGTTCTTTGGGGTTTTTAGTTTAATAAAAACAAACTTTGGTCACTTTTACAAACCAAAATGTATGTAATTATCTCACTGTCATTCATTTTTTTCTCATCTGTAGATGTTCCTGCTGCCGGCTCGGATACCCCACTCCCCACAGAGACAGGCCAACACTGTGGGGCTGGTGGTGGAGAGGAGACGTCTGCTGACTGAGACTGACTGCTTGAGGTTCTCTTCTTTTCTCTTCTCTTCTCTTCTTTATCTTGTCCTCTTTTCTCTTCTCATCTCTGCTCATCTTTGACTGTGTTTTAATGTTTTCAGGTACCATGTGGAAAACACCACTGACATCCTGTTTGAGAAATGGTTTTATTGTCAGAAACTTGGAACCTGTCATGGGAATTTCTCAATAGTCAAGCACAAGTCATTACAATGTCTTTCTGGAAGTTTATTCTACATCTGCAGATGGGCATCAATGTACAAGACCATGGAATGGATTTCATACAATGAGCAATGACATACAGGAAAAGCAGCACTTTATACATCTCCAAGCCCCTCCTAGAGAGGAGACAAATGTTATCGATCAACCTCTTTCATGTTAAGCAATAGGTGACCCATATCCTGTCACCTATCTTTCCCAGACCTTTGGAATGTAGCATCTACTGTTCAAGATCCCTTGAGTAGTTTACAAACACAAATCCTCTGTTCTGTTAAGTGATTTGTTTGGTGACCTCGTCAGTGAGGATGCCACATAACAGTCATGAGTGCAACCCTGACTTCTCAGGCAACATTTGTTATCTTTCGAAAACATCAATATCAATCATTGCCCTAATGAGTAGAATTTCTATCACAAACCCAACTGCTGCCAATAATCAAAGAGTAAAGATGTCCTTCATCCTTCACACTCACAAACCATCAGATCACTTTGACATGTTTGACTACAGTTGTTGTTAACTTTTTATCTTTATCAGAGCAGTGCAGAACAGGAAAACCTGATCCAGGTAAGTTGAGTTTAAGTTTCTTTGGATTCCTGTTATTTTGAACAAGGTATCGATATATCTAGTCTGATCCCTTTAAAGTGTGTACTGGTGTCATTTGATGAACAGATGAAGTCTTCAGGCAGCCTCCCTTCCAGATGAACACTAAAGGGTTTGGTTAAAGGAAAACTGAAAGTGAAGTAGAAGAGTGGCAGTTTAGGCATTCAACTGCTTGTGGAAATCCCCTATGAGTCTATTTATAAACAGGCATTCAGATATTAAAAGTGTAAGATTACAGTGATACAATTTGTGTGCCGCAGTTCAGGCTGAATGACATCTTGCCATGATGCTCCCTGTACAGTTATAACACAACTAACACAACTCATGTCCGGTTACCTCCTCAAACAGCTCCAGGCTGTCATCCGCGAAGAACACCACCCCGGGGTCCCGCAGGCTCCGGTGCTGCCGGAGCCACGCGAGAGCTGCATTCCTCTGTTCGGTGGCGCGTGGCATCCCGGTTCGCTTGAACCTGCCGGGAGTGAACACATGCAGGTGCGTGAAAGGCACGCCGCACCGGGCCAGGAAGCGCGCAACCAGCTCCGTGCGCGTCGTGGAGTCCTCCACCACGACCCAGTGGAACCGGGGCACCTGGCGGAAGGCGTGTGCCAGCCGGGTCAGCTCCGCTTTCTGCACTGGGCGGTAGTAAGTCGGAGTGATGGCGTAGATCAGTGATTTTCAACCAGTGTGCCGCGGCACACTAGTGTGCCGTGAGAGATCGTCAGGTGTGCCGTGGGAAATTATCTAATATCTAGTGTTGCACCGAAGTATCGGCCGAACATCGGTAGCGGCAGATATTTGCCTCGTTTACCGACATCTGCACATCGGTAATAAACTTGACTTTCACCGATATCATTGGTATTTGTGGTTAAACCGCTGGGCAGGTGCCGCGGCTGGGGGAGCAGTCGCCCTCCTCTCCACGACGCCGGAGACTCGGCGTGCGGCACGCCTCGACGGTTTTTTTTTTGGGGGGGTCCTATTCCGCTGTGCCTCACGGCGTCAGTGGTGTGAGGTGCTTTCTTTCTGTTGGACCGTGGGGCGGTGTCCGTCGCCGGTGCGGAAGGCGGGCCGTTGGAGGGGACCGGGTACGGCGGTCGGCGGCAGCGACTCTGGACGCGTGTCGGGCCCTTCTCGCGGATCACCTCAGCTACGGCGCCCGCTGGGGGAACCCTCCGTTCGCGCGGGGGGCCCCTTCCGGTGATGCTCCTCGGCTGGCGGCTAGCAGCCAGAACTGGTGCGGACCAGGGGAATCCGACTGTTTAATTAAAACAAAGCATCGCGAAGGCCCACGGTGGGTGTTGACTCGATGTGATTTCTGCCCAGTGCTCTGAATGTCAAAGTGAAGAAATTCAATGAAGCGCGGATAAACAGCGGGAGTAACTATTGCCACTCAAAACAGGTCAATCTGTTTTAGACAGGGTTAAAAGGTCCTGTTTTAAATGATCCTTGTGGTATTTTGACCAAAATATGTTACAAACATTTCAATAAGACCCCAAGGAACCATATCAAATGTGATAAAATTGGTATAATATGTCTCCGTTAAATAAAGTTTAGTTAAATCAAAGATTGTTTCATAAATCTGATTTAATTTGTGCTCATTAAAAGGTAAGAGTAAGAAAGGGCTGAAATAATTTAAAATAGTGCTTTTTAATACATTTAGAAATTATATTACTAACTATATGTATTATATGTACTGTGTTAGTCCATAGAGTGTCATTTTGGTTGGTGGTGTGCCCCAGGATTTTGTAAATGTAAAAAATGTGCCGCGGCTCAAAAAAGGTTGAAATTCACTGGCGTAGATGACCGGCAGCGCGGTCTGATTGGGGGTGACACCGACCCCCGGCGCGCCGGTCCGGGCCGCCCGCTGCGCCCTGCCGGTCCGAGCGGCCGCCGGAGCCCGGATCGTCCTTTTACTGTCGATATCGATCATGATGATGACAATGAGGACCCAGGGCAGAAGGATGAAGAAGCGGCTGAAGAGCACTGATTTCATGGCGAGGCTGAAGTTCCCGTGCGCCCTCTCTCACTCACTCCATCACAAACAGATCCCAACGAGCCACCAACTCCAACAATCTCGTCCTTAAAACCCGCTGATGTTATTCTGCACAACCAAACAACACGGAGCAGCACCCGGAGTCCATCACAAACTCTGTGGAGCACAGAACCTTCCGCTGCGTCCCCGTCCCTACGGGACCGTTCCCCCCTAGTCCTCCTCCTCCTCCCTCTCTTCTCTCGGATGGGACCTGAGCTCACTCGTACTCCGGCTCACTCTCACAGAACCTCACTTAAATCCACATGTTCGCTCGTCATTTAGCTCCTGAGTGTTTCCCGAGGAGACGGAACAAGCCGGAGCTGTCCTCCGTGCAGCGAGCGGTGACAACCCGCCGATGGGATCCGCCCCGCCGAGGAGCATCACTTGGCGAGGAGGACGGAGCGCTGCTCTGACTCCGAGGATAATAAAGGAGGAGGGGAGGAGCAGGTGCAGAGCGGAGGAGGAGAGAGTGTATAGGGGGAGAGAACCTGGGCAGTGAGAGAGAGAGAGAGAGAGAGAGGTCTTGTTATGTCGTGCGCATCAGTGTCCACCAATAATAAACCCAGTTGATCGAGAGGCACAGAGATGGAGAGAGCTTGTGTCTCACCTGGGTTTGTCAACAACAAGATGTTAATCAAAATTTGGTTTGGGCTACTCAGGGTGACTTCATTCTGGTCCCAGTTTGAGAGGGACTTACTTTTAAGAAAATTAACTGGCAAGAAATGTTAAAGGCTTGCCAGTTGATTAGTCTGTAAATAAATCCATTCACTAAATAAATCAATTGATAGACAACAACATTTCAATATTTTAACCAACCTTGTTGGTCCAAAAAAAAAATTTGGAAAGAAAAAATGGAAATGTATTCCAGGCCTCAGTCTCCTAAATGTGATGATTTGTCGCATCTGTGCAGAGTAATCTAGGTCATGGTTGGTCTCTTCAGGGGTTGTACATGTCTACACCTGGACCTGCTTGTGTTTCCTGAAGATGTTTCACTTGTTATCCAAGAGGTTCTTCAGTTTTGAGGTGAAAATGTGTGATATGTGTGAAATATCTTTACACTTATTAGCATGCGATGGGTTTTGAGGAGTCTTTCGGTGAGAACAAGCAATTAAAGGGAGGGATTTTTTTCTCTGCACAGTTGCTATCGCTTGCTCGTGGGAACAGTTGGGTTTCTGCACGATTTTGACCCGTCTCTTCCTCATTATACAAAGTGCCATTGGATAATATATGTTGTGATTTGGCACTATTCAATCAAAATGTAATTGAATTAGAGTTCACCAGGATCAACATCTTATATAAGGACACCAAAAGCAGTGCAAAGGGTCTAAAATGTAAAACTGGGATGTTTCCACAGGAATTTGAGAAAATGTATAATCCTAGGATCAGACTAATTTAAGCCCAATAAAACCCAGCTGCAGTGGATGAAGGGCACTGAGGATAAAAATGGGAATTGGGCACAGAAGTTGATTCATTATATCCTGTGTGGTGTGTCCCAGTGGAAAACCACTGGGATGGCACCCAACTGCTCGACAAAAAGACAAGCATTTCTGAATTGTTTTGCCATCTCTTGTCTCACTTGACAACTTGCACATGTTTCGAGGCATTGTTAGAGATTCAATCATGATCAATCAAAGGGGAAATAAACATGATTATATTATTGTCACATGTTACATTTCCCTTACCGACCCCAATTGAAGAGGTCAGGCACATTATAATGCGTTTCTGTCAACAACATGTACTGATTAGTTCTTAATTTTTATAAAAATTTTTATTATCTATATCTTAACTCTCAATTCTCTCTCTATAGTTGGTATTTAGAAATAAATAATTTCCACATGATAATCAGCTTTTCAAGCATTTACATTTTTACTAAGATGGTTTTGTTTAACACACTTTTGATGTGTTGATCATCGATACCTTGTTTGGGTGCGTGGGGGGGTTTGAATAAAATAAATGTGTTAAGTTTATAGTTGACTATTAAGAAAAGGAATCATCTTTGTTTGTTATGAATTTAATCTTCCCCTCTTGAATTCAGATGGATTCTAACTTCCCAGCGCTGCAGAAGATGATGGTTCCTGCTGCATTCTCAGCCTGGAGAAACCCCTCTGTGTCCTTTAGGCCTACTATAACTCCTGTAGTTGAAGTCCAAGATGTAGAAATGACCCCAATTGAAGAGGGCAGGCACATTATAATGCGTTTCTGTCAACAACATGTACTGATGCACTGATTAGTTATTAATTTCTATAATATTATTTATTATCTATATCTTATCTCTCAATTCTCTCTATAGTTGGTATTTAGAAATAATTACCACATGATAATCAGCTTTTCAAGCATTTACATTTTTACTGAGATGGTTTTGTTCTATACACGTATAACAAAATGTAAATGATGATGTGCTGATCCTCAATACCTTGTTTGGGTGTGGGGGGGGGGGGGGGGATAAAATAAAAGTGTTAAGTTTATAGTTGACTATTAAGAAAAGGAATCATCTTTGTTTGTTATGAATTTAATCTTCCCCTCTTGAATTCAGATGGATTCTATAACTCCTGGAGTAGAAGTCCAAGATGTTGAGATGACCCCAGTGGATTCGGTCAGGCACATAATTCTGCGTTTCTGTCCACAACATTGTTCCTACATACTAAATATAACTAGTTTGTGTCTAACACATTCTCTGATGCTAATTATGTTCTTGTTTTATTCCCAAAGCCCACAAGACAATCACCTCAACAACCTAGGGCAACCCAAGGTCTAATAAGTTCCAACAATGCTAATGAAATGAAAATGAAAAAGAAGACAATTACAACGATTTTCAAACGTTTTGCAGATGTCTGACTTCTTTTTGTGAAGTTTATGAAGTTCGGTCGTACTTACTGTACCCTTGTTACCCATCTATCAGGACAATTGGCTCCAGTGACCCCGCCTGTCCTCGGTCCAGCACGCCTGCAGCCAGCAGCGGTGGCTCTGGACGAGGCAAGATGATTGAACCAACCACTACACGAGCCTTCAAAATACTCTCCGAGGATGTTGAGGAAAAGAAACCATGACTGTGTTTCCAAGATTAGTTATTAATTTCTAATACATTATATATCATCTATATCTTAACTCTCAATTAGTTTTCCAGTGTTTATCAATTTTATACACAGTTATACAATGTACTTTTATACTAGGGCTTATTTTCAGATCAAGTCAAAAGTCATTAATACAGATGAGATAATCATACATGATTTTATCTCTTTCCATACTCAGCCTGATAAATACACTCCTCAGAAATGGCAGAGTCATGCCAAGAGAATCCCAACAGCAGCCTCCTCCCCCTGTCACCAGTATGTGATTTTAATATACTTCCATGTACTGTGAACATTAACACCACATGAAAGCAGGTAACTAATATTCTCAAATGAAATGTGATGATAATGGCCGACCACCTGAATTAATTTGATCAGTTATGTCCAACAAAAATGTCCTGGAGTAAGACGAAATGTGGACTGGACCCCAAGAGAAACAGTCAGGCACATAATGCAGCGTTTCTGTCCACAACATTGTTCCAACATACTAAATATAACTAGTTTGTGTCTAACACATTCTCTGATGCTAATTATGTTCTTTTTTTATTCCCACAGCCCACAAGACAATCACCTCAATTACCTAGGGCAACCCTAGGTCTATATCAGAGGTACTGATGCAACACTATCAGAGATGCTCTCATTGTTTTGGTATCAATACACCGAAATTGATTAGTGATTGTACCATAAAAACAATATATATAATAATTATTATTATTTCAAAGATTGATGGCAATTCTGTCAACTTTTTTCAATGTAGATTAAATGTCAACAAGTCGTCTGTGCATCCTTTTATAATTATTTCGTTTTTTTAAATCTTGTCTTTTGCGATCGTTTCCAATGGAAACAAGAGAATTACCCCAACATTATGTAGTGTTGCAGGTATGGCCTGCCCCTTTAAGAGATGCTGTTGTGTGTGTGACGTAGTGCACCTGAGGATTGTGGGTAGGGCGCTACAGGTTGTATGGATCTATGGTATGGATTACGAGAAGTGATTGATTGAGCACCTAGCGGTGATGGAAGTATGAAAAGCGAATAAAGAAAGTGGCGGTGTTGAAACCACAGAAACATCTCCTCCTCCTTCACAAGGTGATCCGGACGGCTGGTTACCGGCCAGTCAACCAGCCTAGACAACAGTGAGCTTCCAACTACGGTTGAAGGAGCTGAGATACTGCGCCAGAAAGGTAACAGTAGTAATACGTTCCAACAATGCTAATAAAATGAAAATGAAAAACAAGACAATAACATCGATTTTCAAACGTTTTGCAGATGTCTGACATCTTTTTGTGAAGTTTATGAAGTTCGGTCGTACTTACTGTACCCTTGTTACCCATCTATCAGGACAATTGGCTCCAGTGACCCCACCTGTCCTCGGTCCAGCAGGCCTGCAGCCAGCAGCGGTGGCTCTGGACGAGGCAAGATGATGATTGAACCAACCACTACACAAGCCTTCACAATACGCTCCGAGGATGTTGAGGTAAAGAAACCATGACTGTGTTTCCAAGATTAGTTATTAAATTCTAATACATTATTTATCATCTATATCTCAACTCTCAATTAGTTTTCCAGTGTTTATCAGTTTTATACACAGTTATAGAATGTACTTTTATACCAGGGCTTATTTTCAGATCAAGTCAAAAGTCATAAATACAGATGAGATAATCATACATGATTTTATCTCTTTCCATAATCAGCCTGATAAATACACTCTTCAGAAATGGCAGTCATGCCAAGAGAATCCCAACAGCAGCCTCCTCCCCCTGTCACCAGTAAGTGCTTTTAATATACTTCCATGTATTGTGAACATTAACACCACATGAAAGCAGGTAACTAATATTCTCAAATGAAATGTGATGATAATGGCCAACCACCTGAATTAATTTGATCAGTTATGTCCAACAAAAATGTCCTGGAGTAAGACGAAATGTGGACTGGACCCCAAGAGAAACAGTCAGGCACATAATGCAGCGTTTCTGTCCACAACATTGTTCCAACATACTAAATATAACTAGTTTGTGTCTAACACATTCTCTGATGCTAATTATGTTCTTGTTTTATTCCCACAGCCCACAAGACAATCTCCTCAACTACCTAGGGCAACCCTAGGTCTATATCAGAGGTACTGATGCAACACTCTCAGAGATGCTCTGATTGTTTTGTTATTAATACACCGAAATTGATTAGTGATTGTACCATAAAAACCATATATATAATAATTATTATTATTTCAAAGATTGCTGGCAATTTTGTCAACTTTTTTCAATGTAGATTAAATGTCAACAAGTCGTCTGTGCTTCCTTTTATAATTATTTTGTTTTTCAAAATCTTGTCTTTTGCGTTCGATTCCAATGGAAACAAGATAATTACCCCAACATTTGTGTAGTAATAAGTTCCAACAATGATAATGAAATGAAAATGAAATGCAAGACAACAATTTTCAAACGTTTTGCAGATGTCTGACTTCTTTTTGTGAAGATTATGAAGTTCGGTCGTACTTACTGTACCCTTGTTACCCATCTATCAGGACAATTGGCTCCAGTGACCCCGCCTGTCCTCGGTCCAGCAGGCCTGCAGCCAGCAGCGGTGGCTCTGGACGAGGCAAGATGATGATTGAACCAACCACTACACGAGCCTTCACAATACTCTCCGAGGATGTTGAGGAAAAGAAACCATGACTGTGTTTCCAAGATTAGTTATTAATTTCTAATACATTATATATCATCTATATCTTAACTCTCAATTAGTTTTCCAGTGTTTATCAATTTTATACACAGTTATACAATGTACTTTTATACTAGGGCTTATTTTCAGATCAAGTCAAAAGTCATTAATACAGATGAGATAATCATACATGATTTTATCTCTTTCCATACTCAGCCTGATAAATACACTCCTCAGAAATGACAGAGTCATGCCAAGAGAATCCCAACAGCAGCCTCCTCCCCCTGTCACCAGTATGTGATTTTAATATACTTCCATGTACTGTGAACATTAACACCACATGAAAGCAGGTAACTAATATTCTCAAATGAAATGTGATGATAATGGCCGACCACCTGAATTAATTTGATCAGTTATGTCCAACAAAAATGTCCTGGAGTAAGACGAAATGTGGACAGGACCCAAAGAGAAACAGTCAGGCACATAATGCTGCTTTTCTGTCCACAACATTGTTCCTACATACTAAATATAACTAGTTTGTGTCTAACACATTCTCTGATGCTAATTATGTTCTTTTTTTATTCCCACAGCCCACAAGACAATCACCTCAATTACCTAGGGCAACCCAAGGTCTATATCAGAGGTACTGATGCAACACTATCAGAGATGCTCTCATTGTTTTGGTATCAATACACCGAAATTGATTAGTGATTGTACCATAAAAACAATATATATAATAATTATTATTATTTCAAAGATTGATGGCAATTCTGTCAACTTTTTTCAATGTAGATTAAATGTCAACAAGTCGTCTGTGCATCCTTTTATAATTATTTCGTTTTTTTAAATCTTGTCTTTTGCGATCGTTTCCAATGGAAACAAGAGAATTACCCCAACATTATGTAGTGTTGCAGGTATGGCCTGCCCCTTTAAGAGATGCTGTTGTGTGTGTGACGTAGTGCACCTGAGGATTGTGGGTAGGGCGCTACAGGTTGTATGGATTACGAGAAGTGATTGATTGAGCACCTAGCGGTGATGGAAGTATGAAAAGCAAATAAAGAAAGTGGCGGTGTTGAAACCACAGAAACGTCTCCTCCTCCTTCACAAGGTGATCCGGACGGCTGGTTACCGGCCAGTCAACCAGCCTAGACAACAGTGAGCTTCCAACTACGGTTGAAGGAGCTGAGATACTGCGCCAGAAAGGTAACAGTAGTAATACGTTCCAACAATGCTAATAAAATGAAAATGAAAAACAAGACAATAACATCGATTTTCAAACGTTTTGCAGATGTCTGACATCTTTTTGTGAAGTTTATGAAGTTCGGTCGTACTTACTGTACCCTTGTTACCCATCTATCAGGACAATTGGCTCCAGTGACCCCACCTGTCCTCGGTCCAGCACGCCTGCAGCCAGCAGCGGTGGCTCTGGACGAGGCAAGATGATGATTGAACCAACCACTACACGAGCCTTCACAATACGCTCCGAGGATGTTGAGGTAAAGAAACCATGACTGTGTTTCCAAGATTAGTTATTAAATTCTAATACATTATTTATCATCTATATCTTAACTCTCAATTAGTTTTCCAGTGTTTATCAGTTTTATACACAGTTATAGAATGTACTTTTATACCAGGGCTTATTTTCAGATCAAGTCAAAAGTCATAAATACAGATGAGATAATCATACATGATTTTATCTCTTTCCATAATCAGCCTGATAAATACAGTCTTCAGAAATGGCAGAGTCATGCCAAGAGAATCCCAACAGCAGCCTCCTCCCCCTGTCACCAGTAAGTGCTTTTAATATACTTCCATGTATTGTGAACATTAACACCACATGAAAGCAGGTAACTAATATTCTCAAATGAAATGTGATGATAATGGCCAACCACCTGAATTAATTTGATCAGTTATGTCCAACAAAAATGTCCTGGAGTAAGACGAAATGTGGACTGGACCCCAAGAGAAACAGTCAGGCACATAATGCAGCGTTTCTGTCCACAACATTGTTCCAACATACTAAATATAACTAGTTTGTGTCTAACACATTCTCTGATGCTAATTATGTTCTTGTTTTATTCCCACAGCCCACAAGACAATCTCCTCAACTACCTAGGGCAACCCTAGGTCTATATCAGAGGTACTGATGCAACACTCTCAGAGATGCTCTGATTGTTTTGTTATCAATACACCGAAATTGATTAGTGATTGTACCATAAAAACCATATATATAATAATTATTATTATTTCAAAGATTGCTGGCAATTTTGTCAACTTTTTTCAATGTAGATTAAATGGCAACAAGTCGTCTGTGCTTCCTTTTATAATTATTTTGTTTTTCAAAATCTTGTCTTTTGCGTTCGATTCCAATGGAAACAAGATAATTACCCCAACATTTGTGTAGTAATAAGTTCCAACAATGATAATGAAATGAAAATGAAATGCAAGACAACAATTTTCAAACGTTTTGCAGATGTCTGACTTCTTTTTGTGAAGTTTATGAAGTTCGGTCGTACTTACTGTACCCTTGTTACCCATCTATCAGGACAATTGGCTCCAGTGACCCCGCCTGTCCTCGGTCCAGCAGGCCTGCAGCCAGCAGCGGTGGCTCTGGACGAGGCAAGATGATGATTGAACCAACCACTACACGAGCCTTCACAATACGCTCCGAGGATGTTGAGGTAAAGAAACCATGACTGTGTTTCCAAGATTAGTTATTAAATTCTAATACATTATTTATCATCTATATCTCAACTCTCAATTAGTTTTCCAGTGTTTATCAGTTTTATACACAGTTATAGAATGTACTTTTATACCAGGGCTTATTTTCAGATCAAGTCAAAAGTCATAAATACAGATGAGATAATCATACATGATTTTATCTCTTTCCATAATCAGCCTGATAAATACAGTCTTCAGAAATGGCAGAGTCATGCTAAGAGAATCCCAACAGCAGCCTCCTCCCCCTGTCACCAGTAAGTGCTTTTAATATACTTCCATGTATTGTGAACATTAACACCACATGAAAGCAGGTAACTAATATTCTCAAATGAAATGTGATGATAATGGCCAACCACCTGAATTAATTTGATCAGTTATGTCCAACAAAAATGTCCTGGAGTAAGACGAAATGTGGACTGGACCCCAAGAGAAACAGTCAGGCACATAATGCTGCGTTTCTGTCCACAACATTGTTCCAACATACTAAATATAACTAGTTTGTGTCTAACACATTCTCTGATGCTAATTATGTTCTTGTTTTATTCCCACAGCCCACAAGACAATCTCCTCAACTACCTAGGGCAACCCTAGGTCTATATCAGAGGTACTGATGCAACACTCTCAGAGATGCTCTGATTGTTTTGTTATCAATACACCGAAATTGATTAGTGATTGTACCATAAAAACCATATATATAATAATTATTATTATTTCAAAGATTGCTGGCAATTTTGTCAACTTTTTTCAATGTAGATTAAATGGCAACAAGTCGTCTGTGCTTCCTTTTATAATTATTTTGTTTTTCAAAATCTTGTCTTTTGCGTTCGATTCCAATGGAAACAAGATAATTACCCCAACATTTGTGTAGTAATAAGTTCCAACAATGATAATGAAATGAAAATGAAATGCAAGACAACAATTTTCAAACGTTTTGCAGATGTCTGACTTCTTTTTGTGAAGTTTATGAAGTTCGGTCGTACTTACTGTACCCTTGTTACCCATCTATCAGGACAATTGGCTCCAGTGACCCCGCCTGTCCTCGGTCCAGCAGGCCTGCAGCCAGCAGCGGTGGCTCTGGACGAGGCAAGATGATGATTGAACCAACCACTACACGAGCCTTCACAATACGCTCCGAGGATGTTGAGGTAAAGAAACCATGACTGTGTTTCCAAGATTAGTTATTAAATTCTAATACATTATTTATCATCTATATCTTAACTCTCAATTAGTTTTCCAGTGTTTATCAGTTTTATACACAGTTATACAATGTACTTTTATACCAGGGCTTATTTTCAGATCATGTCAAAAGTCATAAATACAGATGAGATAATCATACATGATTTTATCTCTTTCCATAATCAGCCTGATAAATACACTCCTCAGAAATGGCAGAGTCATGCCAAGAGAATCCCAACAGCAGCCTCCTCCCCCTGTCACCAGTAAGTGCTTTTAATATACTTCCATGTATTGTGAACATTAACACCACATGAAAGCAGGTAACTAATATTCTCAAATGAAATGTGATGATAATGGCCAACCACCTGAATTAATTTGATCAGTTATATCCAACAAAAATGTCCTGGAGTAAGACGAAATGTGGACTGGACCCCAAGAGAAACAGTCAGGCACATAATGCTGCGTTTCTGTCCACAACATTGTTCCTACATACTAAATATAACTAGTTTGTGTCTAACACATTCTCTGATGCTAATTATGTTCTTGTTTTATTCCCATAGCCCACAAGACAATCTCCTCAACTACCTAGGGCAACCCTAGGCCTATCTCAAAGGTACTGATGCAACACTATCAGAGATGCTCTGATTGTTTTGTTATCAATACACCGAAATTGATTAGTGATTATACCATAAAAACAATATATATAGTAATTATTATTTCAAAGATTGCTGGCAATTCTGTAAACTTTTTTCAATGTAGATTAAATGTCAACAAGTCATCTGTGCTTCCATTTATAATTATTTTGTTTTTCAAAATCTTGTCTTTTGCGTTCGATTCCAATGGAAACAAGATAATTACCCCAACATTTTTGTAGTAATAAGTTCCAACAATGATAATGAAATGAAAATGAAAAACTAGACAATTACAACGATTTTCAAACGTTTTGCAGATGTCTGACTTGTTTTTGTGAAGTTTATGAAGTGTGGTCGTACTTACTGTACCCTTGTTACCCATCTATCAGGACAATTGGCTCCAGTGACCCCGCCTGTCCTCGGTCCAGCACGCCTGCAGCCAGCAGCGGTGGCTCTGGACGAGGCAAGATGATGATTGAACCAACCACTACACGAGCCTTCACAATACGCTCCGAGGATGTTGAGGTAAAGAAACCATGACTGTGTTTCCAAGATTAGTTATTAAATTCTAATACATTATTTATCATCTATATCTTCACTCTCAATTAGTTTTCCAGTGTTTATCAATTTTATACACAGTTATACAATGTACTTTTTTTACCAGGGCTTATTTTCAGATCAAGTCAAAAGTCATAAATACAGATGAGATAATCATACATGATTTATCTCTTTCCATAATCAGCCTGATAAATACACTCCTCAGAATTGTTAGAGTCATTTTCTGGGTGTAAAATTTCTCAATGTAGAATACGTTATCTCAGCCCAGTGATTCTCATGCTTGTTTCTGAGTTTAGATGGTTGATGTGTCAGACCCTCCAATTGTTTTTTATTTAGTGCAGGTAAGGCCTGTTTGGAGAAATAATTGCGCGAGGGGATCACGTATCTCTTGTCTAGTGTCTTGACCATTTTTCGAAGCTTTCATTGCTCACAGTATTTATTGGACACATGTCTTTGGCCAAATGAAATCCGATTGCATCCGTTATTTCAGTGTGTCTTCGGGAGGTGGATGGATACGCTGTCGCTCTATGCATGGTCGTTTATGGTTTTCTCTGTTGACGTTGGACATGGACGGAGATTCAGTGAGGTAACGTTAGCTTTGGCTATGATTTGTGGGGATTTTTCAGGTAGTTAAACAAGGTAGTTGTGTTGATATGTGGCGCAGACACAACTCTAAACGCACTCTGTGCATGATTTGTTCTTGGTTATCATCACTTGCCCTAAATTCCAAAAACTTCCAAACAACGGATGATGATCCTTTTCGAAGGACTAGCTCCTCGCCTTCTGCTCCGGATATTGGATTCACCTTTCACACGACACCGTGACCGTCTGCTCTCTGTCTCTCTACTCTTCTACTAAATACCGGAATCGGCTGCAGACAGAACTTTTGTTGAGGCTACAGCTGCAGGATGCGTGCATGACACCTCCCATCTTGTTCTCCCTCTGGTGGTTAGCGAATGTTAGTTGAGAAAACGCACAACAGCTTGATTTGATATGTAGCAAAGCACCCATTTTAAATGTCAATATCGCTGACGATCATGCAATTCGATTAATTGTGCCGCCCTGATGTGAGTCCAGTCTACACACGAGCCCCAATGAGCAGATACAGTATCTAGAAAAGATTTTTGAAGAGAGAAAATCTTTAGAAGACAATGAAGGGGAAGAGTTTAGAGAATATGAAGATCATGTTTCTTTCAATTCAGAGTCTGACAGTGAGTTTGGGTTAGAAGAGGATGAGATTGACCATCAGCATGCTACGTAAAAAGTGAATCTGCAGCCAGTCCCAAATCCAGGCCAGGCCATCAGCAGCCAACATATGGATGACAAAAAATGATGACAATTTAATGGTCTTTTTGCACTTTAGCCACCCCGCATGGCTACCAATGTAATAAGGTGCAATCAGGGCCGACACGGATAGCAGTGACTCATGTGCAGGAAATCAAGCCTTCTTACGAACTTTTCATTTCGAAAATCATTCTGGATTGCACTAATTTGGAGGGACAGCATGTCTTCGTAGAAAGCTAGAATGAGATGCACCAAACCCATTTATTTGCATACTTTGGGGTTATAATCCGTGCTGGAGTTTTCAAATCCAAAGGGGAATCAACAGAATTCTTGTGGGATGCAGTAACTGATAGAGAACTTTTACGTAAAATGTGCAGGAATGTGGGAGCAGAGGTGATTGAAATATACAATTTAACACTTTATGTAGTCCTGGGTCCAGTGGACCCGAACATCACATATGTAATATATATTTGTAGGGGGGGTGTAAAGTGTAAAGTCACTGAATATATGTACCTTTATATGTTCATCACAGAAAATGAGCCAAGGCCAATGAGTCTCAGGTTGAAAAAAATATTTATCGCATCATTTTTCTTTTAGCAAACATTGAAAATGGGTCCCACAGACCCGAACACCATACAAGGGTTAATGCAACAAAGTTTTCAGCTGAAAAACACACGGAAACTAGTCTGTTTTCTCACCTGAAGAAAAATGTACAATCTGCCAGTATCGTACGTGGACATCGTGTTGTTATTCTTTGTGGATTGAGGCTCTCATCCAACAACAGCACAAACTGCCCAGCCTTGTTGACGCCATCAACAAGCTGTTGCTCTATGTATGGTGCTAGTCCGAATTTGGTTATGTACCTGGGTTTTCCTTTCGGCAGGTGAACGTCTTGGTGATGTCCGAATCGGGAAACATTCTTTGAAAATTTCTGAAATTCCTTCATTGGATGTGAGAGAGTGGTGGTTTACTGTTGTGTCGAGACACCACAACACTTCTGCGCGCAGCTTTGGCGTAAGGCCTGCACGATTATGGCCAAAATCATGATCACGATTATTTAGATCAATATTAAGATAATGATTATTCATTAATTTTAGGAACAATATCTTTTTATTGCATTTTCATGTTAAAATGCACAAGAACACTGCTTTCACTTCCATGTTGTGCTACATTCCAGCTAATGTACACATCTTTGATCAGTTCCTGGGCAATCGACTCTCCTGTGGGTTCCCATAGGAAAAAATGACGTCTGTAAGCATCGACTCTTCATTGCAAAATTACAATCGATGCAGTGAATTGTCAGGGACATGTACGGCTCCATCATTGTGCTTGATCATAGGTCAGTCGTAATCGCGCAAAAAATACTCGACAACTGTGACATCCCTTTGTGTTTACCCCAACGTTTTTTATTTAGTGCAGGTAAGGCCTGTTTGGAGAAATAATTGCGCGAGGGGATCACGTATCTCTTGTCTAGTGTCTTGACCATTTTCCGAAGCCTTCATTGCTCACAGTATTTATTGGACACATGTCTTTGGCCAAATGAAATGCGATTGCATCCGTTATTTCAGTGTGTCTTCGGGAGGTGGATGGATACGCTGTCACGCTATGCATGGTCGTTTATGGTTTTCTCTGTTGACGTTGGACATGGACGGAGATTCAGTGAGGTAACGTTAGCTTTGGCTATGATTTGTGGGGATTTTTCAGGTGGTTAAACAAGGTAGTTGTGTTGCTATGCGGCGCAGACATAACTCTAAACGCACTCTGTGCATGATTTGTTCTTGGTTATCATCACTTGCCCTAAATTCCAAAAACTTCCAAACAACGGATGATGATCCTTTTCGAAGGACTAGCTCCTCGCCTTCTGCTCCGGATATTGGATTCACCTTTCACACGACACCGTGACCGTCTGCTCTCTGTCTCTCTACTCTTCTACTAAATACCGGAATCGGCTGCAGACAGAACTTTTGTTGAGGCTACAGCTGCAGGGTGCGTGCATGACACCTCCCATCTTGTTCTTCCTCTGGTGGTTAGCGAATGTTAGTTGAGAAAACGCTTGATTTGATATGTAGCAAAGCACCCATTTTAAATGTCAATATCGCTGACGATCATGCAATTCGATTAATTGTGCCGCCCTGATGTGAGCCCAGTCTACACACGAGCCCCAATGTGCAGATACAGTATCTAGAAATGATTTTTGAAGAGAGAAAATCTTTGGAAGACAATGAAGGGGAAGAGTTTAGAGAAAATGAAGATCATGTTTCTGTCAATTCAGAGTCTGACAGTGAGTTTGGGTTAGAAGAGGATGAGATTGACCATCAGCATGCTACGTAAAAAGTGAATCTGCAGCCAGTCCCAAATCCAGGCCAGGCCATCAGCAGCCAACATATGGATGACAAAAAATGATGACAATTTAATGGTCTTTTTGCACTTTAGCCACCCCGCATGGCTACCAATGTAATAAGGTGCAATCAGGGCCGACACGGATAGCAGTGACTCATGTGCAGGAAATCAAGCCTTCTTACGAACTTTTCATTTCGAAAATCATTCTGGATTGACACCTCCCATCTTGTTCTCCCTCTGGTGGTTAGCGAATGTTAGTTGAGAAAACGCTTGATTTGATATGTAGCAAAGCACGCATTTTAAACGTCAATATCGCTTGTCATGCAATTCGATTAATTGTGCAGCCCTAGTAGGTGTGGGTCCCATTGTCACTCTGAGGTCTGTAGAAGTTGAAGCAGCGGCAAATGAGTTAACGTTAGCAATGCTAGCAGTAACGTTAACGTTACAAGCTTCAGCTGTCGCACTCGTACTTGGTGGTTTAACAACGTAGCCGAGGAAGGTGTGCCCAATGCTCGATGGACATCCGCTGTCTGTGTGCCGTAACGGATTTGTGGCTAGCACCTTGCACATGTGACTGGAGCACATTGATCCCCATTGAAGCTACACAGATTTTTTTTTTTACAGACTGAACTGTAAGCCTCCTGGTCATTCCCAGCGACGGGCTTCAACCAGGGCTTGCACTGCTCGTGTTCCAACCACGACTCTGCGAATTTACACTTCCCCATTGCCTATTCCTTTACAACCATATAAAGAATTAATAGTGCAATATTCGCAGCTAACCGTCCTCTACAAGGAAGATTCGATAACGACAAGCGCTATTCGTGCCGTTAGGGTTAGGGTTAGGGTTAGGGTTAACCCTAACCCTAACCCTTGCTCGGGGACAAACATTGCCTAGCTACGCCGCTCGAGCCCCATCCCCGCTTGAATGCCATATTTTGTTGTGCTGTCGTGAGGACTACAATAAATGAATTCACATAAACTTTAAACAATCTTTGGACAAATCTTTGCTATTCACATTGAAAAAACAAAACAAAAAGGGGGCATGTAACACTTCACTAGGTAGTATATTCTCCTGCAGGCCAATGCGCCTTTGGAGAATGGCCACACCGCGGCGGTGAATGGCGCACATAACAGTTTCACTAGGTAGCATATTCTCCTGCAGGCTAATGCGCCTACGGAGAATAGCCACACCGCGGCAGTAAATGGCGCACACATAGCAGATACCGATCCGTACGTCAGGCTCCGAATATGTGCAGTTTGGGGGGGGTTACAAGTATTTGCTCATCACTCCCATCATTCCTGTGTAATCATATGGGGGAGTGATTAAGTTGGAGCCTATACGCCAAAAACTAAATCTGTTGTAATAAATATATTACATGATCGAACATGAGTTGTCTGACTGAAATATGGCGACGCCGGCGAGCTAGTTCTGGCAGGCAACTCGAGCTGCGCTGCGCCAATCATGTTACATACATTATGTGACATACATCATGTGACATACCTCAATCTCCACAACCATCTATAATACACACCCACCTTATCAGGCGGTCTATTTAACCAGAGAGACGTTTCCCATCAACCCCTCTTGCTCGCACTGCTGCTGAAGTATTGCTACCTATTGCTTCAGCCCCTCCACCACCCCAGCATCCACCTGTAGGCTCCAACGGGGGTTACAAGTATTTGCTCATCACTCCCATCATTCCTGTGTAATCATATGGGGGAGTGATTAAGTTGGAGCCTAGGCGCCAATCACTAAATCTGTTGTAATAAATATATTACATGATCGAACGTGAGTTGTCTGACTGAACTATAACTCCTGGAGTAGAAGTCCAAGATGTAGAAATGACCCCAATTGAAGTGGTCAGGCTCATTATAATGCAGCTCTCCCCCCCCCCCCCTCCTCCACTTTGCCGCCCGGGCATCACAGGAGAGGCTGTCCACTGAGCGAGCGCCTTAGCACGGGTACAATGCAGCCGGAGACCGGGGGGGTCCTGGAACACGTTCCGGTGCTAATTTACAACAATTTTCAAACGCTTTGCAGATGTCTGACTTCTTTTGGTGAAGTTTATGAAGTTTGGTCGTACTTACTGTACCCTTGTTACCCATCTATCGGGACAATTGGCTCCAGTGGCCCCGCCTATCCTCGGTCCAGCAAGCCAGCAGCCGTGGCTGTGGACGACGCAAGAGGAAGAAACACCCCATGTAGAATGAGGTAAAGAAACCATGTCTTTGTTTCCAAGATTAGTTATTAATTTCTATAACATTATTTATTATCTATATCTTAACTCTCAATTAGTTTTCCAGTGTTTATCAATTTTATACACAGTTATACAATGTACTTTTATACCAGGGCTTATTTTCAGATCAAGTCAAAAGTCATAAATACAGATGAGATAATCATATATGATTTTATCTCTTTCCATAATCAGCCTGATAAATGCCCTCCTCAGAAATGGCAGTCATTTCTGGGTTTGCAATTTCTCAATATAGAATATGTTGTCTCAGCTCAGCAATACTCATCCTTGTTTCTGACTGTAGATGGTTGAGATGCCAGACCTTCCGGCAATTTCTCTTCCCATAAGCGCCTCCACCTTCCCTACCTTCAGCTTCTCCCATCTTTCTGTTCCACAACCACCACCCCCCTCTCTCCATCAACAGGGTTTGGGGATATCAACCCGCTTAACTGGACCTGTGAAGTCTGCTTGGTGCCGAACAAGCCATCAGATGCAAACTGTGTTTGCTGTAGTACCCCACAGCCCAAATCCTCATCCAAATCTATGGACAGTAAGCCATCAGCCACGACCTCAGTTGGGATGGATAGCAGCACGAAGGCCACCTCCACCACTACGACCACCACAGGTTTTGGCACAATGTTTTCCAAACCTGGTGGAACCTGGGACTGTGCTGGAAGTGTGTGGCCTGTGAAACGGCCAAACCTGGGACAGGACTTAACCCTCACTTACTCTTCCCTCTGCCTTCTCAGCTGTTAAGACTGTATCCACCCCCACAGCCCCTGTTGCCTCAGGGTTCATTGGATTTGGAGACAAGTTTAAAAAACAGAGGGTGCATGGGAATGTGGTACGTTATTGGTAGAGAACAAGGCCGAGGATACAAAGTGTGTGGCTTGCACAACTACCAAACCAGGTAATCAGAGCATGACCATGGTTTTGTAATTTGGTATTTTGAAGTTCTCAGTCTTTGGTTTTAAATATGTAAATACAAATGAGCTGTATCATTGACTATTAAAATATTCTCTTTGAAAAATATCTCATGACATGTTTGTCTTCATTACGTATAGAAAATTAAATGTACCTCTGCTGGGAGTTGAACTGTATTGCATTGTAGATTAAGATTATATAATCATACGATCAATATAGTCAAGTTTTCATACAAATATGATCATCTTGTAATTTTTTATTTATTATCAAACTATATATTTACGAGTTGGGTCATAATGACAAGACAGCATGAACCGTTGATTATACTTACTTCATACATATGAATAAATGAATATAATTAATCTTCATAACATTAAATGACTATAAATGAGGCAAATAAATTGGTTTTGATATATATGGCGAAATTCTGAATCTGAACCATATATAAAAAAAAGTTTACAGGTCTTTAACTCATCTTTTTTTTTTACTTTTACGAACCTGAATATTTCGTTTAATGTGTTTTTTTATTTAATACTGTCACATGAAATATTTCAACAACTACTGTTTTTTAAGTTTTTTTTTTTTTAATAAGTTAATGTCCTGTAAATAAATAACATACCTGGTGCAGATTGAGAAGTTCACCTCAAATATGGAGACTAGGTTAAATGTTATAGTATTTCAATAGCTGAATAGTTTTAATTGTTGTTTAACATTTTTATTGAGTAACCATTATTATAATAACTGTAAAACTCTATTTGGATTTCTTCGGTGAAAGGGACCTGGTGTTAAACGGCACAGACTGAATTTGTGACTCGGCTCTTACCTCGTCTCTCTTCGGCTCCTCTCGTGTGAGCGGTATGACCGCGGTGTCCGAGGAGCTGCCACATCCCATATTTACCACGAATCAACGATGTAAAGCGAGTCAGTAACACTCATACATGTGAATTTTTAATTCCAGCTTGGTGTGTGTTTGTTTTCCTCGATACGTGTTGACCGTGTAGCCTGGCATTCCTTCACACACACGGACACACGGTCTCCATGAGCCCGTCGCTAAGGGGCCGTTGCTACAATAAATGTGACCCGGTTAAAGAGGCGACACCCAGGAACAAGGAAACACAAAACACGGTCAACACTGGATGGGGAAGCTGCTCTGACACACTTCATTGGCTGTGTTACACACTCACACACTGTCACATGCACTGACACACTTCATCAGCTGTTTGCCACACTGACATCATATCATATCATATCATATATCATATCAAATCAGAATCAGAATCAGAATGTATTTATTGCCAAGGAGGTTTACACCTACCTGGAATTTGCTCTGGTTATTGGTGCATACAATGAACATAGAAACATAAAACATAATAAATACAACACACATAAGACAAAACAATAAAAAAATATATTAAAAAAAAATATGTATAAAAGATAAAAGATATAAAAAGTAAAGTAAAAAGTGAAATGAAAAATGCAAAGAGTAGAACAGTGTCCATAATATCTTTAATATCATATATCATGTCATACATTGCATCACTTCCTTTCTCTCCCAAATTGTTCTTATTATTTCACTGCACACTTAATCACTGTAATGATTGCAACCAGCCACACTAACACTCTGGATGTAGAAAATCTAAAACATATTTTCAAATGCATATAAATGAATCTATTAAGTATATACTGTTAAATCTAGAGTTTTATTTAGTTGATCTAGCTATGGTTAGCTAGCCAGAAAATAAGCTAGCTAGCTAACAGTTAGTAAGTCTTGTACATATTTCTTTCTTCGCACTAGTAATGGATTGTAAAACAAAACTTACATGCATCAGATGTGGAAAAAGAAGCAGTGTGAAATGAATGGTAGGTGTTCCCTAGTGAATACATACTGTGTGTGTCATTTTTTACCCATGTGTGTAAAAGTGATGTAAAAACTACATTTACATTTGCTTATAAAGTAGGAAAGAAAAATTATGATTTGTAGTAATCAAAAATGTATGAAAACTTACAATATTAAATGATAAAATGTATTTGTTTCAAACATATAGCAAAGAAGCACTCATGCATGAAATAACACAATAAATAAATACATGTCATTTTTGACCCATGTTGTGCATTACAAGGGTAGTGATACAAAAATGACTTTTATTCAAAAGGTAACGAATGAAAAAATGAAATAAGGATCTGTGATGATCAAAAACAATTTAATTGGGAAAAACCTGAAATACTGAATGCTCCTTAACAAAGCTAGGTCAAAGGTCAAAGAGCTGACTGGACTTTATTGGAAGTACCATCAAGGTTCAGTGTGTAGAATTTAGTGACATCTAGTGGTGAAGTATTATGTTGCAGCTGAATACCCTTCACTTCACCCTCCCCTTCCAAACATGATAGAGAACCTTTGAAAACCTTCAGTTACTCAAAAGGACTTTAGTTTGTCAAATAATGAATTGCTTACTGAATCCTTTGAAGTGTTCGGCCCCCAGATTCTTACCTATGATCAGTATCCTGACCTGAAGATCTCCATATATAAATTAGGGTCATAGCGCCACGTACTTACTGTACCCTTGCTACCCATCTAGCAGCACAATTGGCTCCAGTGGCCCCGCCTATCCTCTATCCAGCATGCCTTCTCGACGAGGCAAGATAAGGAAACTCCCAAAGAAGTATGAGGTAAAGAAACCATGTCTCTGCTTCCAAGATTAGTTATTAATTTCTATTAATAATTTTTGTTATTATTTTTCATGATAGCATAAAAGATCTATATCAGTGTTTTGTCTAAATTGTTGAGTGCTAAGATTCTCACGGTCCGCCTTGCCCCTCTCAATTACTCACTCTCACTCTCTCACACACCCAGCTGCCGTCACACATTGAATCTGATTCTCTAGGAAACACATGTTGATTGCTGTGTTTAGCAAATGACAAGATCCAATCAACTGTTTTATATGATTCAGACGTCTCATAAAAAAAATAATGTGGAGTTGCTTTGCTGCAGATTCATTATTGTTATATGGTTGAATAAAATATATGTGTTAAGTTTATAGTTGACTATTAAGAAAAGGAATCATCTTTGTTTGGTATGAATTTAATCTTCCCCTCTTGAATTCAGATGGATTCTAACTTCCCAGCGCTGCAGAAGATGATGGTTCCTGCTGCATTCTCAGCCTGGAGAAACCCCTCTGTGTCCTTAGGGCCTTCTATAACTCCTGGAGTAGAAGTCCAAGATGTAGAAATGACATGTCATGGCAATTTCTACAATCCCACAACCAAAGAGGAAACGAGACACAAATTTCTCTTACAATATTCTCACCTTTAATGTTCGAGCATGGTGCCTACCACAGAGTTAAGTTTGTAATATGCACACCAGATAGTCCACCAGACACCGGAAAACAGTCGTTTGTTTTTATACATTTGGCTAACCCCTCCCATGAGGGAGGGGGGTGGTTAAACAGTCAATGGATGAGATCTTCTGATGACATGAATACAACAATGCCTAGTTGAAGCAATCAGGCCAATATGCATTCAGTAGTCAAGGACAGCATGATCAGGTTACTGTGTCTGGACTAATTAGGTTACTGTGTTTAGACTATCAGATTACTGTGTCTGGAGTAATCACGTTACAGTATCTAGACTAATCAGGCCAAGATTCATTCATTAGTACAGGAAACAGTATAGGGTGCTCCTCTGTGCACAACTGTAAAGATGCCGAAGTGAAACAGAAATGATTTTGTTGCTGCTGTGAGGAGGAGCAGTCCTTTCGGATCCTTTCTAAACTGTTAATGGCTGTGTCCGAAATCTCTCACTAATCATTTCATAGTCCACTATATTGTAAATTTGCCCATTTTTAATGCTGTCTGAATTTTTAGTGGATTTTTTTAAAACCCTGTATAGTGCACTTATTGAATCCCACGGTGCACCGCGAAAAGCAGTGAACAGCCGATGGTCACTAACTGAGCAATATATACCATCATGCATTGTGCTTTTGGAGTTGACAGGAAGAAAAATTGCGGAGAGATGATAGAAGGCAGAACATTTTAGCCTTTTCTCTCTCTGACGACTAAACGGTTATCGAGAGTATAAAGACAGACACGTTCATAATTGCCAGCACTTTCACAGACCGTTTTATAAAACAGTCTATTTTAGCAAACATCCCTGATGTTTCCAATGTTATAGTTGTTGTTGTATTTTTGACCAGCACCACACAAATCTGTGAGTTGAGCAAGATATGTAATAGGAGCAGAGCAGCACATCACAGCAAAAACTCATTTGACGAAAAGTATTAATATGAAATGTAAAATAAACATATTACAGGTTTTTCCATCGGCAATAATGCCGAGACCGGCGCAGAGACGGTATGCCGAGTAGGATCAGTGTGTTTGTCTCGTTCCAATTAGCTGACTATTCATTAATCTGCATAGAAGTCCTATAGTGAGACACTGCATATATTGTTACAAAAGATGGCCTCCTGGTCAAGGCCAACTATTTGTCCTCTGCTTTGTGTCTGTTGGCCAAACCATATAGCAAGAATTTATGGCCCTATGATGGTCTAATCTGACACAATGTCTGTCTTGAAAGACAAACCCATCAGTGCTGCTGATGATATAGTCTCTCCTCTCTCCTGTGTCATTATCAGACTGACAGATCAAGGTCACATCTAACCACAGCTGACTTCTCAGATGGAGTTCATCTGAAGAGAATTGGATCAAACTGAAGTCACTGGTCTCGCAGATCCATTTAAGGGTCTTTGAAAGAGATAAGCAGAGGAACTTCCTGGCTTACCTTTGTTCTCCACTTGAGCCGAGAAGATAATCAATGATGGTTAATTATGGACGCAACACGGATCAAGAGATCTGTCTGATCCGAGCTAATAGATTGGTTCTCACAGCACTAATGCAGGAAAACAAGCTCATAATTTCACAGGTTGAAAGCACATTTGATTGTTTGGATAAGGTGGCAGCCGGAATGCTAATGTGGGGGAAATGAGAGAAAGAAGCGAAACTTTCTAGCACTCTGATAGTTATTGAGTATTACACATGTCGTCAAACAAAACGGCTTTCGGAGGCTTAATCAATCTCATGCTCAGTGATGGGCTTATTCAATGATAAATCACTTTTAAGACACTGATGTGATGATAGCAAATAGTTTAAAGGCAGGATTCCAATAACATGCTTTATCAGCCTTAATTGCATGTTCTTCCATCTGTTCATCAGCAATTTGGAAATCAAGTATCAAGGAAAATGTCAGATTAAATTAGATAATTCTAACTGACATTGCTTTGGATATTATTAGTAACTTGCACAGACGAATGAGGCTTTTTTTATGCATATACACAGGACCTTTAAACAGATTGATCTAAGAAAGGCAAATGCAAATCCTGGATTATTTTAGGTGGTGAATGAGTGGGCGGATGAACAAGGCAACCAGCTGGGCAGTAGAAGAGCTGCTGGGAGGCTGATTTAGCTGAAACGGCAGTATGTACAATGGCAGGCTGTGGAGACTGCTGCTTGATCTGTTCTCAGCCACTCCTAAGATGATCTTCTGAAGTAAACCGGCCACTGGAAACAATACTCTGGCATATAGAGATAATGATGTGTTTCACATTAATGTGAAAAGAATGAGGCAGTTAAGATGATGACACAGTGCCACTGCGTCAGCTTTCTCTATGTGGAGGCTGACACCACAGGCCCCAATCCCTCTCTGAGCTTCCTCCACAGATGACGGCAGCTCTGTCGGAGGAAGCTGAGCAAGGACTCTGAGTTAATCTGCAGGTTCAGATCCTCTGGGTTTATCTCTGCCACCTCTGCATCACAAACTGACGTCTGACTCTCCGGAATTAGCTCTGATTGACTGCACGTACACACAGTGTCCCAGGAGAGCATCTGAGGACATAAATAACTATTTTATTACAAGACCCAGTTATTAGCTGTTAATCTAAAAGCTAATTATCACCCTATTTGTTCTCATTTTCAGTGCAGAACAACAGGAATCATTTAAAGCATCTCTTCCCAGAGATCTATTAACATCAATGATTTTGTTTCACTGTGTTCAACTCTAACAGTGTGGATAAGGTTTTCAAACCATCAGCGGACCATTACGTTTAATGTGCAGCTTTTAGAGGAAACAGTATTCTGCTTTACTTCAAAATCCCTCTAAGTGGGTATATTCATCATTAATGCTCTGTTTTAATATTAATAAGGTGGGTTATGGACCAAATACAGCAAGTCATAATGACACAGTGCTTTGTAGGTCTACTATTCATGCAAATAGGTGACTGTTCATTGAAATATGCATATGTTTGAGTTAATGCATCAATGCATCAATCTCTCACACACACACACGATCGTTTCTACACTGATTTACAATGATTTTCTGGAGACTTACTTTTCTGGAACGTCAACCACAGTTACTAATGACCTGACCTTAACCATAACCTAAACCAAACCTTAGCCTAATGTTAGAACAAGTTTTTTGCCTTAAATTGTTATAGGGAAGACAAGTCCTCATAATGTGCTCCCCAGAACATGATTGATACATGGACCACACACACACACACACACACACACACACATTGACACACAGAATATCAAAGTTGATAATGTCCCATTGGTGAACTGCACACACTTTTTGATTGACAGGTGACTTATGGGAATCTCTCTGGAAAAAAGCATTGTGATAATAAGGCAGTGACACCAGAGATGGAGCCTAAAGAGAGATGACCAGTTTATAGAGTGTGAACTGGATCAGCGCTCATTCTAATTCAGATACAGGTGACTTTAACTTGAGAGAGGAGGAGAGGAGAAAACTCTCTTTCCAAGAATCTCTCCTCCACTTTGCCATCCTATCACTCTATCACTCCATGAACACAGCTGCTCTGTGCTTATAGCAGCACAGTTCACTCTTTTTGTCCTGGGTGTCACACTGACTCTGTAAATAGGAACAACACGTGTACCACAGATACCAGTTCCGGCTGTGAGATTTGGGAAATGAGCAGCTCTCCCTGCATTTGAAAATTCGATTTGATGAGTCATGGACCAAAAAAAACAAACTCATCTGTATTTTCTTGCTATGCTCATCATATGGTTTTCTTTTTTTTTGTCTGACCACCTGCCGTTTGCAGTTAGTCCCCTCTGTGGTCTCTTTGTTTAGATTTCCGGCTGCTACTCACTCCAACTCTTTATTTTCCTCCGTTGCCACATTGCCTTGTATCTCTCCATCTGGCTGGAGACTCTCCTCGGCTCCGAGCGTATTCACAGCCCACCGTGAGACTCTGCTCAAACTAATGATGCCAAATGGGCGACAGTTTCCTTCCCTTTCGATCTATGGCGATGTTTACAAAATGTATTAAATATGCATGAAGGATGTAGGTTGCATGCTTAAAGAAGAGTGTACCACACTGAATATTTTTTCTAATTTCCACAGATTATTTTACACTAACTTGTCCCCTTCCAGCAGCACTCAAGCCTTTTAGTCTTTTACCTTTCAGCGTATCTCAGAACAGAAAAGCCTGTACCTATTCTGTTTATATTGTTATTACCACAGATTATAAAACTCTCTGTTATTGATTTCTTAAAGGGTTTTAACCCTGTTGATAATAAACTCTCAACAGAGTTTAGGAATTTGAACCTTTTTAATATTACTTTATATGGACGTTTTACATTTATAGAAATTCATTTATCACTTCTTCTTCTTTCACAGATTGTTGAAAAAATCAATCTATCACACATACTCTCTCTCTCTATCTCTCTCTCTCTCTCTCAGGCACTCATGCACATGCTTAGGTAGCTAACAAGCTGTCAATGGCAACTACACACACAGGTTAAAACTCTTGAAAAAAAATATATAACCTTTTTTAACACATACACTTTAATAGTGTACAAACACACACACACACACACACACACTGCTCACCAGGCGGGGAATATTGAGCTGCCCATTTCACTTAGAGGGCTTTTCTTAGCTCGCTGCCTGATGCTGCTGCTGTGCTGGCAGCTGCAGCTGGAACCGGTTGTTTACACGTCTGTGTGCATGTGTGTGTGAGTATCACTTTACATTATAAACCTCACCACCTCTTCTGACTATCTGCCCATTGGCCCAATGCCTATATGCATGGGATCAACTTAAAGTAACTACATTGTATGTTGAGAGATATCAAACACACATGTACACACAAACACACACGCACACAAACACACACACACACACACACACACACACACTCACTCACACACACACACGCTGGGGATGGGCAGGCAAATTTCGACAGCTTGACATGATTTTATTTTATTGGAAACACTGCTCCCTTGTGGTGAACATACTGTAAGTACAACAGAAAAGAGAAAAGCCAGTTACATCCATTATCAGGAACACACTTACAATGATCTGCCCTTTGCGACCCTCTGTGAAGTTTTTATTTGAAAATATACTTTTGATTTACCACAGGTAAAACCTTATCGGTGCAGTACCATCCTTTCAAAGACATTTACCAACAGAGGACACATGGTCCACGCAAACTCATTGTTATCTATCATTAAATTACTGTACATGTTATATTTATCATTATTCATCATTTTAGATTAATGACTTGATTAATGACTTAAAAAGCACTTTACATAGCATTTTATTTGCTGTACTATGTTTCTCATGTGAAAAGTCTGAATACCATCTACAGCTTTATGTGAATTTATGAATTTATCATATTTTATACGTGACTTTAGTTACAATATTTATAAGTAAATAATGTATGTCATTAAATAATGTTTGTAACCTTAAAGAGGCAGTCTTCAGTTTTCCTTTGTTTATCCCGATTCCCACACACAGAGACACTGAACAACACTAGCATTCATTTGGAGGCATGTTCTAGTCACCTGATCAGTTCATGATATGTTCTTCAACCTTCTGCTTGTTGGAAAAACCATTGTGGCTACAGGATGCTCTAAAGGCCCAATGCGTAAGATTTAGGTGAAAGAGATTTATGGGCAGAAGTGTATATAAAATTATCCTGATGATGTTTTCAGTAGTGTGTTTCATCTAAATTGTATGAAATGTTGTCGTCTTTACCATTGAATGGGCCCTTTATCTTTAAATACTTGATATTTACATCTGGAGCAGGTCCTCTCTACAGAGGCCGCCATGTTTTTTACAGTAGCCAAACTGGACAAACTAAAGAGCTTTTTGAGTTTGAATGACAACTGACAGCTACCACAGGTTCTCTTTCATATATGAAAGGGGAGGGTGAGGTGAGGGGTTTTCAGCTGGAACATGCAACCTCACCACTAGATGCACTCACTGCACTCTGTTCACTTTGTAGTCCGTTTGGTTCTATTATGTAAATATTGAACAGTGCAGCTTTAAATCTGGCAAAGATTTACCCAAAATGCAACATTTCCTTGATGATAAGAAGTAATGGAAACAAAGCAGCAAGACAAAGAGAAGATAAACAACGTAAAATTACACAGCATAAATTGAAAGAAGCCTAATAAAAGCTTTAAAACATAAAACTGCAGAGTGCAGTTACTACTTCACAACCAAAGATAAGTGTAAACATCAGAAAGGATTAAACTGAGCTGCTATGATTTTATTTCCATTTATTCATTTGTAGATAGTTGTTTTTGTCTCTGAATCTGTGAGTTTATACGTTGACTAACATCCTGCTCAGCACTTTGCTTCTTTCTCCGTCCCACCTCCTTTGATTTACAGAATTGTTCATGATGCATGTATCGTGGACAGCATGTACAACAACACTCATAAATACATCCTCTTGCTTTGAATAGAGTTGTATTCAATTGTATTTCTAATTTAGCTGTGCGTTATTCATTATCTCACGGGTGCAGTACTGTCGTGTCAATTTGGACATTATTTTGTAAACGCGTCATTGAAAATGGAAGAACATCTGCCTAAGCGCTGACTTCAGCTAGTCCCAACATGTTAATTAACATGTCAGCATTTTGCAGATAATAATTGCTGCAAGTGGAGCTGAAACATTTAGTCAATTAATTGATTCATCGATCACCAGGAAATCATACAGCAAACGTTGTGTTAATCAATGAATTGTTTGAGTTGGGTGCTTTAAGAAGAAAGGATGATTATTTTGTAGTGCCAACATAAAATGCTAAGGGGCAGAAAACTCATTTGTGACTGAAAGAATATTGAAGCAATAAACATTTTATATGGAAATAAAACCTCTATGTAGTAAAGTGGGCAGCTGAGGGGATAGAGCGGTCCTCTAACCAGAAGGTTTGTGGTTAGATCCCAGTCTTTTCCATTCTGCATGCCTAAGTGTCCTTGGGCAAGATATTGAACCCCAAAATATTTCCTTCTCATAGAAAAGGGGATATTTTGATTAAAATCAATTCTGGGGTTTCCTCCTGTGGAAATGATTCAGTAGTCATTCGGAGGTTGATGTCTGACATGTATGGTTGCTAATATTGTATTTTTATAAAAGAATTAAACCCAAAAGAAAGAGTAACTTGCACATCCATGAACAAGGATTCACTCTCTCAAGTTTATTATTGCTTAAATATTCACATTAAATCACCTACAATAAACAGGGGTCACTCCAAAGTCCACTTCTTCACTTCCTGTATTTGTTGAAATGACAGAGACTCTTTGGTCACTACTCTCGGTATCGACTCTCGATTATTTCATTTCTCAGTTTCATTTGATTTCGACATTTCCCCCGGAGTTCTATCTAACCAGAAGGAGGGGTCTGCTTGACCTCTGTAACGCCCGTTTAAACTGGTTTCACTCGTCACAGCAGCAGCAAACAGGAAGGCTGACTGAACCTCATGGTCAGAGTCACATCAGTGTCACAGGTCATATTCATTCATGCTTCTCCCTGTGTGAGGGCGACTGAGCTTCAGGCTTAACCGAGACAAAACATCCTACCAGGGTTGGATTCATACGCACTTTTCAAGGTTGATACTAAAAAGCGCAGCGACGTTATTCTTAAATTCTGTTGATGGTCAAGTATAATTATCTTTCAATAAACAGAACATCTGTAAACTGCAGATCTACTAAACCTAAATACCAGTGGTTGAAAAACTACACTGATAATGAACTGAAGGAAAAGTGCCAATTAACCTCAGTGTGAAAATACAGGATAACCATTTGAAAATCCTAAAGACAGTCTAATGCCAGAGTGGGAAATTCACCAACGCCAACAAAGAGAAATATAGAAATATATGTAAAATATACATCATCAATCACTCACAAATGCCCAAAAGTGCTAACGACTTCTCACACATGTCAAACATCCCCACAAATCCCCACAGCCACAGCCGCCCCTGTGTGGGGGGCGGCTGTGGCTGTGGGGTAGAGTGGTCGTCCTTCAACCTGAAGGACGGCTGTTCGATCCCCAGTCTGACCCATATGCATGCCGAAGTGTCCTTGGGCAAGATGCTGAACCCTGAATGGCCCCCCATAGAATAAAAAAGATCGCGAATAGATGCACTGTATGAATGTGTGTGTGAATGGGTGAATGTAAAACTGTACCGTAAAGTGCTTTGAGTGGTCATCAAGACTAGAAAAGCGCTATATAAATACAAAACCATTTACCATTTACAAATAGTCACAGCCTAAAATGCTGGTGCTCACTACTTCTACTACTAATAATAATACTTCTAATACTACTATAAATGTATGTCTTTATGCTGTTTTATCATTGGATTTTTTACTGTAAAATCTTAGAGGTACCTGTAGTTTCTACTTAAAGTAGATTTAGCTGTCAAATAAATCCAATGTAGTTGACAGTATAATATATATCTATGAAATTAATTAATAAATAAAGAAGAAAAAAGTGCAAACATAGTATAGAGTATAGTTCAAGTACCTCAAAACTGTAAACTTTAAGAACAGTGCTTGGATACCTGTGTAGGGTATACTCAGTTATTCACTCATATAATACTTCTATAAAAACTAATGCCAAACTGATGACGGTAGACAGATATATAAATCATCATTGTGTTTGAATCAAATAATGAATACAAAAGTGGGGGTCGATTCATTTTTTATCACAATAGTGACTGGAAATAAAAAAAAAAAAATGTACCCAGTTTTACCGGTTTTAGCTTGGTGTGCTTTTTCAGTGAAAACTTGAGAACTAAGAGCAAATAATAACAATGGTTGAGTATTTTATTTCCAACATAATTCCACTATATTCCCAATGGAAAGTCCCAGAATAACAACAACAGGGCACATGAAGTGGCCATTTGCAGGACATTTTCTGACAAGATAAAAAAGGAAGTGACACAAACGCTGAGGTGCAGGTGTGAAGTCGCAGCAGTTTGATGGGAGATACCCAGTTTTCTTATTCAAATGGTCTCATGGAAGCATCTGTAGGTCAGAGCTGTCATGGTGAAATGTGTCGTACAGTAACCTACTCCCATCCCTGTTCCCTGTGTCACGTGATGCCGCTCTGGTCCTGATGCTGCTGTTACTGGCTCTCTGTATGAGGGGTGATTAGTGCCACCCAGAAGGGAGGAACAGACTGAAACGTTCAACATATCCATCCATTCATTATGTATACTGCTATACACACTTTTGAAGGTCGTGGGTGGAGCTGGAACATATAATTGAGAAAAATACAACTAATACTCTACAATCAATATTTAAGAAGAAAAAAAAAACTACCTAAATCAAAAAATGGGTTGGTTTAGACATAGTGTTGTGTTGGACAAACGTAGATTGCACATGTTTTTTGTAAAATAAAGTTGAGGCAGTGTGTACATTTAGCTGTGGTTCAATGCATACGTTTCAGATTGGAGATTTCAGTTTAACTGTTTACATGGGATATGATTTAATAGGGTCTGGAGTTTAAAATGCACTGCAGCATCAAATCAGAAGTTAGCTAAACAGAATACATTGCTTACAAGATTCAACTTTTATTTTATTCAGGTTTGAATTAGCCTCAGAAACCAATTGGAATTTGTATTGGTTTGGATCTATTTATTCTGATAGTAGTGATTATATTGAGCTTTTCAATTTCAGTTAAGGCCTTTAAACTGAATATTGTTATGAATATTAATATATTATTATTATTATGGCTCCTACTATGTAACATTTTTCTGCTACTATGCAAAACATCTAGATTTACCAGAACTTGAATACCTGGGCTACACCCTGAAAAGGTTGCCAGTCTATCACAGGCCTGACACATGGAGACAAACAATCATTAACACTCACGGTCACACTGCAATTGACCTGCATGTCTATGAACAATTGGTGGAAGCAGGAATGCCCAGAGATAACCCATGCATGCACAACACCAACATTCAAACTCCAACCAAAAACACCCATCCATTCAAACCCAGAAGCTTCTTGCTTTGAGGAAAGACTGCTGGCTCCTTGCTAGTCACAAATCCATGTGGCTCAGGTTGCCTCAGGGTCATGTTAACATTAACCTTGGCAAAAAGGTGTTGACATGATCAGCAAATCCTCTAGTCATTATAGGTGTGGACATTTCTCGATTCTTATATGCATTGCCATGCAGACGGGGACGACTTTGCATCGATGCAGTGACTGAATATAATCAATTAATGTTTTCTGCTACGTTCATTGTTTTAGTGATGTCGGGTTCCTGCATAATTATAACCAGCACTGCTTCAGGAAGCTCATTAAAGATCTGGTAGTCCTGTGTCGGAGTCTCTGTCGCAGTCTCTTCCTGGGTCTGCTTCCTCCTCACTCTCTGACCTATGCTCACTTTACACAGTCACAATATACACTATCACTGATCACAAGTTATTAGGGCCCGTACATGATTGACGTTTACTGACTGTGAGCGCCACGTAACAAGCAGTAAAATGTTGACGAGTCATTTTTCAGGTTGTTTAAATGCAGTCTCACAAACTTTGGAGTGAATCCAACAAACCCTAAGTTACTTCATGTACTGATAAGGTCCCGATGAGTTTTGATGAGTGTTGGTGTTTATTGTTAAAGTGAGAGCAGGTCAGCAGGAGAGTGGAGTAGGACACAGGAAACTCAAGCTCGGTACAAACCAACCTTCTGATCATTGAGCATCTTTGGACCAGAGAGAAACTCTGTATTTTCACTGTTTGTTTCCACTGTTCTTAAACAAAGTATCTTACTGGCTACTTTACGTTAATGCTGCTCTTATCTTACTGTGTGTCGCTCTGAGCAAGTGAGTGGGGGCGGAGCCTGTGTATGTGCGAGTGTATGCGGAAAACACACACACACACACACACACATTTTCTCTTGCTCAAGCCCTGACTCTCACTGGAGGGAACGGCGTTCACGTTAATCAAATGTAAACTGATTTGTTCAGTGAGCGTTCACAAACAAGACACAAAGTTAAATTGAATCGACCACTGGCTCTTGACAGCTGGGGGCGGGAGGTGGAGAAAGAGATGGCTGCAGATGCAGTTTGATTGACATTTCCCTCAGGAATTCACATTTCGCTGCTCTTGCCAAAGTGCCGCCCTACAGACAATTGCCTAGTTTGCATATATGGACGCGCCGTCAGTGGGTTTATGCTGATAAAAAAATTGGTACTACATATGCTCTGTAATATGTGGCCACACTTGGTGATAGCTGTCTTATATTAATAATTACTCACATTTACAGCTGTAACAAAAAAAATGCAAATGCTTTATCATAATAATTTGTTGTCTACACAATCTTCCGGATGAATAGTGTCTGTCAAACAGGTAACAATCATTCAGGTCAACACACCCACATGTGTAGCTCTGATCCTCCCCCTGTTTCTTCCCGTGGCACTAATCCCCCCTCATACACAAGTGCATCATCGCTGCTGGAGTGGAAATCCCCTCCGCTGCCATTGAAAGGCTGTGAGGGCGGAGAGAGTCCAGACCTCTGCACAGGCTCCGGGCTGAGGAGAGGATGTAGCGCTCAGAGAGAGAAGAGGATCATAGAGAAGGGCCGCTGGTGCATGTTGTTTAAATGGGAAATCTGTTGGGCAGCTGGCGTTTCAAGGAGCCGAGCAACGTGGAGGAATGCGACTCGACGTGGGGGTCGGGCTCCGACAGCGACGAGCCGGCGGCGGAGGATGACAGCGGCAACTCCGACTCCGTCGGCCCGGGGGAGAGCGACCGGGCCGCCGCAGAGCCCGGAGACACGTCCCCGCAGGTACAGCGGTTTTTCCGTAGGATGCATGTGCTGCGTGGAGAGGCGAGGGGCCCGGTCACATGTGCCCCCGTCAGTCACAAAACTGACCAGGCCAGGACACAGAGAGGACAACCGATATCTGTCCTGGTAGTGGACAGCGGGCTTACATCCCAAAATACTTCAATTTACGTTTTAGGAGAAAATATGCACACATGCTTGGTCAACTCTCCTCGGTGGTTGAGATAGAATGACTGAAATAATCCTTCTGCCACTAAACTTTATCAATGTACAAGAAGCAGCTCGCCGTGAGAAGATTGAACAATGATTTTAATATTTGAGACGAATTTGTTAATTGCTGCTTTATTCTGGGTATTTCATCAAAGAGGTAAAACAAACAAAACAGTTTACACATGTATATAAACTAGCTGAGCTGCAAACATGGCATCATACACAATACAGTACATATACTGTGTACGTAATGTTGTTGGTTAATTATTAAAGGTACTATGTTTTATATATTTATAAACTACAATGTAGAAGATGGTACAGTGTCTGCCTGCTGGTTGATGGAGGAAATAAGACATTATGTTTATGCGTGACTCTAAATTCTGATCCCTGTGGCCTGAATGATGAGAAGAGTTGAGAGTTGAGTAGAGAAATCCACGCTGTGGAGCATATTAAAAACCAGCAGGGCTCTTCTATTTCTGTGGATCACTTTTTACTAAATTATTTCACACTGTTGAAATCAAAAGTATTACTTTTTTATTTGCCATGATTACAACCAGAAATTGCTTTTATAATGTAGTTCGTTTTAGCTCACAAAATAAAAGCCACAAACATGGCTGTAGAATGACTAAAATTAAGATACTTAATATACTATATGGCTTAAGGTAATTTGTGAATTTAATTAGTTTTACCATTTATTGTTATAGTCCACAGGCTGTCCACAGTATTTAGTTATATATAGGTAGATTAACCAGGATAAGGTCCAGTGTAACACACCTTTTTACCCGTGGACTTTAGCATGACCCAGATTTTATTCAAGAATCAACTGTAGCATCCTTTTGTACTAATTGCACAGCGGTGCTGATGTGAATCTTCTTCCTCTGCCAGAGAGAAATGGATGATGACAGACTTCAGTCAGTGCTTTCAATTCGGCTGAATGCCAGCTACACTGCATCTGTTCAAACACGCGTTGTTTGTATTTCAGAAAAGCATTGCACTATATCTCTCTACTTTCTTCTTTCTGTCCCTTTTCTTTCCCGTCCTATTTAGATTTCTTATCTTGTTCTGTTTTGCTTTCTTCTTCTCTCAGCTGACGAACTCCCCAGAGTCTCTTCCAAAGATGAAGAGGAGTTTCTATGCTGCCAGGGACCTCTACAAATACCGCCACAGCTACCCGGTACACACACACACACGTGCACGCACGCACCTCGCAGCACACATACACATGCAATGTTGACACCCCTTAAGATTTCATTTATCTTACTGTGCACTTTTGTTTAGAACTACAAAAGATCGAGGCAACCCAACGAGTACCGTAACCTGCGCTTCTACCTGAACAAGATCCCTCTAGTGCCTGATGGTGGGCTTTACACACTCTCTCTCTCTCTCTCTCTCTCTCTCTCTCTCTCTCTCTCTCTCTCTCTCTCTCTCTCTCTCTTTATGCATGAACACCTCCTGCCACTGTAGGGAGAAGACATGTTGACTTTGGGTTTAGTCTGGCTTGTTCGGCGAAAGGTCATGTTTGACGGGGAAACACTATCAAATTAGTGAACTGATCCAATGTTATAATGTTTGTCTCTCTCTCTTTCTATCTACCTCTCTATCTCTCAAACACACACACACACACACACATACAAACACACACACACACACACACACACACCCACACACACACACACACAATAAAATAGGCTTGGCGGCTGATTATCTCTGTCTCTTCTCAGGTATCTACATAGAGGAGATTCTGTCGAAGTGGAGAGGTGACTATGATAAACTGGAGCACAATCACACCTACATTCAGTGGTGAGACTTTCAGCTCTATTTTGATTTGCATATACATTTGATTGCAGCGTGATTGCATCAACTGATTTTGTTTATCACATTAAGTAAGGGAGATGTTAAAACCCCTTTTTTTTCGGTCTAGTTGTCAAGTAGAAGTCAGCAGAAATAAAGTGAGAATGTTAAACTGCCTGTACAATATGTGCACAGCCCAAGTTATCCCTCTGAGTTAATGAGTCCTAAGTACACTAATGACATATAAAAAATGTGCTACAACTTAAGTTATCAAACAAAAGTCAATCGTATTAAGTTTCTTTCTCAGCCTGGCCCTAGGTCCAGGTCTGCTGCTGCCTGTGTCTCCATAGACATTTTTCTACCAAGTGGACAAAGACAACCTGATGTAGTGGAATGATTTATTACATTGCATGAAAATGTCCCGAAAGTAGCTGCACTCGGTTTCAAAGTCTCACTTTCAACACAATAAGAGGCTGTAAGGGTAACAACCGATGTGTGGAACTAACTATCTCTGGTACAGTAAACATCGGCTTTTGTGGTTCCTGGTTGTTGGAATATGATACAAACTTTCCCGAAGCCAATAAATAGCCAGTCGGAGATGCTAACATTGCTGTGATCTTTGATAGCATCCTGTTGCGAAGCCTAAACAAACCTTTATATGCAGAGAGTCTTACTGCATGTATTATTGCAGCATATCTTGTCAGCGTGATTGCTAAACTATGATTGATGAATCTGTGTTCGTGTGAGGGTTGAATTATTAGTGTTAGCATCTTCACCTCATGATAGAAGGCAATAGCAACTGTTGGAAAAGGACACTTAACTGATCGTCTACATCATCATGTTGATAAAAACGTATTCCTTTTTTGTGTTGCAGGCTGTTTCCATTAAGAGAACAAGGGCTCAACTTCTACGCACATGAACTGACTCAGGACGAGATCAAAGTAAGACACACACACAGGAACACATAATAAACATATAGACATGCAGAGTCTACAGACTGTGTCAGTGTTGTTGTCTGTCCTGCCTGTCTGATTTGTTTTGCACTTCATCATTGCATAAGTGCTTTGCTTGGTTGAGTGACTGTAGCCTCCATTAGAAAAAAGCAGTTACCCAGCTCCCTCATAAGGGACATCCACACAAACTTCAATGCAAACCTCTGGGGATGCTCGTTGCAATTTAGCTGCTAATTGAGTGCAAATGTGTCTCTGAGCAAATTTAGATGCAATTTGGGTGAAACAAGACATTTATACAGATTTTATGCTCTCGCGTTCCACACAATTATCATCCCATCACTTAAATGCTCACCAGGCAAAAAGAAGGAACACTACCTGTCTGTTGGTTTCTGATGATCTGTGTTGACTCCTTTCAGGAATTCCAAAGCACTCGTGAAGCTAAGCGGAGGTTCCTGGCGGCCTATTCCCTGATGTTGGACTTCTATGGCGTCAAACTGCTGGATAAGAGCGGAAACGTCGCCCGGGCTCCCAAATGGCAGGAGCGTTTCCAGCACCTTAATGAGTGAGCATACACACACATCGACCCTTTGTGCAGCAGCTTCGGGGTGTGCAACTGCAGCCAGAATTTGTGCGAAGTAATCGCTCGGCTGGCGATCGCTGCTTTTGTGTTCCTCAGCGAGGCAATTGTTCTAAATCCCACGCAACTTAATTGCCCTTCCATCAGCAGCCAAATGTGAAACGGCATGGTGTGCGTCGGCAAACAGACGGTTAAATGGTCATTTGATGGGGGATTCCTGATGGTTTCCATTCCTTGAGAGAAGTCTTGCGTTGCCAAACAACCACCTGAGTGTTTTATGTTATGAGCTGCTCCTTGTTCAGTGGGTTTTTCTCCTTCAACCTAGCAAAGTCTCCGGCTATTACCGTAGCTCCTAAAGTCACAAACCTCCTCTACTTCTTAGCTTGTAATTCTAATTGTTTCCATTATCCAAACCACATGAAAAACAACAGATACCTCACACAATAAAACAGCTGCTCAATACAGTATTAATCCCTTGTCTGGCTTTTAATCATCTGGTGCACTGTGGTTTCTGGGCTTCAACTATCAGACAGAAGCTTTTCTAAAAAATTATTTGTGCATGGTCAAACACTGTTGACTGCAGCACAATGAGTTAGTGCAGCCTTTTGGTCCTTTTTCAAATTTCTTCCTAATTTCTTCAGGTTCATTTGAATATATTTCAGCAAAAAATTGTTTTTTAGAAATGTCTTAAACTGTCGTGTCATTTCTATTATAAATCTTAACAAACAGCTCAAATATGAAGACTCCGTTCACACCTGCCCTTCATTTGTGTCTCCAGTGTCCATATTGAGAACCGATTAAGATCTGATCGCTCTTGTCCTCTTCCTATAATGCTTCTCCTGTTCTGATCTTTAAAGGTCTCAGCACAACTACCTGCGGATCACTCGCATCCTGAAGTCCCTGGGTGAACTGGGCTATGAGGCCTTCAAGGCTCCACTGGTCCGCCTCTTCCTGGAGGAGTCGCTGTGCCACAACACCCTTCCAAACATGCAGCACAGCGTCCTGGAGTACTACGTCTACACAATCCGCCTCCCTGCCACCCGCAGGCGCCTGCTTCGCTACGCCCGCCAGCACTACAAGCCTGCCCATGCCTTCCTCTGGGGTCCGCCACCTAAAAGGCAAGGGGGAGGGGTTGGTACCGGAGGTAGCATGGGTGCTGGGAGTAGTGGAATCAGAGCACCAGCTCCAACACCCGAGCCACAGAGAAAAGAGGAGGACAGCACCTCCTCCACCTCTACAAGAAGCGGGATCATTGTGTCTTCCCATGATGCTGTGATGTGCCAGGACCTGGCTGCAGCAGGCCTGAAGAGCTACACAGGACTCGGGTCTAATATGGCCAGACTGGAGGGGGCGCTAATGTTGGCGGGAGCAAGAGGAGGGAGGAACGAGTATAATGAAGTTGTTCCTTAGTCTGGAAAAGCATTTGAATGCTATCAGGTTTTTAAAGCAGAAAAACTGCAGTTTTTAAAATCAACCAATTCAATACAAAGAACGTAGAACTTTATTAATAGCAGGTCCTGTAAGACTCTGAAAGCCAGGGTCAGGACAGTAATACACATTAGTAGTTACAACTAGGAATCTAATAAACATGTTGTTCTATTCAGTTTAAGGGCTACCATAAACTATGATATAACTTTATTGCAGATTATTCAGTTTAGCTGTACTAGGGATTATAATGTGGGGCAGGGGGCTTTGGGGAGGTGAAGATAAGCAATCTCACATTGGACCAAATCCCAAATCATCTGAGCCAGGAGAGATCCAAACGTGTAGTTCAAGGTGTTTCCTGATTGGGGCCCTGGACTAGGTACCAGTGAGAAAGAACATTGCCTTATTTATTGTTGTATTTCATAACTGTGGCAGGTGTGAATTGTGGATTCAACAGCATCACAGAACCAAAGGCACCTGCTGATTGGGATGTTGATGGTTCTGGGAAAACAGTCCTGCATACTCATCAGTGTAGCTGGAGTTCCACTGAGCCACAAGCTGGACTGAGCTCCCTTTGTGCAGGCACTGTAAAGTGAAAATTATAACGTGAAGACAGAGATTATTTCCCTTTTTTCTTTCTAATTCTGACATTTAAAAGTGACATTAGGGGCAGACAGGAGGAGGAGGACTGGCTGAAGAGGGCGGGGTGACCTAGACTTTCATAGCAATACCTGGAAACCATATTTATTGAGATTTACTTGAAATTCTTGTAATAATAATATCAACACAATATTTATCTTCTTTACAGTTTCACTGTCTACAACTTGAAGGGAGATGCTTCATCTGAAAATTGAACAGAACTATAAAAAGATTTGTTGTTGGTATGAAGAGTTAAGAGAAGAGTGGCTTTTTAGTGACGTCAAAAATATCCTCTCAACTGGGATTGGTATAGCACAATTCACGAGGGTCAAATGATGGCTCAGTTGTTCATTGGGTCTTCTTAGCAAAAGTGAATGCAGTCTAATACAACAGTCCTGAACGGATGTTCCAGCATTGTTGTAGCTGAAAATCTTTGCAAATATGGCCTGTGGTGCTGTTCAAGGTTACTGCATTATGTCTGGTGGTGTTTCCTTTTATTTTTTCCAGCCCTTTCAAATCCATGAGGGACGGCTCAAAAACAGAAACACCTCTCTGTGTAATGCAATAAAGTTCAATATCACCCTCAACCTGCAGCCTTCAAAATGAGCATATAGTTGAAAAGGCCTCTTTAACACACATTCACTTTTTTCTTGTTGTATTAGACTGAAATATAATCTAAATAAGTCAGGTGGATCCTATAAACTGGAAAACAAGTGTAGTTTCCTACATTTGGTCAAAGAAAATGAAGACATTGTTTGAAGAGGACGGGAGCAGTGTAGTTTCTGTTATACAATGTAGGTAACTATGACACAGGGAAGTGTCTGTGTTTCACCACTAGTCTCACTGCTCAAAGAACATCATGTTACACTTTAATAACTCTTTAATGACTGCTGTGCTTCACAGATTTGTTGCAGTATTATAATGACAGGCAATTTCAATATGATGTTAAACCTAAAATGCTTCAGGACCTTTTATTTCTCAGATGGCTTTGTGTCACGATAATAATCATAATTCAGCACAATTTGCTAGTCTCCTCTGTTTTGTATTAGGAACACAAACATGATTAGCCTATAGAATAACAGGGCATGCAATAAATCAGGTTGCATTTTATGAAGGCTTTGAACAAGCGTACACAAGAATAGACTGTAAATATTTCATTATTAATTAGGAAATATAGTGTCAAAGTAAAACTGGTATTCGATATTTCAAAATTAAAAGATAGCTGTACTGTGGTTTTATGGCTAACGTACTGACATTTTTAACATCCATGATAAGTGGGTGTGGTTTGTCACCTAAAAGTTTTCTACACGTAACTGAAGGGGGGATATTTACTGTGGGCTGTTGGTGAAGTTGATGTATCAGAGCAGGTGAAGTGTTGTGCGATGCACTCTTTTGACAATCTATGTCTTCCGGTAGAAAGCGTTGTAGATTTTTAATAATCGTTGATCTGCATACTGTATATATATATATATATATATATATATGATCTACGAATAGCCAGGAACCTGCTGCGCCATTAATACAAGTGATTTTTCTCATATTGTGTCATTTTGCAATAATTTGGCTGAAGGACTTTTAAAATCAGACATCCATATTATACATCAATAGTTTTTAACTAAACTAAACATACAGTGGTAGGTGGCAGTATAGATTATTGGATTATTTATTCAAATGTATCCGTTTAGATTACAAAAAAATACCCAACAAGAGACTCTGATGAGTGTACAGGAGCCTTAAAGTATGTAGAACTTTTTTTTCTATTTGAACTTTCTGCTGACGGATATCATGTCATCACCCCCATCATATCAGAAGTGGACAGCATCACTCTTCGCTGGTGTTTAGTGACTATTAAAGGATAATATGAGGGCACGGTCACTCCCATTCACTTCCGATGAGCGCAATCGAGAAGGGGAATAAAACATTTGCTGCTTGTAGTGAGGCTGATCGCAGTGTGGCTTTGATATTCGCTTCACATTTGTGTGACCGTGCCCTTACTCTGAAGTTCAACCAATGTCGTTGGATTCCAGTGAAACACTAGGCACCTGGGGTCCTGGTTGCAGGAGATAGATATCAGTGAAATCAAAAGCCATGTGTGGTGAAAGACAGTGATGGTGCATATGATCGGGACTTTAACGCTTCTTCCTGACTTTTTCAGCTGTTCTTCTTGTAGGTTCATGCCTTGTGTTTCAGGGCCTCTACAACGCTCCCTTAGCCAAGTGTATCTGTTATAATTGTAAAACAAAATAACTTTTCAGGTGAAGCGTGCAAATACATGGGCTCAAATATCTGAATTTTAGTATCCCGTATGTGTACATATATAGATGTATGAATGTGTGTGTCTGATATTCTTAAGTGCCTCTTTTGTATTTTTTACGTTTATCTGTATGTTGATGTCTTTCCCAGCTGATTTCCTGTACGTCTTGTTTTTTGTACAGCATTTTGATAATTATTACATTATTGTCTTCATTCTGGTCATATACAGTGCTGTATGAGTAGATTCATGTGCAGTCCGAGCAGGAATAGTTAACAATATATAATACTTGAGATTGTTTGTATCTGGCTTGTTAATAAAATGTGATGGTTCCATAGAAGACTGTACGCTATGTTTGCTGATCACACAATCTGACACAATCAACTCAAATAAAACAGCGGATGTGGACTAAGAATGAGTGGATAGAGTGTAAAGAAAGCCAACACTAGCACTGTGCATCACATTCAGTATTTCAGAAGATGAGCTTGTCAGGTGCGGGGCTTCTTTGAGACTAAGAATAATATCATTGGTCGACATAAACCTCAGCGTTTGGCTGAGCAGCGATCAGCGTTAAATAAGCTCAGAGCAGAGGATTAAACATGCAAAAGGATTCACAGTCAAATACTGAACATAGCTACGAGTATCTGACGTCAGAGGCTCTAATCGGACTGGAACTTATTAATATCCACATAGATGCATACAAACACGATAATATGCCACACAAAAGAAAGAAAAAAGCAAATGGCAGGTAAAAGGCGTACTGTTGGAGGCTTAATAAAATTAAATAATTCGATAAATCCTTGCAATGTTTCTCGTGACTGAACAGCCCCACGCAAAGTGGAAACAGAGCCGAAGACTGAGACGCACTATAACAGAGAGATAACCGGCGTCCTCCATTATTCTGAGAATATGTCTGTATTGACATTCAGAAAAGAGCACGTACTTGAGCCTCAAACAAACATACAGCTGGACCACGTTGGACTGTCACTACATATTTTGCCCTGTACCAACCATACTTGAGATAGAGATTAGGATTTCCACTTGTAAAATAAATACGGATGTAATTGGATGAGCATGTAGATTATGTGATATATAGGTTTAAATGCTGAAGATTACAAACCGTAACTAGGGCTACGTTTTAGCACTGACGGGCCCAAGCACACGTATTTTGAAGCCTGTTGCGTGCGGTAAGTGGAGAGAGCGATCAATGACCAAGTGCACGTCTCAGCATTGCATGCATTTTGCGCACTGCGGCTAGGAAAAACTCTTCACTTCCTGCGTCTGTCATGCACCGCCTGATCATGCTCACTAATCCCGCATTACGGTCCGACACATCAAGTTAGACCCCATAGTGAAAACTTTATCTAAATCGAATATAGTTTTAAAACGAGGCTTACCTCCTTTAGCAGTAGGTGGTGCTACCGCTATCACTTCATCATTTCATTTAGCTGAGGCTTTTATCCACAGCAACTTACAATAAGTGCATTCAACCCTGAGGGTACAAACCAAGAACAACAAGAATCAAAAACTTACAATTTCTTCAAAAATAAATCAAAACTACAAAGTGCTACAAGTAAGTAAATTATTAGTTTAAAAAATTGTTAGTAATTTTTTTTGTTCAAGGTATAGTGGGAAGAGTTATGTTTTTATTTTGATGCGGAAGATGTGTAAACTTTCTGATGTCCGGATGTCGATGGAGAACTCATTCCACCATTTAGGAGCCAGGACAGCAAACAGTCATGATTTTGATGAGTGTTTAACTTGCAGTGAAGGAGCAACGAGCCGATTGGCCGAAGCACAATGGAGTGAACGTGCTGGGGTGTAACGTTTGACCATGTCCTGGATGTAGACTGAACCTGATCTGTTCACAGCATGTTACGCAAGTACTAATGTTTTGAAGCAGATGCGGGCAACCACTGGTAGCCAGTGAAGGGAGCGGAAGAACGGGGTAGTGTGAGTGAATTTAGGTTGGTTCAAAACCAGTCGACCTGCTGCAATCTGGATGAGCGGCAGAGGTTGGATGGCACTAGCAGGTAGACCTGCCAGGAGGGAGATAAAATAGTCTAGGCGTTAGATGACCAGGGCCTGGACCAGAACCTGCACTGCCCTCTGAGTGAGAAGGGGACGTATTCTCCTGATGTTGTTAAGCATGAATCTACAGGAACGTGTTGTTACAGTAATGTTGGCAGTGAGGGAAAGTTGGCTGTCGAGTGCCACACCCAGGTTCCTAGCAGTCTGATTGGGGGTTAACACAGAGTTGTCAAAGTTAATAGTCAGGTCGTGGGTGGGAGAGTCTTTCCCTGGAAGGAAAAGTAGTTCAGTCTTGTCAAGGTTAATTTTCAGGTAGTGTGTGGACATCCACTGAGATGTCAGTCAGACAGGCAGAGATTCGTGCTGCTACCTGTGTTCCAGATCGGGGAAAAGAGAGGATTAGTTGGGTCATCAGCATAGCTATGGTAGGAAAAGCCATGTGAGTGAGTGACAGAGCCGAGAGAGTTGGTGTACAGAGAGAAGAGGAGAGGACCCAGGACGGAACCTTGCAGGACCCCAGTAGTGAGAGGACAAGGATAAGACACAGATCCTCTCCAAGTAACCCGATAAGTGCGGTCATCTCGGTAGGATGAGAGCAGAGAGAGACAGAGCCTGAGACACCCAGGTCCTGAAGGGAGGAAATCAGGATCTGGTGGTTCACTTTGTCAAATGCAGCAGAGAGGTCTAGAAAGAGAAGGACAGAGGAGAGAGAAGCTGCTCTAGCAGTGTGAAGTTGCTCAGAGACAGCAAGGAGGGCAGTCTCAGTTGAGTGACCTGCCTTGAAACCAGACTGGTGAGGGTCAAGAAGATTATTGTGGTTAAGATAGGAGGAGAGTTGATTAAAGATAGCGCGCTCGAGAGTTTTGGAAACAAAGGGAAGAAGAGAGACAGGTCTTTAGTTATATATTCAGACGGGTCGAGGGTGGGTTTCTTCAGGAGAGGATTTACTCTTGCCTCCTTCAGAGAATTAGGGAAACAGCCAGTTGACAGGAAAGTGTTGATAAGATGGGTGAGAAAAGGATGAAGGTCAGTAGCGATAGACTGGAGAATGTGAGAGGGGATCAAGGGGGCAGGTGGTTGGGCTGGCGGAGGTTACTAAGGGCAGCACTTGATTGGGAGACAGGGGGGTGAAAGAGGACAGTGAAGGTGATGAAGATGAAGATGATGGAAGTGTAGTTACAGAAGGAGGATTCTGAAAATGAAGAGCGCATGTCATCCATCTTTTTTGTAAAGTAGTTGACAAAGTGGCTTGGTAGAAGGGAGGAAGAAGGAGGGGGACTGGGGGGGGCAAGGAGGTTGGAAGAGATGGATAAGAGTTTTTTGGGGTTAGAATATGAGGATTGAATTGTAGTTTATTAAAAAGTGCTTTTGGCTGCAGAAATAGAGGCAAAAAAATAGGAGAGAAGCGACTGATAAGCGAGCAGGTTGTCCAGGTGTTTAGATTTCCGCCATTTCCTTCTGAGGCTCGCATAGTGGCTCTGTCGGCACGCATCGAGTCAGACAACCACAGACCTGGGGAGGACTTGCGGACTATCCTGTTAGCAGGATATTTATAACTCTGATTAACTAGTTTCCATTGACTTAAAAAGAAATTAGTCTTGGAATTAGGGTTTTGTTTCACTTCTGTTTAGGTCTGTTTTAGGTGATAATAATTTGCAGTAGGTTCGAAATTGGGTGAAAAGCTTGATATTCAGAGTTTCTCATTTATACTGACATCCTTCCTGACTCTTTGTTTATTCGTCCCCCACCAGTCGTAGCAGAACAGGCAATAAGCACAGGAATCGCAGGAATCGCCTCTACAAGCTGCTGATCTCTGAGACGCCATCAACGTCATCAGCGGTCAACGAGGTCCAACCTGAGCCAGAGCTGAGCAGCGTCCCAGAGCCTGGTGAGACGCACGTCGCTGCCCAACACCGGAGAGACAGGAAGATAATACTGACACATTTACTCTCTGCCATTCATCACACTGTTGTGACTGTTGTTGTTTATTTCTCATGTTAAAGGAGATATGACCAGTCAAAGTCAGAGTACCCCTAAATAATAAACTTGGAAAGCCCATATCGCCATGGGCTTTCCAAGTTGATCCAGTCAACAGATTTTTTCATTTCTATTTCATAGAATAAACCCTCTTAAAGGGAAGAATCAAAGTATAAGTATTGAACATACATCTTTGTTCTCTAATGAATGAACTTTCTAATGTTTTTTTTTATTGTTTCCACGCTGTCCTTCTCTTCTATACTTCCTCACCATATCAATGTTGTCTCCACGCGACTCTGTCCGAAGGAAGCTGGTCTCCCGGGGAGCTGAGACAACAGATGGTGAGACTCCTGCTGGAGGACATGGCCAGTGACAAGAAGATCTTCAACTGTGTGAAGGTACGAAAAGTGACATCAACCAGTCTCTGCGATTTAGTGAAAAAATCCTGAAGGGCAGACGGAGTGGGGCTGAGTTACATCTCGTTGTAAAGTAACGGAATATACTCATATTTCGGACCTTGAGGCTAATGTCGGTCCACGACTGTTGATAAGATCTCATCAATACAATTCCTGGATCCACCTGTGCCCCAAAATGTTACAGTTTCCTCCCTGGGTCCACAAACGTTCATGGAAATCACCTCAGTAGTTTTGGATGAATCCTGCTGACAAACTAACTAAACAAATGAAAACATACTCCTCCTCACCTCCTCCGTTCTCCGTTTCTCAGGAGAACCTGGATGAATATCAGATGAGCTCGTCTCCCTACCTGAGAGAGTTGACGACAGCTGTGTGTAAGGCAGCAGTGAAAGGTAAGCTCTCCGCCAGCCGGAGCAGAGACTCTGCTCAAATCGCACCGCTGATTACAATATTTACTCTCCGCAAAGCAAATCAAGCCATTTTCACAGAATCTGTTTAGTTTGATCTGAATATAAGACTGGAAATCCTCTTCACACGGAGTGAAGACAAACGCAACCCTCTGCTCACAGTGGCAGCACAACCCGGCAATGATCCACGTGGATTTAAATAAGCTGACTCAAATTCATCATTTTCTCGCAGCGACCCCGAAGAACCCTGACATGAATGGATAACGAGTGGTTGAGGGTTTGAAGAAAGAAAAGCTCAGAGACTTTCACACCTTTTCCTTAGTGAGCGGAGTCAGAAGCCTGCGTGTGAAATCTATCTGTGGTCTAGGATGTGTGGTGGTCCTCTCTCTGCTCCTGGTGGTGGCTGTGCTTAGCAGGACAGTGTGTGTGTGTGTGTGTGTGATTTTGGGGGCATACACGGCACTGGATTCTCCGCCTAATCTGCTCGTCTCAGAGGAGGGAGAGACCCGCGACTCGAAACAAAGTGTGGAAGGGATCCAGCTGCAGAGAGGAGGACGCTTGATGAGAAAAAAGGGCGACGTCTTTAGGCGTTATTACAGAATGTAAGAAAAGATTGTGACAGAGATTTGAAAGATGTAAAAACTACATGATGTGCAAAATGGAGGCAGAAAGAAGAGATTTAATTTAAGCAATTTCTTATCAAGAGATGACAACAAAATAAAAGATTTGATATGAAATCTTGTACTTAAGAGCTTCCTGGTTTCACATTCATCGATGTGAATGTGAGCTGTTCTATGATAGTAAACTGAATACAGGTCGACACAAAGTTGTACGTAAAATAAAATTCCTCCTATATCTATCAAATTTTTGATTTGTCAAAAGCTACTAGCGACAAATCTAGCGACGTTTTCTGGTGATATTGGAGACTTTCTGGTGTTTTGGAGACTGACGTGAAAGCCCGTATCGTTCTGCAGTTACTGTCCTCAACGAGCAGCGGGTGATTCCGTGAGCCCCTTCGCCGTCCCTTATAAAAAAAAAACTTGCTCTGCCAGAGTGTCTCTTTTGGATCATTTTGCTGGTCCCAAGCCCGGATAAAGGAGGAGGGTTGGACGTAGAGCTAGCAATGCCGCCCCACTTAACAGCCTTTTGATTAAATTTGATATTCTAACATTTAACATTACAGGACAAAATTGATTTATGTATGTGGGTCTAGAAACAGCATTAAAGTCATGAAGTTATTTTGAGAAGTGATGGCCTATTTCGATGGCAAGATAAAAAATAAAAAAACAAGAATCAACAGAAGAATACGGAAACGTATTGCATTCACTTGAAAAAAAAAGTGATTGCAATACGCTTCCTAAAGGACGGCGCATGCTTCTGCAACTGCGTCGGCGGCTTTTCACGCAGCTGTGTCGCAGGAGTCTTTGTCATTCATGCTTCCCCAAGCGTTGCGCCTCTTACAAAGCAATTCCCCGCCAGAACACTAGGCGGATTAATGTTTTTTGTCGAAGACACCTTAGAGACGACTTCTTTCTTCTTCGTCGATTGTTTATTTACATAGCCACTGCGGCTCCTCGTAGCCTTTTCTGGCGGACAAAAAGAGGTTATACAAGTGGTCATACTTTCGGATCTCTTCTGCCAAACACTTTCTATTTTGGTCCATATTCGTTCTTCTAAATCTTCCGTTGTTTCTGCCGGTATTATGTGGCATGAAACCGGAAATGCGACTCCGGAAAGGATGTAGTTAGCAGCAAGCCTTGCGGGCTGCGTGAGGCTCGAGGAGCTTTGCCGTATAGTTAGAAAAATGGGGCAACGCACATAAGCACGTAAGAAGAGATACATAAGCACGTAAGGGACCCGGAAGGGCTCTTGCGCTTGCGGGCCCGTGAAAACGCAGAAGCATGCGCCGGCCTTTAGAAGAAAGCTCATTTTTAGTTCTAAACATATTTAGGGTGTTTTTTTCTGACTTTTTGTACTTGTATGCAAATTAGGCGATGACGTCATTTAGCGACTTCTAGCGACTTTTAGGACAGCCAATAGCTACTTTCCTTACTGACGAGTTGGCCACACTGCTCCGTTGCCGTCCCCTTTCTGGGCGGTTTGGATGCGTTTGCCATAAGTGTCAGTATATGAGTGCAATAGAATTTCTGTGTCGGCTGAATTGACCACAGAGGTGCGAGTGTTGGCTGGCTTGACCGCAGTGGCACGCAGACAGCGGTTGTCCATCGAGCATTGGGCAACACCTTCCTCGGCTAACGTTGTCACACGACCCAGTACGAGTACGACAGATGAAGATAGTAACTTTACTGCTAGTGTTGCTAACGTTAACTCAGTTGTCGCTGCTCCAACTTCTACAGACCTCAGAGTGACGCTGGGAGCAGAAGTGTTATGGTGTCTCGACACAACAGTAAAACACCAATAACTTTTTTGGGGTATTGGATTTCCTGCAAACTTTGGTAAGAGTTTGAGCATGTCTAGGCCCTGAAAAATCCCAAAAGAGAAATACAAATCCTTCGAAATACAATAGGGCCTCCCATCGTAGGTGCTCGGGCCCTGATTAACAAATATTATATATTTATATAACTGATGTTTGCTCTCACACCTAATTAATCCGTCTTTGGTCTCATTTCTCGGATTCAGTCTCACCCTAAAATTATTATTGCCTGAATCTGAAGTTACAGTGAAAATGTAATGTTTGTCTTGTAGGTGGAAATGGTAAATTGAATGTTGTCGTGCTCACCTTTGTGTTATTTATTTTGTATTTATTATCATCTTGGTAGCGTTGGTAGTGATGCATATAGACAGTTTATGGGAGGCTGTGGTTTGATCCCGGTTCCTCCGAATTTACGGTTTGTTAATATTTAGTGGACAGTTCTCACAGATACGTATGCTAAATTACCTTTGATAGACACGTTTATTAAATATTCAGAGGAATCCCTCTCTGTCCAGGCCAGTGGGGACTAAACCTGGTGTGAGTAGGCAGGAAATGCAGGTACACTTTCATCTTTGACGTTCAAATTTGACTTTTCTGCTTGATTACTTCTGACATACTGTACACCTCCTGCCACATCCTTCTCTCCACCTCAGCACTGTGCAACAGGAAGATGAGGATGAAAAGATAAGAACATCATGATGCTGGTTGAAATCTAATCTAATGCATTCTGGGATTTATTGAACATCAAGGTATAAGTACATAATACGTCTGGAAACTGAACAGTCTAATCACAGTTCCATAGTTTCCACTATTAAAATTGAGTGGCCGACATGCGGCTGTGGCTGAGAGGTAGAGCTGACGTCATTCAACCAGAAGGTCGTCAGTTCGATCCCCAGTCTTCTGCATCTGCATGCCGAAGTGTGCTTGGGCAAGATGCTGAACCCTGAATTGCCCGTCATACAAAAAAGCTAATAGATGCATTGTATGAATGTGTGTGTCAATGTGTGAATGGAAAACTTTACTGTAAAGCGCTTTGAGTGTTCATAGACTACAAAAACTAGCTATAAAAATAGAAATGGCATGACAGCTCTCAAAAAGGGAAACCAAATCATCCTGTATGGTATAGCAGTATAGATCATGACGCATGCCCCCTCCATGTCAAATCCTTTTTTCTCAATGATGGTTTCAGTCTTTTTAGGTCATTTTTATCACACTGAATCTGTACATCTGTATGATGTATCGGACGTTTTTTGTATCTCCTGTGGCAGCAGTGTCCATCACTTTTAGCTGTCCTCTGGAAACACTTTCGTTGTGGTTTCTCCTCTATTTGCAGCGCGTTTCTCTATTTACTGCGCGTTTTTGTAATGTGTTGTGTTGTGAAATTGATGAAGATCTTTTCTTACTTTCCTTGTGTTTTGTCAACTTGAATGTAGTTTCCTTAAGTTGCTGTTCGTTGAGCTCTCAGGGCCACCGTAGTTTTCATCAGACAATTACACAGTTATTTGCAGTGGTGTCCAGAAGAGAGATAAATGATCCTGGCAGGTGTAAACCATCAGTGCACATTTATATGTGGTTTATAATAAAATGTGAAAATAGACAAATGATAAGGAGACAAACTCAAGCTGCAGAAATGTAGGAGACACCAGATATTTTACCTGCAAAAGCATTCTTTAGAATACATACTGCACAAAATTAAATTTCTGCAAAGCTAGAAAACCTTTATTTTATTGTTTAAAGCAGGCTGCATGTTTTTTTAATAATTCATCATGTACATGGCCTGCTCTGAAGCCACACACAGTCAATCATGTGATGTCTGTGCCAAGACAAGAATGAAATTCACTCGGATTCTCCTGCACAAAGGACACATCTTTTGCAGCAAATCTGCCAGCTGGATAACAGGATTAAAGTTCTCAGTGAAGAGAGCTGAGAAGGATGGAAATGATCAGAATGTCTTCAGGACAAAGGGCAGTGAAAATATGATTGTTTGTAAAAAAGTGGTCTTGTGTCTCACTTTACCCCAGCTTAGGGGTAAAGTGGAGAGAAGTCAAGGGGGTAAAGTGATCCACTTACCTTTTCCACTTTAAAACTACCATAACAACACATGTTGTAATAGGTCAATTAAGCACATTTATGATTATTATGATTCATGTTATCTCTTGCACACCCTAGCTTGCCTGCACATTGTTTCTCTGTCATTTTTGTGAAAAAACATTCTAACCACAGCATCAGCACCAACTTCTCCTTCATGGCAAGGGTGGAATGGGAGGGGCTTGAAAATATAATGATCACATGACCACAAATGTGTTCCGTTGCCTAGATACAGGGGGTGTCTCACATTACCCCGCTCTCCCCTTCCCTTGAATGCACTGATTGCAAATCGCTTTGGATAAAAGCATCAGAAAATGAATTGTAATGTAATGGACTATGGCCCACTGTATTGTACTTCTCAGTTTTGACACTAGGTGGCGCCACGCCCCCCGCCCTAAGCTACGCGATTGAGGCGCACTGTCAACAGTCCGCTCCAGGGCTGGGGGGCGTGGCGGCGTGAGTGGCCCAGACCTTCAAATTTTTTTCTGTATGTGGCCCTCAGGATAAAAAGTTTGGACACCCCTGTACTACATGCAAACTCACTTGATTCACAATAGGAATGAGGAGGCCTTCCACTATGTCAGGCAGGGTATTCGGTGAATGGTGTGGAGATGTACTTGGGTACATGTTGACAGATGGTGTAGAAATCTGTACTGTGTGTGTAAAATACATAGAAGTACTCTTAGAGCGCAAACTGTTGATTATGTGATCAATGGGTTTATCACATGCAGTCCCTCTGCATCACAAATATCCATTATCTCCAGTGTGTTTTAAAATTAAAATGTAGTACACTATTGTGAATTATGATGGTGGAAACATTTGAGAGAAATGACAGCACAAAATGCTTTCCAACCTCATTAGGTATTTGAACATTCCTAACAGGATGTTCTTCCTCAGCATCCTGTTCCACACATTAAATTATGCAAGAAAGACACCAATGACATTGTGTGTCTGTGTGGCTTTAAAACACAGCGTCATTTGGACACAAGTCGTCTCAGAACTTCCCAGGACTCAGTGTACAGTCGATTCTTGTTCTAACAAAACTGAAAGACAGCCATTTCAACTTGTGTCGCATCATTCGAGGAACATACTGTATTATAACAGGAACTTCTCTAATGCGATGGCTGGAGGTGCTTCTCTTCTGCGACGGGTCTGATGTCAGACGGTAGTGATGATGATGCTATTCACAGCCATAATAGGTTTAATAATAGGTAATAGGTTAAGAGGTACTAAACCTATTACCTAGGTAAAATAACACATACATAGCCCAAACTATACCCAAGTAAAGGTTAAAGTACTACATCCACTTTTCAATTTGAGCAAAAGTAAGTCAGTACTTACTTTTAAAGGTTCAGTGTGTAGAATTTAGTGACATCTACTGGTGAGGTTTCATGATGCAGCTACCCATCATTTCACCCTCCCCTTCCAAACATGAAAGAGAACCTGTGGTGTCCTTCAGTTGTCATAAAAACTCAAAAGGTGTTTAGTATGTATAGGTAGGGCTACTGTAAAAAACATTGCGGCCTCCGTAGAGCCAACAACTTTTTAGATTTTTATAATCAATTTCTGCCATAGATCCAGTTGGCTCGTTCAGGATTGGGGCAGACACAAATTATATGTCTTGTATCCTTTTACCATGCTGCATGTCCTCCCCCATGATCTGCACTCATTTCAAAGTTATAAGGATCTGAAGAGTACTGACGTTTACTTTACTTCACACATTGAAAAGAGAGTTCAGTTCAGCTGCGAGACACAAAAGGAGATGTGATCATGATCCGACATCATCGATTAATAACGCAGTATTTTAACTTTATTGTTGCAAAAGAAGCGATACATAAATATGTATTCATCAGTTTATTATGAAGATCAGCGATTAGAAAAGAGCAGAGGAGCAAAGATGCTTGTTGACCATCAGAGCCACCTGGATACTGTCTGTGCTGTCATTCTGTCTTCCTTCTGTGTCGTGTGTGGGTGTGTGTGTGTATGAGCCTCTAGTGTGGCACTTTTTCTGCATTGTTGCCCAACAGCAGATGGTGTCGCCATGTGCTTCCTGTCCTCTCATCTTCCATTTCCTCCACAGCGTGTCGTGTAGCACACCGCTGAGCCTTTAAAAATATATTTCACAATATTCTCCTCTCTCATCCCTGTGGGGAGAACATGGAGGTTCTGACACTGCAGGAGTCTGGTAATCACCAGCACTCACTTATTTTCACAACAGTATCAGTAACACAGCAGAGTGAACCCCAGCAGCACTTCTTGTTTTCAGGCTTTTTTAACAGGATTTTTCTTTTTCTTCTCTTTCTGCACGTCTCAATACTGAGGATGACAGGAAGGCTGAACGCTACTGAATGAGGATGAGAATCGTAAAACTGATCTGGGCAGATCCTGTCTGTCTGCTCTTCTCAGGGTCTTTGTATTCAGTGGCCCTTTTTAATAAAAGAAGTAGTTATATACTCAAGTCTCTGGAACAGCCTTCCAGAGGATCGGAGAGGAGCTGAAAATGTTGATATAAGTAAAGATAGATTAACCCACCTATTTAGTTTAGGCTTTTATAACAGTTTTCTGATATATATAAAAAAAAAATCCTTATTATTTTCTTTTACTTTCCCTAACTTTCTTTAATAGTAGATTTTTTTCTATTACTGATGCTATTAATGTTTTGTAGTCTCTCGCTCTGAATGTATAACACATATTTCATTAAGTTAACATCCTGTCTGCACTTTGAATTACATTTGTTTTGCTCAATATGTGCTATTTGAATAAAGTTTGAATGACTGATTGATTGATCGATTGATCGATTGATTGAGCATTGTAACCTTAAATTGAATATAATGAAATTACTTTATTGACATTTAATAAATAATTTATGACTTGATTGATCAGTTATAATTATAAACAAAATCAATGCATCAACGACAATTGCAGACTTTCTATAATTCACTTTTATTGATAAGGGATTAGCCTTTATGAGATATATACTGACGGTTTATTTATCAACAGACAAGAAGTATTTAAAACTTCACTAGTTGAATAAAGGAGAAACTTGTTTTTACAGTATGGTCACTCAAACAGTTTGCGTTGTAATTTATCTATAGGTGGCAACACTAGCTGCAATGTGTTCCTCAGTCTGTCAGGCTAAAAAGTGCCTGCTTTAAATTTGAATCAATGATGGTTGATGGGTCCTGGCTTAATCTGTGTGTAATATCGTCATGCTGTTGTGTATGAAAAACCGAGACTTTGCAGGCTTTTCGACAGTTGTCACTCAGACCTGATGACGTGATGAAACTATCGTCAGTGTTAGTTTCGCAGACTTTACCTTTTTTCGGTCTTGTGGTAGAAACTAGAGCCTAGGCTGAAAGTGCACTTCTGCTTTCTGAGCTGCACAAAACAGGAACTTCACATTTGTTTTTTACTGGTCGAGTAACTTTGTATTTAAACATTCACACGTTCCTACTTTTATCTTCTATCTGCGTGGCTGTGCCTGAGGGGTAGAGCGGTCGTCCTCCAACCAGAAGGTTGCCAGTTTGGTCCTCAGTCGCCCCATCTGCATGCCGAAGTGTCCTCAGGCAAGATACAGAACCCCTAAACTAAATGTCATCTCATAGATGTTGAATGCACTAATTGTATGTCGCTTTGGTTAAAAGGCCTCATGTAATCTGAGTGAAGACACTCATTAGCATAATGCATTCCCTAGCCCCATACCCTGACCTTACCCATCCAAACTAAATGCCTAATTCTATTCCTAAAACCAAGCATTAACCCCCCATTAAAGAGCTTTCTTAAAGACAGGAAGTATGTGGAAAACATTATGAAGTCTTTATTGGTCATAGTTAACTTTTTAACCTTTGAATTCAGACAAACATCATAACATGTTAAAGCCTGGTACTGGGCAGGGCTGTGCTTCTCTTTGAGGTTATTTTGAGACTATGGCTCCATCTTGTGGTAACTGCATGCACATAATTCTATCATATAAAAAATACGAGTTTAAAATATTTCCACCCAATATTCAACAATAATTTTAATTACAGCCACTTACAAATCTGAAGAATAATATATACCGAACCCACTGATTTGAATTGATATCTATTAATGTCTTATGTACTGCAGATTAGAAACTAGAATCAGGGCACGTAATCCAAAGAAGGGGGCCACATTTTTAAAGACTGAACACATGTTAATACTTCTTAACTATAATGAAATATATAATCCCTTTATTTATGCAAATAGATGACAAATTACGACATAGATAAAAGAGTACTTGAAAGAGATGACAAACATTAAATATTCACAATAAGACACTTGAACATGCATTAGTGCAGAGACAGAGTGGAAACAACCTTTTTTAAGTTGGAGGAAACTCATTCCTGAAGAGAATAATCTAAATGCAATGGAACATGTGATGTGACTCCAGAGACTATTCACTTCAACTCACTTGATGGGGTTCAGCACTGCTCAAAAACATCAGTAAAATCCAATGGCAGCCATGAAGTATCCAAGAGCAGAAGTCACTTCAATTTCAGGCTTCAGGTTACATTGTGTTTATAGCAATGTAGGTTTGTGTCAATCTTCCAGCTTTCATACTCAGATACATGTTCTGCTGTGAACAGACACATCCGCCCTGCTTATGTATTTATTATACATTGTATATTTTTAGTCTTAGAATAGCAGACTTGCAAGTATACACACAGACACCACCCTTCCTCTGTACGTCTTTCTTCCTATTGCCACTTAACCATTGTAGCCTCTCTCTCACACACACACACACACACAAACTATAATTCATCTTCATCTTTCTTAAGAGAACACATCAATGTATAAACATGTTAGATTCTTTTCTTTTTTCTAAACCAAAACTGAGGAAAAGAGTCATTGACATGGATGTTTACAGGTCACAGTCTCACTTCAAGACTCAGATTATTATTGACACTAATGGGTTGAATTTCCATCACTTTTATCCCATTTCCTCCTGCACACACTCTGTACTGTGTGCGTGTGTGTGTCTGTCCCAGCCCCAGTGGGACAGCCATGACTGAGGTCGTTGGGTCAGGGATTCCGGCCAATCAGAGACGTGCCGCTCCCTGTTTCCTGTTCAGAATGGCAAGCATTCCCCAGCAATCCAAGCAAGGATGACTTACACAAATCCTTTAGTCTCGTAACTATTTATTCCAACAGGCTGCACAGCAAAGTTACATGAGATCATTATAACACAGTTGATGTCAACTTTAATGACAAAGAGAATTAAAAGTAAAAGCATGTGAAACTGAGAGGACACAACAGCCTCTGTTTCTGTGCTGTAACTTATATTCTGCTCTGGACTCTGAATGAAGAGAATATAATATATTTATATTTTTATATTCTAACGTTCCACCCCTGCTGCTTGTCGAGCTTCTGAGCCAGATGGAGCAAACAGTCTCACTCCCGGCCACCAGGGGGCAGACGCCGAGAGTGTAGGATGTTTACACTACCTAGAACTTAGAGGTCACAGGGCAACTTGATACTGTTTTATTTATTTTAATCTATATTTAATCAAGCAGTGACATTGAGATCAAGATCTCTATTCCAAGAGAGGCCTGAGAACCAGACACATTCACAATCAGCAGCAAAAAACTAACTGAACACGAGCAACAAAACAACACAATAAAAAAAAATGAGTCACTGTGAGACACTGGGTTTGACTGCTGGAGGTATGATGGGGCTGCGTGTCAAGTAGAGAATATCTCCATAGTCAAGGACTGATATGAAGTCTGGACAATATTTTTTCAGATTTGATGGCGACAGACCACTTTTAATCCTGTACAGGAAACTGAGTTTGATCTTAATGAATTTTTCCTGTTGTTTATTTACATTTGAAGAATCAGTCCCGGTTACTTCAATTGTATTAGATTCAGCTGCAACGCCGTTTACCCCTGAAACTCCCAAAGTGTTTTGTGGACTCAAACACTTCACCAACTGCTCCATCAGCATAGTGGTGAGTATATAATGATTGAATTTTCATTTTTGGGTGAACTATCTTTGTAAACTAGTTACTCATGGACCATTCCTTTTCAAATAAATAGAAACTAATGGGATTTAGTTTCATATAAACACAGCAGCACAAACAAATAACAGACGCCTAGAAGTCGCTGGGCTGGAACTTTCCACATGGAGGAGCTTTATGTGAACTGAACTATTTCCTGGGTTTACCAGCACCAAGGAAAGAACGCTGAGACTGTTTGAACTGAAACTGTAAGGAGCACAGCGTGTTTTCATTCATGGATATGATGAATGTGGGGGTGGGAGGGGGTAATATTAGAATGCTTCCTTCCTTTCTTCCTTCCCCGTCTCTGGCCCTGTAGTGCACGTTACACCCACTTCCCCTCTACTCCGACTGACTGATGAAGGGGGAGGGAAAAAAACCAAGACCAAACAGTCTTCCGTTCCATTTCTTCAGCTACCATCACCTATTTTCCCTTGTTTTCCCCCTTCTTCCCATCCTGCTCCTCTTTCCATTCATTAGCCCGCCTCCATTCCTTCGCACCCCCCTGGTCCTCGGTCTCTCAGGAGCGGATGAGGCCCCTCCCATCCACTGGGAAATGAATGGAGACAGCTATCACTGGCCGCCATTTCTCTGTGGACTCACACTCCTTTCCCTTCACATATATTTTGATAACTGGCCCTATTACTAAATATTTATGTTTAATAGGAATTGAGACATTCTCTGTGATAAGAAAGACTTTTACAAACAGCCTTGCAGCAAGTGTTTTGAAAGTTTATTCAGGCAGCAGTTACTTAAATGGTAATTGGGCCAATGAAAGTCACTTGATCTCTGGTTGAAAATAATCTCCTTTCCTAGCCACTATTCCTTGATCCCGATGGAAAACTCACTAAGTCACTAAGTCAAGGAAAGGTATGAAGGAGAAGCCGTAGGGAGCTAGCAGAGACAAAAATTGACTCCACTTACACTTGCAGATTGTTGCTGCTATCATTAATAACATCTCCAAATCCATATTTATCACTCTTATTGTTTTCATTTTAACAACTTGTCAGAGCTGAATCGTGATGCTGTTACTGGTTTCTCTCTCTTCTCTCCCGTCTGTTCCCTAATTTGTTCCTGCTCATCCCAGCCGCTCAAGGCAGATCTCCGCTCACACTGAGTGTGGCTCTACTAGCCATTTCTGCCAGTTAATGAGGTAGTTTTTTCTTTCCACAGTCGCCAAAGTGCTGCTCATTTTGGTAAATCTTGGGTTTCTCTAAAAATGTGAGGTCTTGACCTTCAATGTAAAGTGCCTTGAGATAATGTATTTTATTATTTGGCGAAATACAAATAAAAACTAGTGTGTAGTAGGTAAATGTATGCATAGTTTGCAGTACTGAAAAGATGTTGGTGAATACAAATTTATCATAACTGATCCACAAACATTTCCTTTCCTCGTCCTGTCATCATTGTCATCACTCAACAGTCTGTACTTACAGTTGTGTTTCAGTGGACTTCCCACCCATTTGGCGACAGCAGGTGAACTGTAGCGATGGTACTAGCAGTTGGCTGCTGCAAACATCCGACTGAAAGCCCCAGAACCTAACACCAGCTTCCAGTCAAGGATGTTTACAGTAGCCCTGACTGCCAACCGGCCTTGAGAGGATACACTACCTGTGAACTTGCTCAAATGCACACACGCAAATACGCAGAAATGTCCCTTACAACTTTTTTTTTTACCAAACAAGTGAAAATGTCCTGAGTGATAAATCCACCTGTTGAATTCAACTTGTTAAAGGGTTGAAGGAGTGACATGTCGTGGATTTCTTTTCCCCGTTGTAAGAGGAAAAACTCTGTTCTGACTGTTATATACAGTGCATTATGTAAAGTTAATGGACAATGACTTGGGAGACCGTAATTCATAGAGTGCATATAAAAGATGTGTCTCTACTTTTTTCCAATGCTCAGAAAAGAAGCCAAAATATCCCGGAGGTGAAAGGTGCCATCTTGCGCATCAGGAGCCAGAGTCTGCACCCTAGCGATCAGGGGATGGAGCCATGTCAGCAAAGTCCTGCAAATAGAAGAAGAAAAACTCTTGAAAAACTACCTAAAATTACAGAGACCATATTTGAGAAAAAGTCATTTGATTTGTACTTAGAATTTTTTGTTTGAGAGCAGTCATGTAGTCCATCTTTATACACGTTTATATAAGGTAATCAGACACCTCACATTTCAACATCTACATGAGAAAACACAATTGGCATTTGTCTCGCTGCCAACACTGGTGACTTTCCCCTGCAGCTCTGCAGGCCGACAGTGTCACTTCAGCTCTTTCTGTCGTCTGATCTTATTCTCAAACTTGCACACGCCCCCCTCCTTGTTTGAGAGGAATAATCCATCGTCACATAAAAGTAGAGGAGGAATGTAAAACTACACTGGTGCTTTTCAAATCAATGTAAGACCTTTCATCTCTTTCAATAAAACTATTAGTTTTTTTCACCTCTTTATCCCTTACAGTTTCTATAATTTATTAGCTGACATCATAGATGACTGTGAGACTTGGGTCAAACCACGTCTGTAGGTTAAAGGAAGTTTTGTACTGTGTGTGTGTGTGTGTGTGTGTGTGTGTGCGCTTGTCTTCTTATAGTAAGGAGGGTCAATTTTGTTTCAATATCATCCTCATGACAACATTTTGACTCTGAGGAGTACATTCAATTAAGTTTTGTACAGTAAACTTCCATTGAACCGTTTCAGTTTTGTTTTAATCTGCTTCGCCAGGTTCAGGGTTCGGTGTTGACTTTCTTTACTAATTCTTACAGCAAATCTGGTCGCTGAGTATCTGTATATTTCTTTTCTCGTGAGACACAGGAAAAAACACACTGGTTGGATTTGTGTGGCCACACACATACTTAAAAGGAAAGATTCAGTTTCTGCTTGACCTTTCGAGGTATGTGACATATATTACAGCAAAACCAAAAACCATCTGATGCATCTCACCACAAACAAAGCACTGTTCACTGTTGTTGTTTGTGTTTACAGTACAGATTTATAGCTGGGCAGTGACCAGCATAGTTAATGGTTTCCAGTATATTTCCCTTTCACGCCTTTGTTGTGCAGCAAGCATTCTACCAACATGTGACATTCCACCACCTTAACTCCCAACACACACACACGGACACACGCACGCACACATATTTACCATGTAAACACAACTCAGCTTTTCTGTTTAGCCACCATACACACTCCCACAGCTCAGCATACACACACACACACACACACACACACACACACACACACACACACACACACACACACACACACACACACACACACACACACACACACACACACACACACACACACACACACACACACACACACACACACACATCTAATTACTTCTTCACACGCAAATGGATGTGGAGGACTCCCATAGTGCCCTCTCTGACCCTGCCCCCCAAACCAAATGCTCACTTCCTGTTTCTTCAGTTTTCTCTCTCCATTTCCCATTCACTTTTTCTCCCCCACACACATACACACTTACACTTACACACAAACACTTACACAGTTGCATTTAAATGCCTGAAGGATATGCAACTTTAATTTGGGATCTGTATGTGTGTGCGTGTGTGTGTGTGTGTGTGTGTGTGCATTCAAAGGTCTGAGAAAGAGAGTGACTGATTAAGACAGCACATTGTATGTGTTGAGAGTTTGCCGGTCTTTGTAGGCCTGAGCATGAATGTGAGATGGAGTTAGGGAAGCGAGCGAGCATGTAATCACATGTGTGTCCTGTGCTTTGATAAAGACCGGAATGCCATTTCTCCTCCTTCCCTCACTCTCCCCTCCTGACAAACAACTGAAGTAATAAGAAAAAACACCAAACTTGACGTGAGATAAAGCCCGCTGACGTCCGTCACTGCACAAGGTCAGATGTGAGCGTCTTTCTGCTGACTGTCCCTGTGGAAGGCTGGGGAGGAGGGTGAGAGCATGTCATCACTGAGCATGTCCATTCAAAACACACAGGGTGCAATGTAGAATCCATACATTGGCCTTACATGGACACAGAGCATGACCACTCTGCTTTGAGACGAGTTTTGATCAAAGGTCTGAAATTCTGTAAAAGCCATTTGCACATAACTTAGCACGTTGTTACATCCTTGTAGTCCTATGTCTTCTTACAGGCCAAAAGACATAGCAATGAAAGGTTGTTTAATGTGATTGAGAGTGAGGCAATAACATGTCTAGTCCAATAATCTGAGTCCACATCTGAAGTCAAGTTAATCCGTGACAACTTTTGTTGTCACGGATTAACTGTCTAAAGATTACAGTTACAGCTATGCTAGTAGCGCTGTGTGACTGTAATTGGGCTCAGAGATTCTTTGAGGTAAACGCTAACATGAATGTGCGAACTGGTAGGCGGGCCAATTGTTTCCAGACTTTGTGCTAAGCTATGTAGCAGCTGACAACTACTAAATTTAACTTTAAGACATTAAAAATGTCTACTATTTCAACACGCTGTCAGCCACCAAACTTCTCTTATTGTCGTATCTAAAATGGATAAACCCAAAACTCCCTTTTTCTTTATTTTTAGAAATTGAAAAAAGAAAAAACTTTAGGAGCTCAGAGAACCCACTGCTGACCAGTCTTCCCATCTAAAACTAAAAATGAAATGAAAGGGGATAAAGAAGAATAAATCTCAAAATATGGACATTACGTTTTGTGATCGGAATCAACTGAGTCTTATGAAATCTGAATCCAGTTTCAAATCTTAACCATAGCAACTTCCTTACTGAATCTGGTCTGTGGGGAATGAGGAGTTAAAAAAGTATGTACTATTTTCAGCAAAGTAGAAAAAAAACCGTGCTATTTTGGAATCTAGATCCTTCTTATCATGTTATTTTAATTGTGATTGAGGGACTGACAGTAACAGGAACGTTGGTAATATTTAGGGTGCTATACTGCTGCTCATGAAGTAAAAATAACAAAGTTAAAAAAATATTAATTCTACTTTATCTTTCAGTAACTATCAATTAAATGAATTAGTGATGTTTTGCCTGCACTTTGCTAGATGAAGCTAACGTTGTGATTCCTGAGAGCCCTTGACTCCTGGTCCCATACTGTGAGAATGCTCTTAACTCCAGGCAGTCTTTTGTACATAAGCCTAATGGATGGTTGACAATGCAGAGCGAAGATAAAGCTTCAGGAATGTTAATTATCCAACGTACGTGTTATTTAGCTCCAATTACATGACTGTGTTTGTGCTTTACAGTGAGTCTCCTCCACAGTCCATGTCTGCACTCTGTTTGGTGAATAGCAAGATGCTAATGTGCAAGTATGCATGTCTGTGGACATTGTGGACACACACACACACACACACACACTCACACACTCACACACTCACACACTCACACACTCAGGTCACTTGGGGAACAAAGCAAACTTTATCAGAACATTGCAATCCTGCATTCCCCAGATTCTTAGCACTTGGCAACCGGCTGACACACAGAGCGAAGAGGGAGAGAAAGAGAGACAGAGTGTGTGAGAGAGAGAGAGAGAGAGAGAGGGGGGGGGGGGGACAAGCAGGAGGAAGACAGAAGAAATGAAAGCAGGTGTACACACCAACTACTAGTCTTTCCTCACGGTGTTTGAATATAATCTACACTATTGCTTAATAGATTGTGGAATGTGTTAGATAAAAATGAGTTTTGTGTTTTAGCTGTAGTGATGTAAGAAAAACAAAATGTTCAGTTTGCATTGCCGTTTGCAACAATTTCTAAGCGTCTCTGCTAAGAATGTCAAAGCCAAACGCGATTCAAAAATGTCATCAGTGTCAATACAAGTGAGGAAATCTAAGACTAAAGCTGCTTTCAGACATGCACTGAATTCTGGTTTATCTCTGGACGTTCTTTCGAAGGGCCTGTATATGAGAACACCAATGTTCTCCAGCCAGCCCATGTGAAGAGGCGAGTGCTGATGACGTTAATAACAGGCGACAGACACACACACACACACACAACATTAAAGAAATAAAAATATTGTAGGATGAATAATGGTGCACTACACACGTAGAAGACACCCCCGAAGATGTCAAGAGACTTTTGGTGATAACGGCCTTTTTTTATACAATCAAAACTTTTGACACTTGTTCTCTGCCAACCACAGTTTGATCAACTGTTGAATAACTGATAAACAAAAGCAGAATATAACTTTTGAGTGAAAAGTATTTTATGGGGTTTGACAAACTGGGACAAAATGACTTGTGTTGGATGTGAGCTCGAAGATGGTTAGCTTAGCATAAAGACTGGAAGCAGGGGGGAAAAGCTAACCTGACTCTGTGCAGAGTTGAAAAGCAGCTTACCTAAAGTTCTAAAGATCTTTATTTGTTTAATCCATACATGGGGAGATGTGGGGCAAACATTTCTTGAGGAACAACATCCGATCTGTCCACCCGAGTTCTACGGCTGAAGCTTTGTTCACTGTGAAAGAGTAGCAGCACGCAACCTCCCCCAGAGCCACAATATGTCGACTTTACATTTCTATTTGAATCTGGATTAAACATGAGACACGCAACATGTTAATTTCCGAACTTTGGAGGCTGGGGAGCTGTTTTCATCTTCTTGCTGATATAATGGTCTAATGCACAGATATCAAACTCTTGAAAAAACATACGCCAAATTCCTCCCAAACAATTCATTTAAAATCTAAAACTCGACTACTCCAACAGTTCCCCTCTGTAAGTAAGTGAACCAAAGTGGAGAAACCCGCAGACAAGACACAAAGAAACACAAGCACTGCGAATGTCTCTTGTGTAAGGCCGAGACTGATCTGTGTACAGTAAATACACCAAGGTGACTGTGCATTCAATGGTGATATAGTGATGTTTAAAGCTGCTACAGAGGGAACCTTTGAAGTATGTCAAGGACCGTGTCTGTGAGCTCTTTCATCCACTCAAGAGCCACTTCAGTTCCATCACCAATACACCAGCACAATGAGACAGCTGCGGTGTGCTGTCCATTAAGAAAGGTACATGACATGAGGGACCCCGGCCACTTCACATGACCTCGGATCTGTGACTGGTGCCGATGTAACTCTTTGAAGTTTCCTCACCTGAGAGCTTTAAGTAGAATGTGTTGGCTCACAGTCTTAACTGTTCCACTCTCCATGCGTGCGCGTTCTCTAGATTTTCTGATAATGGAGCTTCACTTTTTACTTTGGCAAGTCTCTCTGTCTCGCCCTCCTCGTTGCTAATGATCCATTTCTTGTAGCTTGTGCTGAATCCAAACCAACTGTAAACTTTACTTTCACGGAACTAAAAAGGTTGTTTTTTTCCAGAGAAGAGCTTCAGGAGTATTAACACTCCCAAAAGCAAATGTCATATACTTAAAAATAAATACATAAAAAATGCACTATTTTTATCAGCAGATGCTCATCTGGAGTGTAGGCCTATCCTTATGGGCTTTTTAGACCAAACACAAACAGTCCCAGGAACTAAACAATGTAAATCATTAAGTAAAAGCCTCTTTGGTGCATTTGGCCAGGAACCATTAAATGACCACAGATTAAAGGCAAAGCTGCAGTGTAGAGACGTTTTTTATCAAGCAAGCAGAGTGAGCCACGCTCCCTGCAGCCCCAATGGCATCAGATGCATGTGTTGCAATATAAACTGAAATAATGACGACTGTATTATTCCTGCCTTGAACATTTGATTGAGATGAAGTCCTAGTTTTAGGTGTCAGCCTCATACTTATAATTTGTATTCAGTTTGCATTAAACACTTTACTATCCTCTTTGTCAAATACAATTTAAGAGATAGCATTTTTTATATTTTAGGCTAGGCAAGGAAGAAGAAAAAAAGGCAATTTATGTTAAGCAAACAAATAAGATTTCATCCAACACATTTTTGGCCAAAAGTAAATTAAAGAAGGGAATTAATTCTAGTATTGATTTAAAGAAAACACAAAATAACAGTGTGTAATTATGAATGCAGCTTTGCACAGAGGTCGTCTGTCTTTCATTTAGATGAAGACATGAAAAGCATAAAATAACTTGGAACCTGGAAAGATGCAACAAATCCAACAATCAGTCATTTATGATCTTGACTTTCTAATACGAACGGTGCAATCAATCTGACCCTCAAAGTGTTCACTTTGGTCAAATGTTAAGAGTAAGAAAAGAGTTGCAAACATGGCCCCTGCAGCTCCTGCTCCGGTCTTGGGAGTGAGGACTTAAGAGGGACAGAAACCAAGGCCTACAGCAAGAGCTAAATCTTGTTGAAATGCTGAGAACTTCCTGAGTTCCTGAAAAGCCTCCTGGGATTCTAAAGAAGTTGGGCCACAGAGACGCATGTTTCACCCCTGAAGCTTATGAAATCACAAGTGATAGACTAAGTTATAGTCAGGAAACAACAAGGAATGAATAGATAATGAGCATGAGGATGCACTTTTTTATCTGATCAAGGCCAAAATTTATCCCATATTCAAATAATTCTTTCAGAGGCCTACACCAAAAAGGTACAAGAATGCACAAGCAGATTTACGCACTCACACAAACTATATAATGTTTACACACACCATTTGTAAATGTCCCTCCACTGCGGTGTAATTGGTGACTCAGTACCTGAAGTGTCACGCTGAACATTCACTCCAGTAGTTAGTGCTCAGTTAAGCAGATTTTACATTTACAGGTTTCCGGCAGCTGCTCTGACGTCCACTTTCCACATTCAAGGCAGAAAACATCCAACAGCTGAGACGTCTCACTTCTAAACACCCAGTTTTCCTTCAACAATCACTCCTCAAATCAGGACACTGAGATTAATAGAACCATTGGGTTATATTTGATTTAAACCAACTTAATCTGTGCCCTTGACTTCATTAAGATGACGATTGAGCTTTTAAACTTCATTGACAACACTTGGCACTGGATATGACCTTTACATTAGTGTGTTTGTGCGTGTGCGTGCGTGCGTGTGTGTGTGTTTGGAGTTTTTTTCTACAAGTTTCCATTCTTTATCTGATAGCACAAATCCGGCCCTTACTTAAAGGCCCAACCTTCCTTTCTCTCTCTCTCTCTCTCTCTGAAAAGCTGACCTTGTGTTTCGCGCTCTGTCAGCAGTTTAACAGACCAGCAGATATTCTGATCAGGGTCCTGAATACTAACAAAGCTGGTGGCCCGTGAAACCAGAACTCTGATAATTAACACTGGTTCTCTTTAAAAGGAAAAAAAGGTCAGGTTAATGTTCCCTGAAACCCTCGGGTGCAGAGTAACAGGGGCTTGCTGGAAGATACGTTGAGTAATCACGTTGGAAAAGTTGATGATAAACCCCTGGTCTTTCTAAACAAATGTCTGTAAGGCTTATTTTTTTGTGATTGTTCACTTCTATTTTGACTATGCTATGCTAACCACGTTTTGAGCAATATAACGCTGCCTTCATATGGAACTCATGAGCTCAAGGTTACGACATGGGAAGTTGTGTACGAAGTAGGCAACAATAACATGGATGCTACATGGGCTAACAATTTAGCAAGCTAGCACTTAGTGCAGGAAAAACAAAGCTATTATGAGAGAAGATATGAGAACATTGGAAATATTTAGAAATATATGAAATCACTTAAATAAACTATATACGACTAAAACTACAATACATTAACTTACCATAGGAAAATGTACTTCCATGGCCTAGCAGCATTTCTGAAAATGACAGCAAATCCGTACATTTTTATTTTACTGTTTTACATTGTTATTTCTGTTTTGAATTCTCAAAGATTTAAAAGTCACAATTAAAACTTGATTATGTGGAAATCTGCCCTGTTGTTGATCCTTATTGACACAAAAAACAAGTTATATATATCACTCATATCTATCTGGGGCTTTCAGATTAATTGTGTAGATCATGCAGAGATGAACAATCAAGTTTTTGGCTTGAAGTGTGTTTAGTGTGATTAATACAAATTTACAACATTGCACAGATGAGGACGTTAACTGGCTTTCCACCTTTAAATTCAATATCCTTGTAGATGCACTGCCGTGGTGACTTGACCGCGCTGTGGTTTGTGTTATTTTTGTTTCAACTTGGCTCCACATTATCTCTACTGTATAGCATTCTTTCTTAGATTTACTGCTCCTTTTCTTACAGTGTTTATTCATTACATATTTATATGATGAATAACTTGTTTAAAATAGAATTGTCTTTGCCTCCTCCCCCCCACACTCTTGTCATGATTTAAACTCCAGACCCCTGCCCTATAATGTACTGTGGGATGGGCTGAGAATTCAGGAAGTGGCCGCTGCTGTCTCCATAGCAACCCTGAGGTCAGCCCTGCTAGGCCGGAGACCCCTCCTCAAACACAAAGAGCCCAGAGGCCTGGATCAACACAAACAGCCCAGCGTACACACGCAACACACACACACACACACATACAGGCGAGCTCACAAGGACGCAGGCACAAGGACAAACCACATTCAACTTGCCTAAACTCTTCCTGTTTAATCTCTATGACAACAACATACTTAAAGTAGACAACATGAAAACTACTGTAAATCACTGGTGTGATCTCGGTGACGTCTTCTGTACAGTCAAGATGAAGGACTACATCAAGTTTTTGGGAGGGTTTCACTTAAGAGGTTTGTTCGGCACTGTTGTGATAACAGATACACACTTTTCTCCCTGTGAAAGCTTTTCCTCGTTCTGCCTGGGAACCAAACCAACCATCTTCCCCAGGGAGGAAAGAGACGGATGAACACACAGGGTTGAAAGGGTCGCGACTACATGCAACCCACTACAGATTACTGATTACCTACTGCCAATGTACTTTTAGAAATCAGCTACCCAGTGTAGTCCCATCTAGTAAAAGAGGTTGAACTCTGACCTCTGGTTGGCGATTAGCATTAGGCAAACATCCACCAATGTGAAGTCAGTTCCATTCTAAAGCTCAACTTTCAGGACTCCTCAACCATTTCATTATTCTGTCCACTGGTTTAAATCTACTTGTTAATGTATTATCCTTCACTGGTCTGTGACCTTTTATAACCTGAGTTTAAATTAGTTACCGGTCTCTCCATCCCTTTATTCTACTAACCCACTGATTTCTGTAAATAGAAACGCTCTACTTATGTATGACCGGGTTTCTTCATAATATTTCCAGATGAGCCAACTTAAACTCTTTTTATGATTTCTTTTCCAGATTATTTCCCTTTGCATTTTAACCATGCAGTGTATGAGCGGCTCACTTTCTCCCTTAGTGGTTCACCTTTGAAAAAGCACAGTTTATAGAAACAGTCAGTCTGTGGTATGAGGAGCAGTGATTGACGCGGATATGCCCGGTTCTCTCGATTAAGATGTTTTGACAAACTGAGAGGGACCTGTCTGCAGAAAAGATGGCGGACCTCCGCCCTCTGCGAGCGCATGCGCAATAGACGTCTCCCCACTTGACAGGAAATAAGCGGATGTTGGTCGTTTTCTCCCCCGTGAAGTGGCACAAACACAGTTTTCAGAGTAACACACAAATATTATCAAAAGATATACACTTTATTGATTAGAAATGTGTTTTAAAAGTCAGCTGACAGGGTGGATACAACACTTTAATTTTAAGAACTTGCTTCTGGTTCCTTCTCATTTATACAGATCTTTTTTAATGGTCCAACATAAAGTTGTTCAATTATTTTATGTACTATCGAAGTCAAATTGTGTTTCAATTTCTTATAAACGGTTTATAGATAATGGAAATACAAGATATAGATAGAGAAATAGACAGGTAGATTTCCTGTCAAGTAAGATGTCTGTTGCGCATGCGCTTATGGAGGACGGAGGTCCGCCACCTTGTCTGCAGCCAGGGACTCTGACAAACTCCGCACAAAACTCCATCAGTTGAAATCTTTTTGCGAGGCCACTACAGTTATATTCTAGAATGAGCCTGAATGTCCACATTTAACGATTGAAACATGGGTTTGACAATTCGGTTGATAGATAATTAAATAAACAGCGATTCCGGCAATGAAATCTTTCCCTGGTTCCTACAGCTGTTGAGCAGCGTCAGTGGAGAACGTTGGTGGTGAGAACTAAAACAAACACTGATTTCTTTATCTACAATAATTGTATTGATGGTAAATCTACGTCAAATCTTAGAATGGTACTTTTTAATATATAATATACATCTATATGGCTATGGGTAATTTGCAATATATGTAAGAGTGATTAAAGCTATGCTAACTTTAACTTTGTTAGTGTCTTAGCGGAGTTTGGTATCATAGTAAGTAACAGGAGAAACGGAACAAGTCGGCAGGTCAGTAAACTCACCACTGAGAGCAGCGAGGATCCTGAGGAACTTCCACCCAGAGTCAGATGCTGCTGACATGTCTTCTGTCCACAGAGAGGAAGCTGCTGGTGTCAGACATCTTCTGAAGTTGAGATGGACCGGAGCTTTAACAGCTTTACTCTACATGCTCCTGTCTGTGGTGTCAGTCCAGAATGTGTCTGTGAGCCCGGAGCTTTTTGTAGGCGTAAAACTGGACTGAGTCCAGCCCCTTTGACAAGTCAGCCACACTGCTTACTACAACCACTTACCTTTTCCGGTTAGACTTTCACAATAAAGGGTAATATTGGTTAATCTACATACACAATATGGACAGTACACATACCTCACAATGTATATATAAAAAAACATATCCATACTGTTCTAAAAATTGAAGAAGCTATTTTACTATAACACGTGGCATTAAATTGACCATAAAAGGGATGTAAGCACTGCAACTACTTCCGGTATCCTATCCTTGCTGTCTAACTTGACACAAATAAAGCTGCAGCCAAATCTCACCTTGCATGGAGGCTGATACACGCACGCACACTATGTTGCACCTTCCCTTTCAGGACACTCATTGACATAATGCCCCTTTTGCTCTATCGTCAACCGTCAAAGTTAAATACCTGACGTTAAACCCGAACCGTCACGTGAACCTGAACCAAACTGCAACCTGGACCCTGTCCTCAAAAACCTTTCTCCCCCTTTGAAGACCTCAAGTTTTGTCCTCATAGGTAACTGTGCAGTCATGTCTAAGAACCCTGTAAAAACAGGCCCATACACACACAGACCCCCCCCCCCCCCCCCCCCCCACACACACACACATACACATGCACCACACTACACTACACATGAAATATGGGTGTCCAATGGTGAGGAAAGGATAGCAGGGCCTAATCTCACCTTGCAGCGGCTGCATTGACCTCCCCTCTGCTGACTGCTGGGAGGTCAGCTGTACTCTGATGTCCTTTTCATTCCGCACGGATCAGCTGAGAATGTTTCAATAGCACGTCTCCTTTTATGTGCAGACATTCTCCCCCTTGCACAGTGGTTGTGCAAAGGGGCACATGTTTTGCTGCACTAACAAGAAGCATCAAAAAGTGAAATTTAACCTTCAAACATAACCTCTAACCAAAACTGGGGTTTTAAATGGAATCTAAAATTCTAAACAGGAACTACACCTTACCTACATTTGTCTTAAATTAAACCAAATTAAATGAAAAGGTACAAGTTTTAAGACTTGTAAAAATATATATATTGTAAAAAATATTAGTAATCATTTAGTTTTTAACCACATATTTTAGGAAAGTGGACTTGTATTTACCCACTGAAAAGTGTATGTTTAATATACGTATATTAAAATACTTTACAATTGAAATTTCAAATATGAATGTTGTCTTTTTTATTTTATGACTCTACTACAGAGTCGTGACCACACCGTCGCATGTATAACTAACACCATGGCATCATTACAGAGTTGTACTGTAAATAAGGTGGTGATCAAATTTACAGTGGCATTTTTAAACACTGTTACCATGGTGCCATAACATGAAAACATCCAACAAGGGGGTAGAAGATAGAAGATAGAGGACGTATTCACAGCCATGAACAAAACCCTTCTTAAGTAAAATGATTTGTCCTATCAGGATAGTGCAAGTATACGATTGTTTTGGATAATGCAAACTCATTTATCTTATTCAAGCTACTATAGAGGGTCTAGGTGGGAGAAAGTGTAACTACCTGTACATTTGGTTAGGTTACTGCATCTTGTTTTATACTGAAATTGCATCATACTCTATGTTGTGAATGCAACTAGTCACTAAAGATGTAAATATAGTTAGTGTTATGGTGTATGAAAATCCACATTTGCTTCTGAACTCTGCGAGAAGTAGAGAGGAAGGCTGATCTTCTGATATTCCCTCGTTAAAATAACTCATCTCCTTAAATGAAAATTTTACTGTTTTAAAAAAAAAAATCGTAATGCAATTCCACCAGTATTTAATGGTACAAACAGCAATAAACAACTAAAACACAATAACACATGTGTAGCAAACTCGTTTTGTACTAGAGAAAAGAACACAGTAACAACAGTGCCATAAATCTGATTTCCACTTATAGCCCAAATGTTTTAGTCCATGAATTAGTCCAAATTAAAATGTTGCATCTAATATAAATTAACAAAGGCCCAGTTTGCCACTTTCAGTCTTCAGGGTTAGGATGCCTTTGTGCGAGCACTGTGTGCTGTCTGGGTAACCCTGGACAAGCCCAAATCCTAACCCTGAGCTGGCCCCTTGAAGAAGAGAGAGCAATATGTCCTCACTTCACAAACCAACTCACCCCTGACAAACAAGCACATGCTCCTCTCTCAGGGATACTGCATATTAGAGGAACAAACCAGCACATCTCATGCTTTCAACCTGAAATGGCCGTGCACATTATTGTCGTTTGCTTTTTTTCCACAACCCTTATTATTGTCATGTTTAGGGTACAAACCAGCGGTGAAATCTACAGGCATCAGGATCTGGAAGCAGATAAAATACCTCTATGTTGAAGTATAAGTGTTTATACTCAAAGCACTGTACGGATGTGGGGTTAAGGCAAGAGAGTTGACACTCAAAGCAGTGGTGGGTTAGGGTTAGGGCTTCAACATGCTCATGCTGCCCTCTTCCATTGTTGCTTCTTTGACTTCTAAAGACTCTCCATTGTTGTCCCTGTTTCTGATGGCGTCAACAAGATAAATAATGCAAAAATTTCAAGACATTTCCTATGTTACCGTCATACATTGAAAGCCTTTACGAGTTGTTTAATGCTGTTTGACACACAAAACAAGGTAACTTGGCGGGTCAATGTCAGTCTCTTGGTCAGTCAGTCCGCCACTTTGGTCAAGACTCAACAGCTCTTTCATTGATTGCCATAAACTTTTATGCAGAAGAGCAACATTTTAAAATTTTTATATAATTTTTTTTCACATGTTCCCCCAAGGATAAATCATAACTGAGGCATCATCAGAACAAAAAATCTTAAGGCCTTGCACACAAACAAAAGTAGGCTTTTTACAAAGTTCCAGAAGGACTTGTGCAAACATAAGCATCAGCAACCCACAGTTTTAGCATGTACATAACATTTCTGATTTTCAATATTGGCCAATGGAGATTTTTTAATGTCGTTAACAAAACTTAAACTCAAGGCTTGATATTTTACAGTTTAACCATAAACTATATTATAAATAAGTATTAATAAAATAAACTAAATACATACAACTTGAAAATAATATATAAAACACCTTTTTTTTTTATGTACAATGTTAATACACATCTTTTTTACTGTGAAAGGCTCATACAGGCTAATTTAACAGACAGACCTCATGAAGTTGATGTAGTGAGCATCTTAGCCAACCACGTGACCTAGTCACTTGCCTTTTAATTCAGTTTTGGTCTCCACCAAATCCCCCCCCCCCCAACAAAAAAATCTGGTTCTTCAGTTGATAAAAAGTGCACCATGTAGATGAGTGTAGTGAGAGTGAAAAGCTGCAAAGATAACACTAAAACACTCAGTTGTGCTGGGGGCAACTGCAGAGCTGGGTGATAATAATCTGTGGGTTTATCAAGTGACATGTTTTCACATAATGATTGTAGTCTTACCAGTTTGTTTGTTTGTTTTTTCAAACGTTGGCCCTGTTCAGTTAATATGAAAGTCTAACCGGCTGGGGTTGTACTATACCTCAACAATTCACTAACCTTTTATCGTTTATCAGATAAACATTTCCTGTACTGCTGTGTGAACAATTTCTAAAATATCTACGTGAGAAGGAAAATCTGTATCATTCGTGTTTTGCGTATTGTAGTAACAGTAATATCTACAAAGGAAGCGCCCTCGAGAAAGTCTACAAAGTTAATCGATATCAATAAAAAGTCGACAGTCAAGGCTTAATCACACACATCAGGGACCTTCAACACACGGATGTCATGGGCAAATGGGGTATGAAACACACAATGGTCAGGGATGAAAGCATTTATTGCCCTCCTCAGACAGTGTGTATGCATTAGACTGCACCATGTGATCAGCAGCAGCGGAATGAGAGGCCGCAGAGAAAGAAAGTGAAAATGAATTCAATCTAATTCAACCTAATGGAGAGGACTCCTTGTGTATACAGAGCATTTGTAAAATAGCATTTGGATTAGTGAGGGAATCAGTGGGGATCAGGAGAGGCAGTGTTTGCACGTCTAAGTAAATGTGTGTTTTGTATACATGAAAATGCAACCACGGCAGAGGAGAGACAAAGGAGGCGGAGGAGAGAGCGACTGTGGGTCAAATTTCACAGATCTGTTGGAAGTGGTGGAGAACAGATGAGGAAGCACCGATTTCTGTTGACTGGTCTCGATCACCGGGCTTTGTACGCTCAGTTGTTTTACTGGCACCAGTGTCTGTTTAATCTCATAATGATATCTGGCCTGGTGTAATGACACCTGACTGAAGAATTAGCGCCACCTACTGCTTATTTCAATGCACTTCTAACATTCACACAACAGTACCAGATTGGTTAAATTTTCACTTTTCTTGGTAAAGGTTTGGGATCAATTTGAATTGATACCCGCTCACAGTAGTATCTGCTGGCACCATGTCACTGATTTTCAACAATACATACGGTCATAAAAACCATAGAAAAGTCAGGAGTTAGGAGTTGCCCTGTGATATGGTGTTATAAGTGATAAGCAGCATAGATTAGGATGGATGGAGTTTGTTAGGACCAGGTTTTCTACCTCCCTTTTCTTTCTCTGTGTGTGTGTCTACCCAGAGCTGGGTGGGGCCTCCTGGCTGAGCGTCATCTCCTCATCAACTCCACCTCTCCTCAGTCTACAAAACCCCAGCTCGTCGATCCTGTCTTTGCCAGATTGTCCATTCACCAGCTCGGTAACATATTTTGGCTTAGTGATTGAACCTCTGTCTTCTACCGAGTTTTTTGCTCCTTACTTGTTGCTGCTTATTTACCCCGTGCTCCTTTTTCTGTCATGGAACCAGTTGCGCAGCGTTCACCCACTTGTTCACCTTCATCTGCTCCGGCCTCAGCCTGCCAGCACCTTTTGGAACTCCACTGCCTGCCACCATCCCACAGCTCCACCTATTGAGCAATACATATTTTTGTTTTACAACCATCAATCAGCTGTGTTTGTGTTCTGCACTTTGGGTCCGTAAGAAACAGATTCTAACAGAGTTCTACTGGGAGAGGGCAGAGGCCCGACAGGCAAACAAGCCTCAGAAAGTCAAGGTATACGGCCACAGAATGAAATATAAGATAGTTGGATTGAAAACCCTCTTTTCTTATGACCCGTAAACACATATATAGTCATATGTGGTCTTTGTGATCTGATCACAAGTGTCCAATTATTTCCAATATATACTAACAGTATGGACGAAATGTTTGATTCTGTGGGCAGAGGAAATATAAACCCCAGCTTGTCATATCTTTACCAGCTATGTGAATATGCCCAAAACATTTTCATTCAAGATTTATGATTCAAGATTCAAGATTTTTATTGTCAAATGCACAACAATAACATTAAGCATGTAGATTCAGTCACATTATTCACCACAGTTCAGCTGTAAATGCATTCCATATAAAAGTCATGTGCCATCCTCTCGTCATAGTGACAGGAAGTTATATGAATGGTTTCTCTAGGACACTGATGGGAAGTAAAGTGAGGACTGCATAAAGCTGGTGTCCTTGGTCAACAACTACAAAAACAAAATTTATTGTCAAGAAAAGAGACATTTACTACTAGCTATCGCTAGTGGTTTAATTCTGCCTGACCGCATAGCACAAAAAAAAACATTAGTCCACGCCCACTCACTGTGTGGACCTCACTTCGAGAATAAATCGTACTGAGACCGGTCAATCTGCTCCCATTTAACTGCTTTACTTCAGCCATTTAAGGAGCCAGTGAGGCCCATAGCTGAAAGGGCTGCAACTAGGGTGGCTGTGGCTGAGGGGTAGAGTGGTCGTCCTCCAACCTGAAGGTCGGCGGTTCGATCCCCAGTCTGACCCATCTGCATGCCGAAGTGTCCTTGGGCAAGATGCTGAACCCTGAATGGCCCCCCATAGAATAACAAAGTGCTGCGAAGAGATGAATTGTATGAATGAATGGGTGAATGTAAAATTGTACTGTAAAGTGCTTTGAGTGGTCATCAAAGACTAGAAAAGTGCTAATAAATACAAAAACCAAACCAACCAACTATACTCATAGAAGCTGGAGTTAAAATACGTCTGAACTACTATCATTCTATTCTACATAGGCTGTGCCCTTTAAGGCTGTTGCTAGTGGTTTAAAGGGGAAGCAGGATGTAGTCTGCGCCTCACTGTGTCCGTCCAGTAACTGGTGTTAATGGTGGCTCCACTCTGGGAAGCACAATGATCTGATCTGTCAGAACGCTTGATGATGCCAGGGAGCTCGCTGACCAGGTCTCCTATGGTGGAAGCAGAGATGAGGCCTCCTGAGTGTGTAGACAGGGCACAACTTTGAGTCTCCAATTAAACTAACCTGGAGGTCTTTGGACTGTGGGAGGAAGCCGGAAGTAGGAACCTTCTTGCTGTATGGTGACAGCGCTAACCACCGTGCCGCACTTTCAACCACTCCTTTATGCAACATGTGATCATGACTTAACCGTATAAATGTAATACACAACCAACACATAAGGTATAATACAGAACACGTAAAGATTCAGGGCAAAGCACAGAGTGTCATAGAAGACCCTTCATTAGAGTAAGAAGACGATATGTAAGCCTACACTTCACAAATGAACTCTGCTATTTTTTTAATGCACTCATACCAGGTCTCATGCTGTGTGCTGTCTACTTTAAAATATGATTCAAAAATCCTAATATGAACTAGTTCATGTGTTTATCAACATCACAGTACAGCAGGAATCAATCACATAGAGGAAAACAAGTGTTAATGTGAGACAGTTCAAGTTTCACTTATCACAGTTCCTGACTTTGACTGATGCTACAACTTAAGCAACCGGCTGTCGACTCTCTTGGTCCCTTTACTCTCAGCACCAAGAATTGTACTGAAACAGCACCATCTAGTGGTTTAGAGCCTTACACATCAGTGCACCTCCACACGCAGACTTCATGGGTAAATGAAGCACGAGACACACAATGTCCAGGGATTAAAGGAATTTATTGTCACGGTCAGTGTTTTGCTAAAAGAAAGCTTCAGCATTAACACTCATCTGATCAGCAGCACTTCACAAATACTGGCTCAGTTCCAAACTGAGCAGAGATGGTGTCAGTGTTTCACCTCACACTACTACTACAGAACAATTAACTGTTCTCTGTGAAATACAAAGTGTGGCAGTAACTTCAATACGTAAAATTAGATGAATATTTGCACCAATTATCACCAAAGTTTCAAAGCAGTAATACTTTCCCTTCATGTAAAATACGATCAACTGAGAAATACCCAAAAAGCAGACTTTCTGTTTCTGTTCATTATATAAACCCCAATTCTAATTCTTACATGTTTGATATGAAATTACTTTCTATGTGAAAATGTAGATACTGTGCAAAATCAATAATGCTACTCAATCATACCGTTAAATTTAAACAGAACATTTTAACCAAAGATGCAAAAAGAGGTGAGGGTCTAGAGATAACACCGATTTCTCTGCATCAAACATTCAATAGAAATAACAAGTGCTCTCACCACTCACTTTACATTTATCCATACATGAGGTACGTGGAGTGTAGCTATAATCAATACTAAAATTGGTTGTTAACAGTAAACATAAACTCATTTCATCCAGATTATATTTCTATTGTTTACATTAAAATTATTTCTTTTATCAATAAACGCAACAATTAAGAAAATGATCAAACCCACATGTGTTGCATTTGCTGTCACTGTGGAGTGTCAATGCTCTGTGTGAAGTGTTCCCCGGTGTACAGGCCATAGTGCAGGGTGTCTTTCTGAGCTGCAGCCCAAGCCATTTGCAGGCTGGAGAAGTTGGCAGCCCAGTGGCCCTGGGGGTCCACAGTCACCACCCCGCCTAGACCACCCACTCTGCTCTTCATGTAGGCCAGGCCCAAGTCACAAGCGGCCTCCACTGACTGACCTGAGAACAGAGAGAAGAAGTGAGGTGGTTACACCAGGATGAAATTGGTGGGTCAAGGTTTCAGTGATATCTCGTACCAACCATCGAATCATGTTCATCATTGCGTACAGGTGTGTGTGACTCTTAGTCTGATCAGTAACTACATATTTAAATGGATAACAAGTGATGCAAAGTCATTTAGCTCCCCCCTGTGGCTGGCTGCAGTATAGGTCATAAAGCCTGCTGGGACGTTAACAGATTTGACATGGACCAGGCTAAAAAAATTCAATTACACGTTACACGTTTTTTTTTCAAGATTGCTTCTGTAATTTTAAGCAGTTAAGTTTGGTTTTATTTAGTTTATGCTTTTGGGAATTGGGTGAGGTGTCATGATTGACAGCTGAGATTGAATTGAGATTGGTTGGGTGAGTGTATGGATAATTCTGCAGCTTGTGTGGCAGCTTGTTTGTGCGTGTGCTCATCACCTTGTTCCATGTGGAACAGGATGAGTCTTGCCAGAGTAACTTTCATGATGGCTTCTCCGTGGCCCGTAGGTGACACTGCTCCCGACTGGTTGTCAGCATAACCCCCAGAGCCTAAGAAAGACAAAACATCACGTTCATGTTATTTCACCAGTGAATGTTCATCCAACATCCGGATGTTTATTTAACGGAGTGGGAAAATCAAGTCAGAGGAGATATGTAAGAACTGTACATTTGTGAATGCTGCAAAAAAAAAAAAAAATAGTTAAAGCAGTTTGTTGCAGCATAAATGTGCTATAAATCCAACAGTGACATACAGTGTTAACATCTCTGTTAGCATTTTGGGAATCTGTTTAACTGATTAATGTAGGTCCTATATCCACTCTTTCATTAGCAGCTCTGTTTTGGTCTCCACCAACTGAACAATGCTGTATATCTGGCTCTTGTATTGCTAAATACTCAACTTTTTTTTACCAGCTAGCTCACCAGGTTGTGTACAAAGAGGTTATCTGAATATTTATATAAATAATTTATCTTATCTTATCTTATCTTATCAAAGATGAGGTTGTCTTTACCTAAACAGTAAAGATTAGATTAGGTGTATGAATCATAATGTGTATGAATCAAAAAAAGATGAAGAATATATTTTCTATCGAGATTCCAGTCTGCAGAAGCAGCCGTTGACTTTAAAATGTTTGTTTGTATGTTTGTGTCTTGTATGAAAATGACGACTCCTTCCATATGATGTTTCAACATGTTATTGAACAGTTTTGACCAGAGAGGCTTCATTAGTCACTGCAGACGTGAGTTTCAGAGCGAGGCTGTACTCCGTCCACTGACTCATGACAGTTCATTGACTGATTTAACAGATTGCAGGGGCCGAACATGGCCAAAATCCACTTGCTGCTGTTTACTGAACTTAAGAATGAACAACCCTAGGATATTTCAGACCCTGTCCCACCGATGGAAACTCGTTCAAATCAAATGCAACATTTCATCTGACATGATGAATATAAACTGGTCAGTATTACACTGGTTGTATTGTATTGCACAGTGCAATGTGTCAGCACAGTTTATAGTCTGTTGTTAGAGAAGACAAAAGTCAGTCATTTATTAACCAGGTGCACTTTGTTTGCTGACTAACTGCACATTAAAAACTTGGGCTGATCATAGGTCAACTGACGGCTGAAGACAGGGCTCTGCCTGTCTCTCCAAACATGTATCATTAAATGGTCTAAACCAGAGGTCTTCAACAGGGGGTCCGCGACCCCTAGGGGGTCCGCGGAGGTACTGCAGGGGGGTCGCGAAATGTTTTGTAGATTAAACAATTTTTTTTAATTTTTATAATTTTGATTTATTTTGTAACAATTTTTTTTCACAAATTTAAATGTCTGTAAATACACATTAACATGCATCCAACACATTGTGAGGCTGATATGAACTTCTGCCAGACAACCTCCATCCGTCCAAGCTTAGATAAGTTGTGTGCTACCCATCAGGGTCCGACATTTCACTAATGTGGCAGTATGTGTGCCATCCACAGATGGCTTGAGGATTCACTGTCTCTTCTACTTGTATGTTTAAATTAAAAACATGAATCTGTGAATTACTTTAATAGCTCAGTGTTGTATGCAAGATGTATGTTTATAAATGGCAGTGGCATGGCCATCCTGTACCTAGCACATGTTTAAATTAAAACATGAATATATGAGCCCGTGTAATATTTGAATAGCTTAGTATTGAATGCACAATAACAGGGTAGCTATGTTTATATATGGCACTAGGCCCAGTTTAATTTAAAACACAATTTTATACAATATATATAGTAGGTCACCGCTCCAGCTTTCCACCAGTTAAGGGGTCCTTGGCCTGAAAAACGTTGAAGACCCCTGGTCTAAACTACCAAACTCAGTGTGTGCAGTCTGACCTATGCAGGCTGTGTCGCCCACCCGTCCCTCCATCTTGTTCAGCATTCCACCGGTGGAGGTTGCACAGGCTACGTTTCCCTCGCTATCCACTGCCACAGCTCCGACTGTGCCCATCTTCCCCCTACACAAAGAATTTTCAAGGAAGAGGAAACAACATTTGAATTACTTCATGTGAATCTCATGAACACTGAAGGTCCTATTCAGACCAATACTAGGACCAGTCCGGGCAGATTTCGTCATAAGTGGACAGCTTTAAGTTAGTCTGTTCACATGTGGAATTAAAAAGCATCCTGAATGTGTCTCCTGTGAACATTTGTGACCTGAGTAGAAGGTCCTTCGTGTGGCCAAGGTTGCATTTGTGTTCATACAGCAAAAAAAGGGGGGCACATACATCCTAAACCACCTTCTAAATGTCCACAAACTGAACTGAATGAAAAAGCATCTTAGCTGAATAGTCTTATGCTAACGTCCTGTGACACAAAGTGCAAAAGGTCGGTCCGAAATCCACCGCAAAAGTGAAATGTTTTCATTGTACATGGAGGAAAATTATACAGCGCAAAAATACCCGAGGGAGGAAGTTTCACAAGACTTTGGAGATCACAGAGGTTCCCGTACGAATGAATACACTTCCGGTTGACTCACATTCTGACGGAGATCTTTGAGAAAACGGAGTGGGAGTTTTCGCATCTACGGACAAGCTGAGGATGTATTTGGGTGCGTGGACACATTTATTAGCGCTGACCCCTTGTGATCATGAAACTCAGGATGGATGTTAACACAAGGTCTGAAGGGGGTGAAAAATGTATATACTAAGTTTCTTACAGGAACCTGGTTGCTTCATGTGATTGCTGTCTCAGCAAAAGGATGCTGGAGAGATTGAGAAGCTCTTTGGAAAAATAAAGTTTTACCTCATGATTCTTTGTCACCTCTCCGTCTCTCGTATCTGACTTCTCCCGGGTTTGCCTTTCACACTGGCACAACGCGGACATTATGTGTTTTTTTGTTTAAGCCTCTCACTCGGACATTTGCGTTCACACATAGAGCCCCTGCAGAGAAAGTCCGGAGGTTCTCTGGAGTTCAGTTGATGTCTGAAAGCAGCTTATTAGGCCTGATTGAGGGAGCTAAGGAGCCGCCTTAGCCAAATGGAAAGCATCCATACAGCCACTTAAACCTCTTGGTCGCTGGGGGGGCTGGAGCCGATCCCAGCTGGCAATGGGAATTAGGCACCTTGACTTGTCGCCCATCAATCACAGGGCTGACACGTGAATTCACACTCACACCTATTGACAATTTAGAGTCACCAATTAACTTGCCTGTCAGTGGACTATGGGAAAAAAGCCGATAACAGGAAACACACTGTGCCACCCCCCAAATGGAAAGAACCATATGACTGTTTCGGACGAGCAGATAAAAAATGCATCAACAGCAGGAGTGTTTTAAAAAGTGTCTCTGAATGTTTTGATTTGTGACATGTTTTTTATGGAGGACCATACATGACTTAAGTAAAAATAAATAAATAAATAAATGTATAAATAAATACAGAAATAAATAAATAAATAAATAAAAAAGGAAATAAATTAATTAATACAGAAAAAAAAAAAAAAATATGTTAATACCTAAATAAATGTCAAAATAAATGTCTTAAATATATTTGCACATTTATTTATTCCCTGATACATTTCCTTTTCATTTGCAGTGTCCTTATGCTAATGAGAAAGGCGGGCCTAACCGCAGTCTCATGCAGGATTGGTCACAGGAGTGTAATGATCCAGCCCTACTACTTCTGCCTCTCAATGCTGACTGGTGTCCAGTAGCTGTTTGTAGCGTTGAGCCAGTTCACACTTAAAATGAACTAGTTCAAGTTCAGAGGGTTAGTTAAGGTTATTTTTTATTGGGATGATTTAGCTGTCAGTAGTCCTGACTGTGAGCGTCACGTCTTGTGTTGTACTGAGCACAAGGTGCGAGCCGAGAGGAGAAGGAAACAGAAACTCCAGCTCGTTACAAACCACCTGCAGCTTCTGCTCTGATCATGAAGCCGCTGATCTCTGAGCAGATGTGACCAGATAAACTCTGTGTTTCCACTGTTCTACAAAGTCACTAACTGTCTGTTTCATGGTGAAGAGCTCAAGTCTCAGTCACTGCCCGTGTCTCTGAGCGAGTGTGTGACGGAGCGCAGGGGCTGTGTGTGTCTAGCTCAGTTGACCAATCCTGCTCGAGACTGAGGTTAGGCCCGCCTTTCTCATTAGCATAAGGACACTGAAATGTGGAAATAAATAAATGTGGAAATAAATAAAAGTTGGAATAAAAGTGGAAATAAATAAATAAATGTGGAAATAAGTTTAAGACATTGATTTATTTAATTCTGCATTTATTTCCACATTTATTTATTTATTTCCACATTTATTCCAACTTTTATTTTTCGATTTCAGTGTCCTTATGCTAATGAGAAAGGCGGGCCTAACCTCAGTCTCGAGCAGGATTGGTCAACTGAGCTACACACACACAGCCGCTGCGCTGCTCCACGCACTCGCTCAGAGACACGGGCAGTGACTGAGACTTGAGCTCTTCACCGTGAAACAGCCAGTTAGTGACTTTGTAGAACAGTGGAAACAGTGAAAACACAGAGTTTCTCTGGTCACATCTGCTCAGAGATCAGCGGCTTCATGATCAGAGCAGAAGCTGCAGGTGGTTTGTAACGAGCTGGAGTTTCTGTTTCCTCCTTCTCCTCTCGGCTCGCTCCTTGTGCTCAGTACAACACGAGACGTGACGCTCACAGTCAGGACTACTGACAGCTAAATCATCCCAATAAAAAATAACCTTAACTAACCCTCTGAACTTGAACTAGTTCATTTAAAGTGTGAACTGGCTCAACGCTGCAAACAGCTACTGGACACCAGTCAGCATTGAGAGGCAGAAGTAGTAGGGCTGGATCATTACACTCCTGTGAACAATCCTGCATGAGACTGCGGTTAGGCCCGCTTTTCTCATTAGCATAAGGACACTGCAAATGAAAAGGAAATGTATCAGGGAATAAATAAATGTGCAAATATATTTAAGACATTTATTTTGACATTTCTCTTGGTATTAACATATTTATTTATTTATTTATTTCTGTATTTATTTATTTATTTCCATTTTTATTTATTCATTTATTTATTTATTTCTGTATTTATTTATACATTTATTTCTGTATTTATTTTTACTTAAGTCATGTATGGTCCTCCATAGTTTTTGTCCTGTGGAGAAACTATGGTCAGAATGAACACAAGTTGTACATTTAGTAGTTCCAGCTGTGAGGACTCACAGCTCTGTGTACTTCCATTCTTAAAGATTTTACCATGACTGAAACGTGTGCTAATAACTTCAAAGTCATGGCATGCCTCACATTTGGCACTCCACAGGGTTGGCATCGGGGGCCAAGTTCTTTTTCCAGCGCATACGGGAGTACTCTGTGATGAGGGACTCCGGGGGGACCTCAGGGATACCCATGGCCCAGGCGAACTGATTGGCGCCCTCTGCTGTCAGACATGCGTGGCTGGTCTGAAACAGAGAACAAAGTGCACATTTATAAAAATCTTCACCTAACTATTACAAAGCCTCTTTGCATGTGAAAACCAGAGCGACTGTTCGACTACACAGCAGCTATAAGTAGTGTTCTACATTCATATTTTGTATAGATTAGATGCAGCATGTGCACACACCTTGTCCATGACCAGCCGTGCTAGCTGAACAGGGTTGGCTATGTTCCGTACAGCAGAGACTGCACCACTTCCCAGCGTTTTCCCATCCATCACAATAGCGTCCATCTCCACCTCCCCTTTGACGTTCAGCACTGAGCCACAGCCTGAAAGATGATTTAAGAAACTCTTTGATGATGTCTTGCCACTTGGAAGTAAAGATTTACTTCCAAAGATACGGTTTGTAGGATTAAGGGGGACCTATTTGCAGAATTGAAACTTAATATTCATCGTTTTATATTTTCATGAGTAAACAATCACCTGAAACTACAAACCATTGTGTTTTCAATACCTCAGAACGAACCCTCTCTATTTGCATTGGAAGCGTGGAGCCTGTCATGTTGCACTGCCATGTTTATTTAAATGTAGCCCAAAATGGACAAACCACATGTTTTAAGTTACCTGGGTACACCCATAGCATATGCAATACTAGATATCGCTAAAATCTACACATTGAACCTTTAAAGGTCCAGACTGCAGAAGTACAGACTAACAAAATACCATTTGAGTTTTATGACAACTGAAGACTCCCACAGGTTTTGGAAGGGGAGGGTGAGGTGAGGGGGTATTCAACTGCAACATACAACTTCACCACTAGATTTCTCTAAATCCTACACGCTGAACCTTTAAATCCCAAAAATTGAATATGATACCTAAAGAACTTAGATTTTAAAGTTGTTGTAATTGTGCATATACAAAGATTTATTGACAGACAAAACCAAACATGACACATTCACCACATTAAAGAAAGCAGCACATTATCTACACTCACAACTACAGCTTACACCGTGACTATTACAGGTGAGCTGGGAACCCATGGTTTGAGATCAACACAGATTTTTTTTTAGCTTTGCTAGCACAATAACACTTCTTGGTCGTTCATTGTTAAAAATAAATAGATCCGGACTTTTTCTTACAGCATTTTTGGACTTGTCATACGTCTGAGTTTGAGTAGTTTGTTCTAAAAGTAATTGAATCTGTTAAACAGGTCAACGTGTCTGCTGGTGATTTCATCTTGTGTTGCGTTTTTACATTACCTGCATTGAAGGAGGGATTATTCTCCATTTGGGACACAGCCTGCACCACTGCATCCATGCTGCTGCCCCCTCCCCGGAGGATGGCATACCCCGCTCGGGCTGCTGAGCACACCCCCGAAGTGGACGCCTCAGACCGCTCCTTTGGGATTTGACCCGCCCCTCCATGGACCACCACCACAGGCAACATGTCAATCACCTGACAAGGAAGTGAGGAAGGACAGAAGATGGAGGAGCTAGCGTTTTACAAATGTATAACTTCCTGCACTATTTTTCAAAATAAAGAGGTCAAATAAAGCGTCGTATATTTTTTGGGGTTGAAAGTTGTCTGAAAATAGTACATACAAATCAAAAGTTAATTTCTGTTTCATTGTTTGGACTATAGGATAAAGCATCTTGCTTTTGTTTCCCTGGTGGCTTGAATGTACTATGATTAAAGAAGGTCATCAGAGACAACAGCTTAGAATATGAATATTATCATGTAACATATAAATCCTATATCATATAAATAACATATAAATTGGATCATCGGCCTGTGACCTTCAGCACTCACTGGATCGGCTGGCGGCCGAGTGTGAAGCGGCTGGGATGAGGATCAGCACCGCTAAATCTGAGGCCATGACTCTTAGCAGGAAACCGATGGATTGCTTACTCCGGGTAGGAAATGAGTCCTTAGCCCAAGTGAAGGAGTTCAAGTACCTCGGGGTCTTGTTCGCGAGTGAGGGTACTATGGAGCGTGAGATTGGCCGGAGAATCGGAGCAGCGGGGGCGGTATTGCGTTCGCTTTACCGCACCGTTGTAACGAAAAGAGAGCTGAGCCGCAAGGCAAAGCTCTCGATCTACCGGTCGATCTTCGTTCCTATCCTCACCTATGGTCATGAGGGCTGGGTGATGACCGAAAGGACGAGATCGCAGGTACAAGCGGCCGAGATGAGTTTTCTCAGAAAGGTGGCTGGCGTCTCCCTTAGGGATAGGGTGAGAAGCTCAGCCATCCGTGAGGAACTCGGATTAGAGCCGCTGCTCCTTTACTTAGAAAGGAGTCAGCTGAGGTGGTTCGGGCATCTGGTAAGGATGCCCACTGGGTGCCTTCCTTGGGAGGTTTTTCAGGCACGTCCAGTGGGGAGGAGACCTCGGGGAAGACCCAGGACTAGGTGGAGAGATTATATCTCAACACTGGCCTGGGAACGCCTCGGGATCCCCCCGTCAGAGTTGGTCAATGTGGCCCGGGAAAGGGAAGTCTGGGGCCCCCTGCTTGAGCTGCTCCCCCCGCGACCCGACCCCGGATAAGCGGACGAAAATGAGATGAGATGAGATATAAATCCCTAAAGGCTCTCAGCTCTTCTGCTATGTCGTGTCTGAAAATTAAAATTTAGCCAACTTTCCATTTAATTTTCTCAACATTAGATTTCATATCCTTGTTAATGTCTTACATATCAGCTATTTATTCAGATTTAGACAACTTTATTGATCCCAAGGAGCGCAACTGATTGGCAGCTCCTTGGGGCAAAGGTCAACAAACAAACAGAGGTCAGTGAAGTAGGCATCGTTTCTGTTGTTTTTCACGTTTGAAGAATCAGTCCCTAGTTACTTCAATTGTATTGGATTTGGCTGCAACGCTGTTAACTACTGAAACTCCAACAGTGTTTTGTGGACTCTAGACTTCACCCACCACTCCGTCTGCATAGTGGTGAGTAGAAAATTAGGTGGAGGTAAACTGTCGCTTTAAGGAGGTCAAATAAATACCAATAAATATACTTTTATTACACTTATTATGTCTCCTCTGAGATATCTCCATTATTTCTGCTGGTGTTGTTAGAAAACATCTACAGGATTACAGAAGGGTATAATATGTTGATCTAATGTGTAAACAGATATCAGAATAAATCGCATAAATCAAATTTAGGCAAACAATCTCCCAGATGACCTGAAGTCACCCGATTTATATCTTGGCTTGGACTCGTGTTATCTTCACCGGTGAGGAAGACACGGTGGTGTTTTCTGAACCTTAAACAGTTTGACAATTCAAACCAGTTCAAACATGACTGGCCCCAGTACTCACCCTGCAAACAGTCCTGTCCGACAACAGGTTAACGGGACTCGAGCACGTGAAGCTCTGTGTTGTTTATCAACGAGTCTGAGCCCGGAAGCAGCGAGTGGTAAAGTCTCTCCAGTTACGAGTTTATAAGGCTACAGGGCATTTCTACATTTCCGGGATGTGACGTTATCAAAATAAAACACGCTGACGTTTCATTTAGCCTCCATTTAGATTGAATCTGACACTAACCATTAAAAACCAATGAGAATTAATGAGTGAACGGCTTTGTGTTGTAAAGTATCCTCTAAAATGGACACTCCGAAAATACACGCACAATATTTATATTTAATCTGATTATAAATATATTCATCACAGTTTTTTACGTCTTTATTTCCTTTTGTTGAACATTCGTGTATATATATTGTGAGTTGAGATTAAAAAGTAAAGCTTCTGCTAAGCTAAAGCTCTGCATACATGCTTGTGAAGAGATTGTGCAAAGCTGATGTTGTTGTATTTATTATTTTATTATTATTAGTTGTAATAATTGTAGTACTAGAATGTATTAGTAGTTGTTGTTGTGGAAGTAGAAGTGATAGTAAGCTAGTAGTAACAAGATACCGCTCTTTCTCTGCCATCAAGAGAAATCTCCTTATAAAAGAATCAGAGCTGTTGAACGTATCAAGCAAGTGTATGGTGCATTTCAGAGTTGTTATTCAAAATATTGTCGGTTAGGGTGTGTTAAGGGATGACGATGTATTTATAAAATTAGGTATTGAAATCAGACCACAGTAACCATACAAGATATGATCGCTGGCTGAGAGGCAACAAAAGCAGTTACACTTGAAACTTCTCTCTTCTGATTGAAGCCCAGAAGCTTTGAAGCGCTTCATTTCCACACCAGGTGTACCTCAATAAGGATAGGAGCTGTGCAGAGCTACAGAGGAGACAAGAGAGGGACAGGGATGAAGAGCATCAGGGACATACAGCGGGAACAATGATGATGATGAGTCACCACAATACACTTGCAGTTCAGTAGATTTGAGTAGGTCTGCTGCCCAGTGAGTGAGCTGATGGCCATCCGGCTAAAATACAAAGTCAGGTCTAGTTATGTTTGGTCAAACTGTCTGACCGGGACTCAGCTGGTTTACAGTGTTGAGTTTGGGTACTTGAGGGTTCCAAGAGATGTATAGTCTAATTTTATAGCATCTAAAGCTGTGTGAAAGTCATACAATGCAATTCCGACTGCACATTGTATTATTTTAAGAAGAAATATTGTGTGTGTGTGTGTGTACTTGTATATCTGTGAAGAGCATTTTGAGCATAGATCCTACAGAGTAGAGATATTTTTGGGAAGTGAGGATATTTCGGCCTGTCCTCACTTTTTCAAAGGCTTGTTTAAGGAGTTAAGAATTGGTTTTAGGGTAATGGTTATTATTATATTTAGGTTAAGGTTAGGCAATTAGTTGTCATGGTTAAGGTTAGGGTAAGCGGCTGGCAAATGCATTATGCCATTGAATGTCCTCACTGAGACAGAAGTACAAGAATGTGTGTGTGTGTGTGGGGGGGGGGGGGGGGGGGGGGGGAAACTGTTTGAAGGATGGATATAAGCAAGAAGGACTGAAGGAAGGAAGCAATGGAGGGAGGGAGGGAGGACAAAAAAGGGGGATGCGCGTCATTGCAACACGCAATGAGTGGTGGGAGGGAGGAGGAGGAGATTGCACACACTCTTACAGTGAAGGGTTTCATACATAGAAAATGGTTCTGTATGATTGCATGCATTATTAAGTTATCCAAGTTAGTCATCCAGTGGGAATGAGTTTATTTTTTATGGTTTATTTGTTTAGCTTGATGATGTGTTTAAAAAGTTTAAATGTGTTTGATACTCTTGCAGGCTGTGCATCTTTTATTACTTAATTTATTCAAAAATATGTTTCTACCTTTTGTTCTACTTTTGCTCCATAATAGTTGGAGTGTATAACAAATATCGTGTTTATTAGTTTTCCTTCTTATATTTAAAATAACTCAGAAGTAACTCTTGTAGATCACTGTAGGACCAGTGTGAAACTGAATAATTGCATATGTATTTCAAATACAATTTATATTCATTTACCAGTTATTGTTAATAACGATGTAAATATATATTAAATAGCAGACAACAATTACAAATCCTGTAAATTTAACCCACAAAAGTTCTGTAATTAAATGTAAATCTATCTATCTATCTATCTATCTATCTATCTATCTATCTATCTATCTATTGGGATTATCATTTAGCTATAAAACTTCTATCACTTAGCTAATTAGCTAATTAAAATGGTCTATGTCTGGGATGACCCACAATGCACCTTTGAGAAACACATTATTTCCTGCGTGTGCTATAGGCTGCATGGCGTGAGCGCGCATCTAAAAGGCGAGTGGAGCCCCCCATTCTCAAATGAGGGCTGCGCGCTCCCGCCGCAGGAGAAGTGAGCGCGCTTGAGGGGCTGCGGTCCCATTGACGGTTCCGTCTCCCTGACAGCGGCAGCATCAGCAGCAGCAGCAGCAGCATCCGCGGCGGCGCTGCACAACAAGAAGTCTCCGCCTCGCCCCGCAGCATCACGGACAAGCCCACCGGACCGAGCGGAGCCCCGAGCCGCCATTAGGGACCCTCCTCCGCTCTCTGCCTGGCCGAGGACAGCAAGCGAGATCCCCCTCCCGTTTGCCATCATCCCTACCGACAGCCGGTGACATGGGCTCCCCGTAACACGGAGGTGGTGGAGGGTAGAGGCGGGCGGGCGGGCGGTGGGAGGGGGGTGGGGGGAGAAGACAGCCGAGCAGCAAGAGGGAGAAGCAGAGGCTGAAAGAAGGCAACCGGGACCACCATCACCACTACTACTACCACAGCCAGCACCGACACTGCTGCCGCCGCCGCCGCCTTCGCCGCTGCCGCTGCCGCCCTGGGTGCCCCCCGCCACCGCGATGGGAACTCCGCATCAGTCGCTCCAACCGCCGCTTTGTCCGTGGGCCATGTCGTGATCCGTGGACAGCGGGTTTTCTATCCGTGATCCCGACCGAGGCGAGGAGGAGGAGGAGGAAGAGGAGGGAGGGAGGTAGGAGAGGAAGGTGGTGGTGTTGGGGAAGATGTTCGCCTCGGTGGGCCCTCGGGGCGGCCCGCGCCCACCCGTCGCCCCGGCCATCCCGGAACCGGACCTGAGCCATCTGACAGAGGATGAGAGGAAGATCATCATGGCTGTGCTGGCTCGGCAACGGGAGGAGGAGGCGAAGGAGGAGGCCATGTTAAAGTAAGAGGGAGAGATAGAGTGAGAGAGAGAGAGAGAAGAAACAGAGTGTGTGAATGTGGTGTGTGTGTGTGTGTGTGTCAGAGAGAGAGAGAGAGAGAGAGAGAGAGAGAGAGAGAGAGAGAGAGAGAGAGAGACTGGGCCTGAAGTCCATCCACCTCCATCACTCCTATGGATCAAATGTTTCAGCATTGGGACTTCTTCTCCACTCCAATGTACCTGATCATGCGTGTGTGCATTGTGTGTGTACGTGTGTACATCCTGCTGGTCCCTCCACTCAGAACTCACCTGCTCACAAACCCATACAGGCAGCAGCTCTGTGCATGGGGCCAAATTAGATCAGGTTCACGTCCTGTTTGCAGATTCTCTTATGCTCTTGTGAGACTCTGTGAGCGCACGGCGGGTCAGGGTTAAGTTGCTCAGGAGGGAGGAAGAGGAGGATTGTGGGAGGATGAAGGTGTGTAACCATTCCCAAAATCGGCAGCATCCCACTCTACTCAGATGGAAAAATAACAACTTCCTCATCTTAGCTGGTCTCCATAATGTCATCACGAGCGTTTGGTCTTGGCCTGAAATATTTCATTGATAGATGCAGCAGCAAGAGAACTGCAGGAGGCTTGCTCGTGCTCGGCTCTGAGAATAGTAAAAGTAAAACCCTCCCTGTTGGCTTTCATCTGTGCAGCATCCATCTCAACAGCTGCTGTTTGCAGCTCAGGGGTGCGGTTGAGCCTTCCCCAGCCTTATGCACTGTATGTAGGCCAGTGCTCCTGCAACAGACATCACACAGGCGGTTATAGAACCAGTGGGCCTATAACAGCGTAGAAAAAAGGTGCCTGTGTAATGTCATTTTGAATCAGGAGTGACTTAGATTCACTGTGTGCATCCACCCCTGCCTCATCCATATCACCACCGTACATGCATGGAGAAACGTGTCCCCAACCAGATTTATTTGTCGCCGCGATCGGTAACGGAAACCAGCCCACGTCCACCCCGCTCCCCTCCACGACCAAAAAAAATGCACAAAGTTGAAACGAATGCCTCTATCACGTTCTCTGCCTGGCCCGCATGGAGCTGCGTGCATAGATTGGCAGTGAGAAAGATAGCACGACCCACCTAAGCAAGGCACTCTTCGAGCTTTACGTCCCTGTTCTATTTTAAGCACTCTGCGCGGACTGATAGCCCAGCACTGGAACGGAATATCGATTCATTGCATCTAAAGAAGGAAATGTCCAATATATATAACTCCAACTCTAAGTGGCTGTGCATCATTTTCAGTAATGTATTAGATAGAGGCTGTGGATTCAGTCGTGTCATGCTGAAGCGTCTGCAGCCGAGGCAGGCTGTCAGCACATATATGTCCTAGCATACTGGCTTCAGCACTGTTTCCTCTCATCACTGTTTGGATGGCGACTGCCACAGCAAACCTGTGTGCATGCATGTGTGTGTATGTGTGTGTCTTTACGATTGGGTCTGCACTGAAAAGCTGCACTGGTTGACTAATGCATGGTGAGTGTACTTGCAGTAGAGTAGTGTGGGTTGTAATGCAGCGAGGTAGAAAATACTCTCATCTCATGAGCAGTTTAAGATATATACTCACCATCAGTTTCCTTGCTATCGCAGCATATACAATCACAGTATATGTATGTACAGTATACCCTGAGGGTGTATAGCTATAGCAACAATGATGTAAGTGTAGATAGGGCAAATTGTTACATGATACGAATGAGTTTAATTCACACAAAGAAATATTGACAAGCAGTAGATGATAGTTAATAATTAATAATACAAATTATAAAAGGAAAGGTAAAATGAAACATATTGCTGTGTGACTCTAACAGCAATATAACAATGCATCCATGAGCAGTGATGAGCATTCCCTCACTGTACTACGAACATCAAAATTCACACTTGAGCTATAACAATTGCCACAAATACCCAAAACAAACACAAACAGCAATTCTCTTAACCAGTTGGAGGGTCGTCCATACTGCACCGAAACCAGAGGCTCAGGGGAAGTAAACTCATGCATCTTGTTGCAATCACTTCACCTACATGGAAAGCATAGAGAAGGGCTAAATGTATGTAGCCTTACTCTCTGCAGGTATAGTTGAATGATGTGTAAGTGATGATGTGTATTTGATTTCACTTAGAGCTACTACTGTATGTGTGAGTGCACCTTGGAGATAGAAACATGCTAAACTTAAAGGTTAAAAATGAATGGACATGAAACACCTATAACATGTATATATATATATATATGCACTGGGAAAACTTAAGACCACATCCATACAACTCTGTGCACATAAACATCTTGGTTCCATATCAGGCCTAATAACACGCCTGAAAATGAATATCCCATGGCTGCTCATGTACATTGGGAATGCGTGTGCTGGTATGGTACACAGGAATGGGTTGAATAGTAGCTTGTCCCCGACACATGTGAGCAGTTGTATCATTGTAAAATACAGAATTTTACTACACAACCGCTGCGGCTACATCATGACTGAAGATCCCTAATCAGTATGTGTGTGTGAGCGGCAGAAATGTTTTGGTTACACTGGCATTTCTTTTATTTGAAGCCCATGTTGATGCTGGTACCAATAATGTGGTTCGAATCGATTGACCCAGACCATTCTGATACGTTGTATGTATTGGAATATATTTGATCAGTTTAATCAGTGTCCGACGTCTGTTGGCCTCCAGTCATTTAAACTGTGTGATCCTTTACAGTTATGCATGTAACTCTATAATTAACACAGGGCACACGATTTTGATTTTTTTTACTTATGCTGCATTAAGATGTTATAAAAGTGAAACACTGAAACACATGTGAGGAGAACACACACCTAATATTAAGTTGAAACTGGAGGATGTGAAACATGCCTCAGTTACCACTGTCAGTGCAACAGGAAATCTTTCGTACGTATCCTTGAGGAACAAAGAGATATCAATATAATGTGCCAACATTGTTTCATAACGAAAGGGGTATCACCAGTATTGACGATAAAAAAGACATGTCCTGTTGGCGGGGATCTCTCTCTCTCTCTCTCTCTCTCTCTCTCTCTCTCTCTCTCTCTCTCTCTCTCTCTCTCTCTCTCTCTCTCTCTCTCTCTCTCTCTCTCTCTCTCTCTCTCTCTCTCTCTTCCCTCTGTGATCAGGCTGATCAGAGCTCACTGTTCATGTGTATGGATGAAGGTGGCTGATGCTTATTAGCTATACGACTTTAATATGAACTCTCTCATTACTCATATATATATAGCGTTAACTGAACTAACTAAAACAAACACTTGAGGTTTTACAAGGAGTGACTAATGCAGATATTTCAAAAACATTTGCAGTGATGCAGCTGATATTTACATTTTCACTCACTTAGGAAGAGTTTAGGCAAGTCTTTGAAGACACTTTGTGAAAGTTAAAGGAATGGCCTAGGACTTCCCTGTCCATTAAAGGTGGAGTTACTGATTCTGGGGAGCGACTGTAGATATTTGAAAACAAACATACCCCTCCCATAATTGCTCCTTTAGAAGCTCCACCCCCCACATTCATGCTCGCACATTGCCACGGTAATGGTTTGTATTTATATAGCGCAGTTTCTAGGCTTGATGAACACTCAAAGCGCTTCACAGGACAACTTATAGCCATTCACCATTACTCACACATTCATACAGTGCATCTATGGGACCTTTTCTATGGGGGGCAATTCAGGGTTCAGTATCTTGCCCAAGGACACTTGCAAATGGATGCTGTACCCCCTCGGCCACAGTTGCCCCCACTGAACCACTGATCTCAATGAGTTGGAATTCGCCTCCACAAACCTAAACATTGTCTGCAGACAAAATAAATTGTCAGTATTTACACAAACTACACATTCAACAACCTGATTCGGCCAGTGTGCGTCTGTCTATTGTGAAAGTAACATTTCCAGTGGCTAACAGTTGTTCCGTTCTGAAATAGTAGTGGCGGTGTATGTTATCTGAGACCTCTTTTCTGGTAGTCCTCCCATCCCTTAGTCGTAGACGGCAGAGGAATGAAGACATTATCTCGTTTTGAAATCTAACATCTGGTTTTATTAAAAATCGCTCTAAGAAAGAGGATAAGCGTACTGGTAGCTATACTGTTCATGATCGAGACCCCATCACCACCTTGTCCACTAGCATAAATATCCTTGTTGCTGATTGGATGGGAAAGAAAGACAGCTTTCTTTCTTTTCCAAGTACAGAGTTTTTTTTAAACCAGAGGTGATAGCAGAATTTAACAAAAAGTGTATTAAATAAGATGCTTACCTGACTTTTCTAGGTCCAGTATGTAGGATTTAAGAAGATATATTGGCGGAAATAGAATTAATTTTCAACTGTGTAAAAACACCTGAGACTGTTTGAACACTGGCTCTTTAGAGCCTCGATGTTACCTAAAGGCCACCATAGGTTTTCCTAAATGCTTAGGAGGGGAGGATGAGGTGAGGGGTATTTATGTCATTGAAACTGCAATCGAACCTCTTACAGTTAATTGTTCACCGCAAAAGGGAAATATAAAAGTATATAAATTAACTCAATGGAACAGAAAACTTGTTCTTGACCTGTTTGTGCTAATAGTAATTTTTAATTTGGTGTTTTTCAGAGAAGATAAGCCTATCCAAGCAAGAACGGTGAACCTGGTCGGGCAGAAGAAACCTCCACAGCAAAATGATGTCCGGTGAGTGGCACCAATATTATACAACCCCGGACTGGACTAAAATTAGTTTGAAATGGGCTTAATATTTGTTTTTGCATCACTATAACGCCACTTCACCCCTGTGGACGATAACAACCTCTCAGTGGCAGGCAGTCTCACATTGATGCTTTGTTGTGAAAACTTTTTCACACCTTGAATGAGTCAACAGTATAAAAGATAAACCTGCATTCTGGTGTTTTTCAAGCATGACTCAAGACATGATTATGCAATTTGTGTGATACTCTAAGTGGGATGATGCTGGTCAGACACTTCATTTTGATTGTTCATTTATATTTAGGAAATACGCTTCATGTGGTGCCACTGAAAATGAAACATTTCAGTAAGCCTTCTTTACTTTCTGAGTGACTGTGTGTTCTGTTAAAGCCACACACAAAGCCCAGCTTCAGTCTGTGATCCGTCAATGCTCTATACCAGTGTCTAAGGTGAAGATGGACAGAATGAGGCCTGTTCATATCCTGTTGAGTCATTTGAAACACACTGATGTTGTGGTCTTCCTCCTCCATGGCTGCTCTCAGATTCGTCTCACAGTTTGCTCGGCTGCCTGTCTTGATGAATGACTTCCATCGCAGATATGTGTATGTGTGTGTGTGTGGGTGTGTGTGTGTGTGTGTGTGTATGACATGTCTGACTTCAAATTCTCCTTGATATCTGGAATCTCACATGAGCTTTGGAAAAGAGATAATCAACACATGAGCACTGTGATTTATTATTAGAAATGCTAATCAGCAGCCAGCTTTATTTGCCAAGAAGACTCAGACTTGGTTACTGTGCTTGTCTCACATGCATTGAAGGTCTGAATGACTGATGCACAGTGATGTTTGTCACCAGATCCTTGTGAGATCGGGGGTGCTGGAAGCTTGTGGTTACTCACAGAACCTGGTGGCAATGATTCAGCCGCAGAGCACATTAAAAGCTAGCCAAATATTTTCTAGGCACGACTTCAAAATATTTGCTAACTGGAAACGTTTTTCAATCCCTCCATCTTTTTCTCCACATTTTACTAGAGTAAGACTTCTTCAGGCAAACAGTCTGACAAAACTACGAACTGTCATCTTGATTCTGAGAAAATGTCCTCATATTGTGCTGGACGACAGAAGATGTTGTAACTCTGAGTCTTGTCTCGGTGGCATCTCCGTAACAGTAATTGCCCAAGACTTTGTTACAGGATACTTTTTGACATGAAAAGCATGAAAACTGTCCTTTCTTAGCGACCTTAAGGTAACTCTATATCATCATTATATCATAAACGTGACTGCTGTGAGGGCAAAGTTAAAAGTAAACTTAAATGTCAATTTACAAGAAGGAAAATATCTTTGCCTCTATGTTGCCTCTAAACCTTCCAATCATTGCCAGCTTGCTAACTAACGTCCCAAAGAGAATGCAGGTGGTTAGAGTTTCTCTGGAATAATGCTTTTCATCTCATTTCCAATTAGTGGAGATTGGATGCTTGATGGGTTGGTCAAGAGTGATTCCTTATAATGGCTCTGCTCAGTCATCATCTTTCCTTTACCACAGTGTGTGTGTGCGTGTGCGATTGTAAACTCTGGTTATTTGATCAGTGGTCGCTAACAGAGACTTGAATTGACAACATTACTTGAAATGAACTGTCATTTTTACTCCTTGATGTTATATGAGCATTTCCACGCCATCAGATCATTTATGCATTGAAATGTTAGTTTCATTCATTTCTGTTCGCTGTGACGCCTGTGGCCTGTACTGTCTTTTTTTCTGCCACACAATGATCAAAGGATAATGCTTGTTTTTTGCTTTATCTGTGTGCACTGTGTTTGTTTGTGTGTGTGTCTCTGTGTGTGTGTGTGTGTTGGATCAGACTGTGAGGTGGGATTACAAAGTAAGTCAGCTGGAGCACATCTGACTCTCCGAGGAATCCCACAATATGGCCCCACGTTTATAACATTATACAATATGTCCCTCTCTGGTCAGTATTCCCCACATTATTCACCAGACATAACAGTCAGTGTTGTCCCTGCAGAAATGGGACAGAAATAAAACCATGTCTAGTCCAAACCACAACAAAACAGAAAAGTTTTGTCTTGTGATATTGGAAAATAAGGCATTTATATTTTAGCAAATTATTAGAGCTAGTATTTGGTTTATCCATTCTGTTTGACTCTGCTGTTAATGGTAATACTGCTTATATATGGTTGGATAACATGACACATGATTTTTCTGTAATTAAGTGTGAATGTTTATTTAGACGCATTTTACCACTTAAACAACACATGACTGTGAGGCATATTATGGTACTTTGTTTTAAACTTATGATTTTGTATGAAATATCTGTTGTGTTTTGATTATATTTTAGTTGAATACGCAAAATGTCCTGCGGGGTGACCGTAACATAGGTGAAGCATTAAACTTACATTATAACAAAAGAAACCAGAAATATCTGGAGCAGCTAATAACTGCCTTGGCATTATAATGTATATAATGACTTTATTAATATTAGCTTTTAATATGCACAAAACTAGTATATTAGTATTTACAGGTAAATAAATTTCGTAACGCAAATGCTGTCTTGAGGCGTGACGCACACTACACACAGGCCTCAATAGGCCTGCTGTAGTGTGCAGGATGCTAGAAATTATCTGCACAAGTGATGGAGAAATGCACAGTGGAGGGTTGAAATTCAACATGCAGCGTGTGCTGCATTCCATACATCTTTAGAATAGAGTTTTGAATGATGTTTTTATTGCTCAGCGTGTAATTTGCGTATATTTTTTTTTTCAAAATTCCCCAAATTCCAGAGCTGAATATTCCCATAGAAAGTTTCAGGAAAGTTTCCGGAAATTTACCGGTAATTTTCCGCCCCTCTGCAACCCTAAGTGTGACGGCTATAGTTCTAAATTTCATACAACTGTAATCCTCATTAGAACTTTATTTAAAAAGATATTGCTTCACCCTTATTTGCCAACTACCCATATATGTATATATATATGTATATTACACATTTTTTTTACAAAAATGCTGCATGTCGATGTGTGTAAAAAGGTGAATGTGGTTTGAGTGGCCGATAGGACTAGAAAAGCATTATATAAATACACTACATTTACCATTTAGATTCCATGAGTGAAGCAATGTGCACGGTTGGTAACTCCCGGAATTTATGGAAAGTATTTATATTAGTCAACCTATTGCTACTAATAAATAAATATTGCGAGGTCAATGTCTTTGCCTGCGTCTATTGCAGCCCCACTTAACCTCTGTTGACATGGATGACATTGCCTCAGTCGAAACACACTGGATCTCTAAGGCTACATCTACTCTGATCTCTGTCCACACAAGCGTTTTGGCTCCATATCAGTTTTTATTTCCTGTCCATCCTAACACGCCTGAAAACACATATCACGTTAACACCCATGTACACTGGGCATGTGCGTGTTGGCGCACTCAGGAAGCATTTAGTTGGTACTTGAGAATTGGGCTTGAATAATAGCTCTTATTTCTCCTACACATGTAAATGGTTGTTCATTGTAAAATAGAGAATTGAACTGCCCTGGAAAGGGGTCATGTGGTAGAAGCCAGACGATCAACGAAGGGTACATAATGTCTGAAAAGACTGAATCAGCAAGCACGTGTGAGCTCTTCCTAAAAAAAAAAAACCCCCGTTCTTATGTGAATGAAGCCTAAAGGCTGGCGCATGTTTCTGAGTTTTCACGGGCCCGCAAGCGCAAGAGCCCTTCCGGGCCCCTTACGTGCTTATGTATCTCTTCTTACGTGCTTACGTGCGTCGCCCCATTTTTCGAACAGCTCGCAAGGGATGTGATTGATCTGCTAACTACATCCTTTCCGGAGTCGCATTTCCGGTTTCATGCCACATAATACCGGCAGAAACAACGGAAGATTTACAAGAACGAATATGAATTAAATAGAAGAGCGTTTGGCAGAAGAGATCCGAAAGTATGATCACTTGGATAACCCGTCACTGACTGGCAGATTTGTCCGCCAGAAAAAGGCTACGAGGAGCCGCAGTGGCTATGTAAATAAACAATTGACGAAGAAGAGAGAAGGCGTCCCTAAGGTCGTCTTCGACAAAAAACATTACTCGACCTAGTGTTACAATTGCTCTGGATAGGCTACATGTCTACGTGTAGGCTATGGCTATGGCGTTGCTTGGACGCAGAAGGCTGAATGGGGCTTAAGTTCATGTTTTGTTTATTAGTCAAGTGTATTTGCGTTGCAGTGCTGCATGGAGCTTTTCTCCTTTAATCCTAAACTTTAGTCTTTCCTGCTAAAGATGATGTAACATATGTAAGTAAGCTTTTACTGTATCAATAGAAAATGTACAGATTGTTGTCATAAATTACAACTTGTGAGATTTGGGAATGGATTTATTTACATGTTTTCAGTTATACTTCACCTCCTTTGCAGACTGGTCATAACTGATGCATCACCTTTTTACATACGTAGGATATGTTGCTCCACCCCATGCCTCTGTAATGGCAACATGGCTGCACTGCAGTGTAACATGTTTACACTTTACATCTCTGAATGTGATTGGCCAGCTGTCCCTTGATAGCAGGGTACCATGGCGATGGCCCAGCCGCCCTGTAGTAACCTCGGTGAGCTCTGGGATTGGCGAGGAGTCATTTCCTCACTTCCTTTAGGGATTGGCTGTTATCCTGGTCTTCCCATGTGTCTCTGCTCCAGCAGGGACTGGGTAGGGACATGACACACTCATACATTTCAGCTTGATGAGAGTTTCGTCTCTATTGGGTAAGACAGAGGGCAGGCCTCATACATTATGTTTCGAATTTTTTACGACTGGGTTTCCTCATAGAGTTGTCAAATGAAAATACATTCCTAGGCATTTTCTCAAAGCCTATTGATTGTACCAGAAATGAAACTTATTGTAGTATTCTTAAAATTAGCTGTGTATGTTAAAAAATTACTCATACACAAACTAATGTTATTTCACCAAGGTTTATATCATCACAATATATTATCAATACAAATGATGATAGTATTTTCATTATTGATCAACGGTTGACAACTTGCTACATTAAGTGCAGTCTTCAAACCCAAATGTCAGAGTAGGTACAAAATATCAGTGTTGGCTACAGTGGATGTTAGCATTTGTTAGCTATAGCCAGGTGCGTCTCATGAGCCACAACCACCACTGGCCCCTTCACATTACAAATCTACAACAATATTTTGACATTTTAACAAATCTACAACAATATTTTGACATTTTAACAAATGTCAGGATTTAAATGATGTAATTTCTTTGAAGAAGCGGGGGAGACTTCCCCTCACGTCCAACCTCAGACTGTGCTCTGTATGTGTGGGTACATGGCCGTGTGTGAATATGAACTAGGTGTGTGAATTTTGATTGTTGGTGTGGAGGAGTGTTTGTGTATTTGTGTGTGTGTATACATGCTGTGTGCCTGTGTGTATACATGCTGTGTATATGTGTGCTTGTACGGCCTGTCTGTGTATAGCATTGCCAGGCCATATGGAACGCTGTCTGGGGAGCACACTACCCACTTAGCTCTGCTGTTGGCTCTGGTGCTCTCTCCATCTGGTCCTTTCTCTCTCTCTCTCTCTCTCTCTCTCTCTCTCTCTCTCTCTCTCTCTCTCTCTCTCTCTCTCTCTCTCTCTCTCTCTCTCTCTCTCTCTCTCTCTCTCTCTCTCTCTCTCTCTCTCTCTCTCTCTCTCTCTCTCTCTCTCGTCCTTCATCTTTTTTTCAGGCAATTCTTTTTTTTAATTAGTTTGACTTTAGTCTTATCTTTGTTTTTTCTTTCTCCAAGTTTATCCACCTCTTTCTCTCTCTCAGTCAACACTACATCCTTTACTTGCTAATCCAAAAATAGTCCTCCTAAGTTATTTGTCCAATTGCTAGTGTGTGTGTGTGTGTTATGTGATTGTGCACTTAAAGAATAAGTGTCTTTTCCAGCACTCTCATTCTCACACCTCCTTCTCTTTAGTTCTGTGCTAAATATAAAATACCATCCCACAGCCACTGTGCTCTTGAACGTGCCCTCACCTGAGTTTGACCAACACATCAGAGCTTGTGAACGCTCCTCCTATGGGCTATACACTGTCATGGCCTCACTTATCTTAAGGCCATGGTGAGATTCTGGAGCCAATAATCAAAGACATGACCAGTGGGGGGGCTGTTGTTACCAGGATCAATAATAGTATATTTCAAATTTATAAAGTAATGACACTTTCATCAGCCAAATGAACTCATTTATAGGGATATGAAAAATGCACTTGGTGTCAGAATTGTTTCTGAAACTATTGAAGGAATGATGTAATTATGTAAACTTTATACTGATGTAATCTAAAAAATAGGATTCTTAATTCTAAATTAATGGAAAAAAGTCAGTTTGTTTAGACACAAAGGATGAGAGCACAAGCAAATTTGTATAAATGTTTCCTGATATGTGTCACAAATGTGAGTGAAAGCAGTTGAGCCATTAAAGAAATGTCTGAATATAATATGAGTCTTTGAGGAACAGTGCACTTCAGACCATGTGGCACTTTGTGATTCAAGTATTTGTTAAGTATCTTGGATTAGGCTCTAAATCTGACTTGCAGTGTGGTTTAATTTGACCTTTGGCTGATTGTGCCTCTTGGTCTTGACCAAACTTTACATTCTTAACGAATTTATGTGAGTTATAAACCATGCATACGATATCTAATACAAGAATATGTTTATAATAAATGTGAGAATACATAACCCTCTATGTACATTCACCAAAACCCTTGTCCTGATGATTCTTGCTAGACAGAGGCAGTAGTGATAATATGATAATCAATAATTAAATTATATTCAAGGACATACAAACAGAGAAAGAAAGAAAGACAGAAAAAGAGTGAGAAGTGGAGAAAGAGCGAGGTTAAAGAATGAGTGGGCAGAAAAGCCATCATGAAAGTATATAAAGTGAAAGAGGAGGCAGGGGGAGGTGAGAAAGAGGAGGAGAAAACGAGGAGAAGAGAGAAAATTGGAGGAGAGAGTTAAGATGCATCACATTCTGTGCATATTGTGCTGTTAAGTATTAAGTGGTGTGAATCATCTCTTCCTCTGTTGATAATTCCCCCCAAAATAAAAAAATGTGTTGCTTCTTTTATTTTACAACCAAAAGCTCCAAACTCAATGATTAAAATAAAAAACAATATCTCTTGGTGCAAAATACATTAGAGCTGTCTGGGGGCAGACACTGTTAATATTGCTTATCTCTATTCTACATATTCTCAAAACTGGAAGGGAATACAAGCGAGTGTGTCATAAGGAAATGATGGAAGGAGGGAGGGGTGGAGGGAGTGTGGGGGAAGTGAGAGTGCACCCGAGCAGCTCAGCATGGTGACTCCTCTGACGGAAGTGAAGGGAGGGGAAAGGATGGAGGAGGAACAACAGCGGTTGGCACATAGAGAGGAAATCGAGAGTGAGCGATTCTCCGTGTCCCTACTGCCATATGGTGAGCAGCCAGGCCACAGCACATACATGCACTGACGGAGAGGTAAACACAGAGGGAGGCTCATTATGTTATGGAGACAAATCCTATCAGAGCAGGTTTTTCAGGAAATATATGGATTTCCAGTTAAATAGGAAACATGTTAGGTAGATGAGTTGTTTTATCTTGCATGTATAGTTTACTTTACTTTTCTATATAAAACACATTCTTGAAATCAGCGCCACTAAAATCACCAAATAATCTGAAATGACTGGGGCCTTAGCAGTGTCTGTATTAAGTTTGCCGAATGGTTTGATTTAAATTGTCGCTGCATGGCCTTGTTGTGCTTATATGGAGCATTTTACCAGATAAAAGATTAGCATTGAAAAGATTGTTCAGCATTGAAAAGAGCCTGAGAAAGTATAACAAAGATAAATCTGTGTTTTAAAAAGACACAACACATCATTCCCCTTTGGGCCTTCTACTGGGTTGAACTGGCCCTTTGTCAGACACATGTTTCTCCTCAGGTTAGCAGACAAATGCTTTTCTGCTCACATTCAGGGTCATCATTTTAGATTTGGGTCATTACTTGAAAGGTTTACTTGCTCTTTTGTTCAGAAAATAAATCACTTTCCTCTTTCTGTCCATTGCTGCAGAACCTCTTTTCAGTCTCTGTCTGAAATACCTGGTTTTAGCTCCTGTTCCCCCCGTTTGAGACCAGACTGCTCTGTGATTGGTCAAAAGCTTCGAGATAGGTGTTAAATTTCCCTTAGATACATGGCAACTAAACTTTGCGATGTTTAGTTGTGCAGATTTAGAGACACAGTGTATATGAAAAGTTTCATAATGTCAAGTTTCTATCAACCAATGATAAACTATTTTCTGCAAAAATTTAATGAATGAGGGTCTGCATGCTGTAAACACACACAAACATACACACGCACACACACACACATACACCCACACAAACACACACACCCCTAACCTTACCCCATCTTATCTTAAATCTTACCTTGACATTAAAACATTTCTTTACCTTAATATCTGACGTTTAAGTTATGGAGACATGCTTTTTGTCCCAATAATGTGACAGTGCAAATAGACTTGGGTCCCCACAACATAACTAATACCCAAACCACACTCTCTCACACACACACACACACACACACACACACACACACACACACACACACACACACACACACACACACACACACACACAAAAACACTCACACAAACAGTTGCTGCAAACCGGAAACCCATTTCTAATTCTGGCATTCATTTTACCTTCCATTCAATTTCACAAATAGCATGGGGGAGGAGGAACATTTTTAATACTGGTCTATTATAGGATACCAAATGAGTTCCAATCAATCTTGTAGATGACTCCTCTACAGTAAGAGAGAGAGAGTGTGTGTGCGTGTGCGTGTGTGTGTGTGTGTGTGTGTGTGTGTGTGTGTGTGTGTGCGTGTTTGTATACATGTGTAGATTAAAGAATGGAGGGAGAGAACGCTGCCGGGAGGAGGAGATTAGTTGGGTTGAGGAAAGAGTTGGACAGAATGAAACTATTGAAGGGTTTCACTCCAACATCTCTCACCAGATCTCAGTAAAGTAACTTTAAAAGTGAGTGTTGGAGAGTGAATGAGAATGAGGCGGAGAGAGACGGAGTGCTTAATTTGTAAATGGCTGCGATGTGATTTTCTCTGACACTGACTCATTGTTATTTGATTCATGTCTGCCTGCTTTTTGAATATCGATCCAGGAACTGGAGAAGTGACTCATATTCGGCCATAGAGGCCTGAGTCACTACAGGAAGAGTTGAAACTGGCTCCCAACACCCAACCTGGTGCCACCCTCCTTTATTAAAGACCGGGAGTGGAGAGGCTAGTGCCAGCTTTTGGCTGAGCAGCAGTAATGGTGCTGAAGGACTCAGCCATTTTATTGCCTTATTTTTGGAAACATCTACAGTGTGTCCTGCAGGAGGTCTGTAACTTTTTTTGGAGCAGTTTACTTGAAACTTTAAGCTTTTATTGAGCATCCAGGCTCCTGGAGATAGAGGTCCAAAACCATTTTGGGGGAAACAGTTATGGAAATTGAAAGAACGCTTTGACAGCTCATTAGCAAGAGGTGAGAGTGAGTGGACACACAATGTTAATGAAAATCATCCCAGGGGGGATTCTTACACACTGTATATACCCAAATCAAGTAACGCTAACTTTTTTATATTGTAATAATGTCATTTCACAGTTACATGGTCATGATGATGATGAATGGTTGGTTAATCTGATTAAGCTGTGCATCATCTCTTTAATCTTATTGACTGCAGAAGTCGATTAATTACTAAAACTTGTGAAATCGCATTTTCTGAATTAATATATCTTGATGACTTAATTTCTAACATATGATCATGTGTAATTTTTTTATTCTATAGAAGCGTCAGGTCCTGTAGGTTTCTGAGATATTATGCACAACATAATTTCTGAGCTTTTGTGACTTCATAAAAGCTTTAGATTCTATCTCTATGATTTGTGGAGAAAATACGTTTTGTTGAGCTATACTTTGAGCTTTGATATTCAGCCCCAAAAAGTTAATAAAGTGAAAAAGATTTTGTGCGCACACAAACATACACCCACACACACACAGACACACACACCCCCCCCACACACACACACAGACTGAGTCCATTCAGTGAGTAAAGGGAAAAAGGTCAGTGACCTACATAAGCACCATTTCCACAGCTCAATGAAACTGGAACCATAAAAGACACAGAACGAATAACGTATGTGTTAGAATAAAGAATAACGTTCCAAAGTTCAATTTAGAATTTATTTTGTATTAAGCCAAATTTAGAAAATTCCAAGTCTAAACCTTCAGGATGCCAACAGGGGATATCCCTACACGATCAAAATTTCGGTTTGTTTGTGTGTGTGTGTGTGTATGTTTGTGTGTCCTCGCTGTTTTCCTTGCCAGGTAAACATCCATGCGCTGCCCGGCTCAGAGTTACGCTGTATCGTAGCATCTGTCACACTCCTATAAAGTTAGTCCTGAAGCTTGTCCCTGCCTCTCATCCTCTTTCTATTCCTCCATCTTTCTTCACCCTTTACTCATCCACCTTCCACGCTCTTGAAACCGTCAAACTGTCTTTGTGTTGCTCGCGTTTCAAAAGCCTGATATATCTTCTTCCTCTGAGCCAAAGAGTCGCTGTTGGTCGCTTGGGTGTAATCGAAATTCCTTTAATAAACTTATGATAATAATAAGTTTTCCATATGAGGCGTGCTTTTTTTGAAATGCGTAGCTTGTGCATATATCCCAATTTTAGTTATATTCTTGTGAGCAAAGCTTAGGTTTCTCTCTGTGTGTGGAGCTCGTTATTCCTCCTACAGCTTAATTATTTGACGCTTTTCATTAATGTTGCTTCCTGCTGTGAGCTGTGGACTGTTTGTTTGAAATATGCATGTATACACACACTGTAGTTACACAAACACAAGGCTTTACTTTTAAGTTGTTAAAGTCATTGAATGTGTTAATGGGAAAGCTGAGGACATTTTTTACTCAGTGTTTGTGCAGGAAAGTGAAGCTTTTCATTCTCAAGGTTTAACCTTGCGTCTTACTACATTTTGAATATGTATTTTTTTCCTGCATTTTCCTAATGAGCCCGTTATCCGTGTCTCTGTCGCTCTGTACGTTTTTATCTGATCTCTTTCTTCCTCATTCTCTCTGCTTCCTTCCCTTCTTTTCCCGCCATCCTCCTGCCAGTTGTGTTGTTGTAATGATCTGCCACCCCCCCAACCCCTCCATACGTTTCCTGACAATGTTGTTTGATGTGATAAAGATTTTTTTTCTCACCTGTAAGAGAGAACTTGATGTCTTCTTGTTGTTGACTGACTGACTGACTGGCGGTGACGTACTTGATACATTTCCTATTCCTATTCTTGTCTTTTTATTCTCCAGTATGTCCTACTTTGCCTGATTCATTGCAACTCACACAACCACACACAAACACGTAACTCTCATTGTACATTAGCTGCTTTTAGACATGCACTGAACTCTGGAGATTCTCCGCACTTAACGCGAAGCAGGTGCATGTGTCAACGCAAATATCCGAGTGAGAGCCTCCGGTTTATCTGCCGAGCGAGGGAGGGAATTGTTGATATGTATAACACGTGACAGACAGAAAAAATGAAAATGAAAACAAATATCTCTGAAAACGGCTATTGACTATTGCCTGGGTGGTAACTGTTGACTTTGGAGAAAGGACAACAAATGTCACACATCCCCGGTCAATTGTTGGCGTGTTAGAGAATGCTTATACACAGTATATAAGCTAAACCTGCTTGAAAATTTGCTAGATGACATCCGAGTGTATTTTTTTAATATATATTTTAAAAGGTGTTGTTAAGACTTTAAAAGACTTTACATTACACTTTCTAACTGCTTTTAACTAAGCGAGTTTTACTTTGCAGATTGGAAGAGTCATGAGTAGAGAGGATCCAAACCATGGAAGGACCTCGCGTGTTTAAACTGAATGATAGTTGGTATCATGTTGAATATTTTGTACATGCTCTGTTAAATTTTAAACTTCAGATTCCTCTTCCACTCTTGCTAGTTGCCAAGCTTAGAATCCAGCCAACATTTTGTCTATTAAGGGTTAGTGGATTTCTCATGTCGACCTGATGCCTGTCATTGGTTACACATAAGTGCTACTTTTGTTCACCTGACTATGAGCAGCAAAATTCATACTGGTAAACAAGAATTGTTTTAAACCCGTGGTCACGTCCATCATGTTGCACACACGAGGTAGGGAATAAAGCAGGGAGGAGGCAAACATATACACAGCCAAAAACAGGTAGTGTCAGGAAAACTAGTAAAAGAAACTAATTATCTCAGAAAACAGGAGGATCGTGATGGACAGAAGGGCATTAGATAATATCAGATAAATATATCCAAAGTCAGACATAACCTCCAGGAAATGTCTTAACGATAGTGTAGGGGCTTTGTCTGGAGTTTGCCCTTCACAGATGAAGTAGGCAGCAGGAGCAAAGCATTCAGGTGAAGAGGAGCACCTGGGTAGAGCATGCAGGAGGCAGGACACATTTGGAATAAGGTATAAGGAAAGAGCTCTTGAAGTAACCAAAGAACTCTATGAACCCAATAAGAAAATGACAATAAGGACGGAGGGACTGAGCCCTTCTATGCATTTAATACTGAGTGGTTACATCCAGACGACATGGATTTATTAAGTCTAATACCCATAGAAGCTATTTTGGATTAAAGCCACCTATCATCAGCAATTATGCCTGTGAAATAACAAATAAAACGCCAACAGTCATATCAAAAACTAAACAAAACACGCTGAATCTGAGCCAAATCCCCGGATTCAAGTCAGTCTAGAGGCATCCCATGAACAACCAATGTAGTATTGATCACCTATACAATAAACGTGATCAATCACACTTAGTCCATATATCCGGCCCACACTGTCTATTAGTCTAACTGTATTAGGCTGTGAACAAAACCAGGGGTTGGGACAAACACAGCAAGCGCCATGGATCAGGAAGTAAATCATGCGGTGCTGCAGCAGCAGGTGACCTCTCTGTGACCTTTGGCTATTGCTCCCAGGAAGGGTTTGTGTAAATGCTAACGAATTTGTTTGTGCAGAGATTACAAGAGGGGTGTGTGTGTGAGTGTGTATGTGTGCGCGCGCACTGGGCAGGTGTTAATATTTTCAGGGGCAGGTTGAGTTTCACCCACCGGGTCCCTCGGAGCCTGTGCAGGGTTTTTTCAAGGTGTTTTTGGACGAACGGTTTGTTCTGTTACACTCAAAGGAGCAATGTTCAAATGACCATCAAATGACTGCATCTCGGACTTCCCTTCCTCTGGCCCACGCCGCTGGGATTTGTAGTTTTACGGGCTGAGCTGATGGCTGAGGAGGCTTCGTCGCTAACTGTCGGTCTGTAAGTATATTGTAGACTACTGCAGCCACAGCGAGCGAATTACACTCAGTGCCATGAATGTATAACAGGGTAAATGCTCTTTACTCTTCTGAGCAGATTGAGTGATTGGAGACTGAGAGTGAGAACATCAGAGATCCTTATTGTGAACCTGCAGTACAACATGGCTCTGAAAACTCAACACACACTGTGGAAGACACGTTCTTTATTAACTTGATTCTTTAAAATGGTTACATATTACTGGGAATCACGACTTCTCATTTGGTTTGTAAGTCTTGTCTGTTTATTGTTTCGTATTCTGTATATTGATGTGGACACATATAGGGAAGAGTTCTATATACTGTGTGTAAAAATACAAAAAAAGTCTTTGATATATTATATATTGTTCTCTTGTTTGTTTGCTGTTTAACTTTATGGCATAAAAATGTATAAATTATTCCTTCTTCCCTTGTACCCCTCTCAAACCTTTAAACAACATCCTTTTCTTTACTATGTTCTCCTTCTCTTCTCCACCTCCTTCTCCACTTTCCCCTCTACCTCCTTCCTCCTCTCATTTCTTGTCTTCTAATTTTCTCCCCTCACCCTTTCCCTCCCTCCTCTCCTTTTTTAACTTCTACTCCTTCATCCTCTTCCTATATCATCTCTTTTATAAACTCCTCTATTTTCATTCTATCCTCCACTCTGCTCATTCATTTTCTCCACTCCCCCTTTTTCTTACCCTCCCCTGTTTTTTTTATCATTACAATCCTGTAGCCAGGTTTGTCTGTCAGTCTGTTGCAGTGTCTGAACAACATCCTCATCATTTTATTAGCTTCATTGTTGATTTATGGAGCAAGTGTGATTCAGGGCTAATGCACATTTGTGCTGTCCTTTGGTCATTTCAGTCCACCGAGTTATGTGGTTTCTAATTGTGTTATTTGGATTAGTTTATTTTTTTTGTGCCACCTTAGGGAAAACCTTTATCCATGTTCTTCTCCTCTATTCTTCCTCTCCTCTCCTCTCCTCTCTTTCCATTTCTGGTGTGAGTGAGTGGTGGTGGTGGTGGATGGGTGAGTGGTGCGGAGATTTTGAAATGGGCTGGAGAAGGCGGTCCTATCTGTCCGTGTCCGTCAAAACGGAGAAGCATACATTGGCCTTTAGGAAAGTCCCGCCGGGAGAGGACATTAGGGTGGAGGAGGTCCTACTGGCTGTTGGCGAACAAGTACGACACAAAGTAGTCTTCGCCTCCAGAATGAGCAGAGCGGTGGTGGTGTTTCTAAAAGAAGAACACCAGGTGCAGCAGCTGATTGAGAGGGGCTTGTTCATTAGGGACGGCTACGTGCAGGTGAACCCGCTGTCGGTTCCTGCAACTCGTATCACGGTGTCCGGAGTCCCGCCTTTTATTTCAAACGAGCTCTTAAGAGCCGAGCTCAGCAGGTTCGGTAAATTTTCTAGTGGGTTCAGAACGTTAAATTAAGGTTGTAAAGATATTAAACTGCGACATGTGCAGTCCCTGAGGCGGCAGGCGTTCATGTTCTTGGAATCCCCCAAGAACACTCTGGAGGTCTCCTTCAGAGTGAAGCACAGGGACGGGCACTATATGGTGTACGCCAGCTCCGGGAGCCTGAAGTGTTTCGATTGCGGGGATGTTGGCAAACATTCTCGTGTCCGCATAAGCAGAGATCAGATGACGCGGCAGGTGACGGCAGCGGCTGCCGCTCTCAAAGAGGCGGCAGTTGCGCATAGCGCCAAACCGGCAACTGCACTTAGCGGCTCAGGGGCAGCGGCAGCGCCTAGCGCCGATCCGGTGGCTGCACTCAGCGGCGCCCATAGCACCGAAGCGGAGGAGTCCGCTCCCACCGCATCGGTGGACGCTCCTCGCGCTGAAGTGACAAAGTCCACTGGCGACAGAGTTTTGAGTGGTGGTGTTGCCGTGAGTGGGGGGGACGTTTCACAGCCTGGAGGCGAGACTTCATAGGGGCAGAGTCAATCAAAGAAATTACGTGTGTCTGAGGATGTAAAAAAAATCCCCTCAGTCTGCAGCTGCAGAAATTTCACAGGCAGGAGAAGAAGTTCAGGAGGCAGGTTCCTCAAATGCCACAGCCACAGAGCACTTTGTGAACATCAATTAGGGACAGAGTCTGTCAGTCAGTCAGGCCCCATGTGAAGAAATGGAGGACGAGTCAGACTGAAGGCCGGCGCATGCTTCTGCAACTGCGTCTGTGGCTTTTCACGCAGCTGTGTCGAAGGACTCGTTGACATTCATGGTTCTCAAAGCGTTGCACGTGTTACAAAGCAATTCCCCGCCAGAACACTAGGCGGAGTAACGTGTTTTGTCGAAGACGACCTTAGAGACGCCTTCTTTGTGTGTGGCAGTCGTCGTCGACCGTTTATTTACATAGCCACTGCGGCTCCTCGTAGGCTTTTTCTGGCGAACAAATCCGCCAGTCAGTGACGGGTTATACAAGTGGTCATACTTTCGGATCTCCTCTGCCAAACGCTCTTCTATTTGGCCCATATTCGTTCATCTAAATCTTCTGTGGTTTCTGCCGGTATTATGGGGCATGAAACTGGAAATGCGACTCCGGAAAGGATGTAGTTAGCAGACCAATCCCATCCCTTGTGGGCTGTGTGAGGCTTGCGGACCCGTGAAAACGCAGAAGCATGCGCTGGCCTTTAGAGAGTGTATCATCTGTTGGGACCCCAGCTAGAAATACCTCTCTTTACACACTGGAAGAAATTAACAGTTTTCTGGACGAAACGTTTCGGGAGAGCAGTTAAAGCAGAGGAATATTTTGAGGGTGTTAATAAATTAACTAGATATGTGGCTGTTTTAAAAAGTCAAGTTGGTATCGATCAGCTGGACGAGAAGAAACATTTCCGTCTAAAAAAACACATGACAACCCTGAGGAAAGATGCTAAAGGAAAAACAATGAGAAAGACAAGGAATACGGTAAAATGATCAGGCATCACATGGTGTTTTCTCTTTCTTCACTGACTTTTCCGATTTATTTGAAAGGAGGGTTTAAAAGTTTTGGGTGTCTTTTGGGGAAATTACAGGTTTTTAACAAAAACCTCTAAGAGGACTACTGGATGAAATAGAAAGAGCCATACTGGACTTTTTCTGGTCTGGTAAACAACGGGATCGAGCAGTAGTCCTCTATCTGCCGGTGGTTGAAAGAGGGCAGGGACTGGTGGACATCCAGTCCAAAATTGCTGCTTTTCGACTTCGGGCAGCACAAAGACTACTCTACAACTGTGGCCCAAGATGGTGTGACGTGGCCCGTCTGCTGCTGAAGAGAGCTGGTAGCTTAAGGTACGACAAGCATCTTTTCCTATTACGATCTGAGGACATGGATCTCACCGGGCTGACTCCATTCTACAAATCGGTGATAGAGGCATGGCCGATTTTTTGTTTCACACGAGAAAATAATGTGACACCTGGATTGTGGTTGTTTGAGGAACCGCTGTTCTTTAATGACTTTATGAGGTCTGAAATACTGCAGTGTGCCAGCCTCAGAGCCAACCTCAGACGAGCTGGCTGCACCAAACTGGGCCATCTGATAAGGCCATCATTGGACACCCTGAGAGAGAACAGCAACATCAAGTCAACCAGACTGATCAATAAAGTGTTGGAGGAGGTCTGTGCCGCCCTGCCGCAAACCATGGGAGTTTTTGCAAGGAGCAATGCTCTGTGTGACCAGTGGAGTGAAGAATCAGAATACAGTTTCCCCTCCCTGTTCATCACCCCAGCTGTAGGGGAGTGGCAGGAGAGGGGTGGTCAGCTGTTGTCCTTCCCAACTCCTCACCTGGACAGCTTTCAGACTGTGGCAAAAAGTCTGTTTATCAGACCTGTGTAAAGGTTCTCAATTTGCACTTGCTGGAAGGATGAGAGAATCGAGGTGGACAGGGCTGTTGGAGCAAGATGCTTCTCCGAAAGGCAGCTGGCAGTCCTTGTACAAGCTGCCCATTGAAAAATGGACAGCAGACCTCCAGTGGAGGGTAGTGCATGGGGCGATAGCTACAAACAGATACAGAGTGCACCTTGATCCAGACTGGGGGAGGGGTGTACTTTTTGTTCTCAAGCTGAAACACTTGAACATTCATTTTTTCAGTGCCCTCGGCTGGAAGAACTTTTTGATATGTTAAAAGGATGGTTTCAGGGCCTTGGAGAGGTATTTTCATTTGGTTTGTTCATTTATGGTCCGAAATATTCTGTAAAAAAGAAAGCTATACACAACCTGTTAAACTTTGTCTGGTTCTGCCAAGTTAGCCATTTGGCTGACACGTAGGAACCAGGCCCTGAACACTGGCAGCGTGCATCCGGCGCCAATGCTGGTGGGACTTCTGAAAACCAGACTCAAAGTAGAACACGCATACTACAGGATGATGGACAATGTGCTGACATTAAGTCGCATATGGGCTTTTGGGGGGATTCTATGCTCTCTTGGGGAAGATGGGGAACTGAATATTAACCTTTAATTTGAAAAACTACATTTTGTATGGAAGTGTGCATATATATATATATATATATATATATATATATATATGTGTGTATGTATGTGTGTGTATATACGTATATATCTAAAAGAAACTATATGTATTATTTACTAACCTTCTTGTTTGGGTTTTACATCTAGTGGTTGATGTAAGAAGTGTATTGGTTCCTGGAAATGCACATTAAATGGATTTAAAAAAACAAAAACCTCTCAGCCATGGTCTCCTTCACTCTCTGGCTTTGGTTCTCCTCACCTCCCCTTTATTTTGATTATTATATTTCAACACTTTTTTTCTACAGTTCTTGTCTTGTCTTGTTTTGCCATATCACCCGATTGATTGTGGGTTCACAATATATGGAATTAACTGATTGCACCATGAGCGTAGTGGAGTAATGTTTTTCTTAGGGCAGACAGATGTTCCTTTTATTTAATCTTTGTTTTTGGAGCCACAGCAGCTACAGAAATGGCTGCTTGGGTGCTCCACCACTGTTTTCCAGACTGAAATGTCTCAAACCTAATTGGATGGATCCCCGTGACATTTTGTACCAACAATCATGGTTGGTAGAGGATGAATCCCTTGACTTTTTCTTAAGTGAGTTAAATGTCTTGACAGATTGCCATGAAATGTATTACAGAAGGTCCCCAGAGGATAATCTGTAATCACTTGATCCCTTGATCCGTTGCCACCAGTAAGTTTGTTCCACCACTTTCGTTCAGACTGAAATATTGAGACAGCAACATGATGTGTTTGGACAAACCGTGCTTTAGACATTTATAGATCACAAAACTTTTGGACGCTGGTCAGTTCTGAAAGTTGTCGGAGGGTATTGACCTCTGTTCGACAATCTAACAAACACTTTGGTTAAAGTTGGTGTACTTCCACTGGAGAGACTTCAACTGAAAAGTGAACACAATTTATTGAAATACCCAATAAGGGATAAGAATGAGGTGATACAAATGAGAGTCGATTGGACGTTCATACCCCCTTGTGATGGTCACATTTGGGGTGTGGTCACATTGTATAGAAAATGTTGAGGATCGATATGAGATGAGGAACTCAGCCTGACTAGAGGTGACTATGGAGGAGGAGGATCACAGTTAAACACTGACATGACAGTTACAGAGGGGAGAACAGATTCTAGGTCTGACACCAGCGAAACGATTGGCTGATTGAGATCATGGCAAAATCTGATTGGATAACCATAATCACTCAACGGTACTACAGAGTGAAAGAGAATTGTGAATGAATGGGACATAAAGGTGATTATTCTTTTGAAGAAGAGTGAAATAACAGATGTGAAGCAAAACGAGGAAGTCTTTCTCTGACTTATAGTGTTCATGTTTCTTTCCTGTTTATTATTTTCCAGGGGCATCCAGCAGCAGTTGTCCAGCTACAGGGAGACGGTGATCCGGCAGGCCTCGGCGGCGACGGGTTCGGCTGTTCACCGGGACGACGCGCCAACCTGCGGCATTTGCCACAAGACAAAGTTTGCAGATGGCTGTGGGAACCTGTGCTCGTACTGCCAGACCAAGTTCTGCGCCCGCTGTGGGGGGCGAGTGTCACTGAGATCCAACACGGTACGTTAACACTCTGCGGTATACAACCACACTGCTAAGTGCAACAGCAAACTTTAGGCTCCATTTAGAATTAGAATTTAGAATCTAATTCCATTTAAAATGCTCCCCCAAGAACTGAAAAATGAATGTCAGATTTATTGTAGGGCTGACATATTTGAGTGCATTAGTGTACCTAATAAACTAGCTGAGAGGAAAGTGAGAATCTCGACAGAAATTACTGTGTATTTACACACAGGTGAGAGAAATAAAATCCCATGTCTTAAGAGCTGGGTATTATAGTTTTAATGCTGCTTGTATTCAATTCTGTTGAAAAGAAAAATATAAACAAAGTTAAAAAAAAATACATTAATAACTAGAATGGCACTAAGGAGCAAATACCTCCGCCAAAGACCAATTTCATTTTCATCAAGATCTAATAATTATGATCTGATAAATCTATGAAAATGTCCAAAAATACCCTTTTTCTTCCAATGTTAAAGAAAGACAAATACAAAACTTGGATCTGCCCCATTGTTGGAATTTGTTGCTCTGTGCCAAAATTGAATAGGCTCTTTCTCGGCCAATGTTCCATCATTCCACTAAGTTTTGTGAAAATACGTTCAATAGTTTTTGCATACTCAAATCATATCAAATTCTAAGAAATCCCTGTTTGCCTCATGGGGCCCAACATCCTCTGTCCTCAACCCTCATAGGGTAAAAGTAGGACTAAAATCAAATATACTTTACTGTCCCCATGGGGAGATATCTCTTCGGCCAAGTGCTACAGCAGCTGCACAACAGTACATTGTGTAACGAACAAAAAAAAAAAAACTAATCCTGCTGACAAACAATCAAAACCAACAAACAAACTGTGAAACCTAACCTCCTTGGTTAAGTTAATGAATATATGAATAGAAACTGAAATGACTACAGATAATAATCATTCTAAAATATTTAATAAATAATGGATACATAATTAATGTATTTATTGATATTTTGTTTGTTATTCATTAACTATATTAATGTAGGTGGCACTAACCTCCCTGTAGAGCACATGGCCGTTGGGTCACTCCACTATTCAGGTAAAAGTAACAGAGCTGCATGGATACACAGAAATACAAAAATGAATACATGAATATAAAGGTAAGTGTAGTAATACTGAAATATATACTTGATGGTATAGAGAAATACCAATACAATGCAATATTATAAAGCTTTTCTATATGTTTTAATTGGTTTCATTTGTATTTGTATATTTACCTTGGCTTAGCTATATCATTTTCTCTGTGTAAATTAATTTATACATTCATATCCTTTGTGGAACCCCAATCTGTACTCAGTGGTATAAGAAACCCAAACCCACTTATGGCCTTAATGCAGCTGTATCTGGTCCTGTGTCTGACCAGGCCTCAGGTGTTGGAGCTCAGGTGATGAACCGTGGCACATGTGTTTGTGTGTGTGTTCAAATATCCATATAGTATGCTTTGTGTGTTGATATGCTCTGTATATAAGATCTGTGTGTGTTACTGTGGGCTTATGCGTTCACCCAGGTGCGTGAATGTGATCTGTGCCCATGTGTTAGAGTGTGTGTGACCCAGGCAGGAGCTAGTAAAGGTTAATTGGGCATTAGACCAAGCTGTCGACAAAGGGGGTGGTCTCCCCCTCTGTCTCGGTATCCCAGGGGTCCGGAGGTGCCCTATACACACACAGCAGGGTATGTTTGTGTGTGTGCGAGGCAGGAGGAAGGGGTGTGAGCAAGGACATCACCTATTACACACACACTTACACTTACACACACACACTCTAAAGTACACTCTAATTAGTCATTGGCTGACACAGGTAGAGTTCAGCTGGGTGGTCCTGTGTGGTGTGTTATGGTTGTTGCCTGTATTCAGTAATAGTGTGTCTTTGAAAGGCAGTTTTTGCACATACACGTACACACACAAGCACACAGATGATGTTTTCTTTACTATTTTTGGTATTTCATATATTGAAGTATTGTTGATATTAAGTGCTGCTACGTTGTTACTAAGAAAATCCAGTTGAGAATTTCACCTGGGTGGTTTTGTTATTGTTCTGCCTGCTCAGACTTAAACACAATTTCGGGGTTTTCAAACTAAGATGAGACCAGCTGTGTTTTTCAAAGTAAAAACCCACAGTGTGGCCCTAGCGTCCAAAGCATTTGACCTTGACACCAGCGATTGTGATTTACATTCTATCAGTTTTAACCAAGAACCTGAAGCAATTAATATTAATATTTAGGGGCCTCAAAGTCATAATCATTCTGTTTTGTTGCTTGTTAGTGGTAGGGCTGTAGGATCATGGTCATGCTTTCAGAAATCATCTTTTCTCAAATTGTCTCTGTCTTTCTTTTCATTATACATGGATGACTGACTGGGCTGCAGCAGGACAAAGTGGTGAGTGCTGTGTTTCTTTTTCTTTCAGAGCTACAGTACTCTGCCTGCAACCTCAAAGACAAGCCATCCTAATGAGTCCAGACAGAATGTGTATGTGTGAATGTCCCATGTATGTATCTTTCTGTCTGTCCATGTGTCTGTCACTCCCAGTCCTACGGCTCGTTGCAGCAGCAGCTGCCTAAATGATGCTAATGGTTGAAAGCGTCACATGACATCTGTTATTATTTACTACATCTCACTACTGGATCTGTTCATGCATTGTTTTTTTCATGCTTACTGACCTCCTCACCCAGCACGATGCATGCCATGCAAGGAAACAACCAGGACCAGAGGGAGGTCATGTAGACACAAAAAAACTATTTTAGATTTAGCTAGTTCTTCCTCTGTGTGGGAGGAGGTGCCAACAAGCCTGTGTGGAAATGGGAGGAGTGTGAAGACTCTACACAGACAAGCTCAGATTAGAAACAAGCTTATGATACTGAGAGAATTTAAAACTAAAGGCTCATGCTATCTGAATGATCTGTATTTATATTGAGCTTTTACAGTGTAATCTATGTGCAGTGCTTTCGCTGTCACACATCTATCACACACTGTAGAGGATCTGCATGCAGAATGAAGGAACTGGGGAATCGCAGGTAATTGGTCGAAGTGCCTATTGAGCTAAAGTTGACTTACAGGTAAAAATGAAGCGTTAAAAAATATTTAGATTACTACAATTTCACTAAATGTCTATTGCACATAACCAGATTTTAGTTCCCCATTTCCATAAAACACTTAACTCATTCTTATCTAATTATTTGTGTGTAGTGTTTGGATCCATCAAGTCTTAGATCTCAAGTCATAGACTCGTCACAGTGGGAGAAGTTTGCCTCACAGAGTGAGCACAGTAGTGGACAGGCAGGTGGATGCTGGTTGGTACAAAAAACGAAATTAGGGCACGGTCACACATACACGCATGTGAGAGAATGTTGCGGATCAGAGTTTGTTCTGTTGAACTCCACGTGAAGCCACACTGTGACTTTTTTTTAAGTGAACGGGAGACAAAGCTTCGCCTCTGGGCCGTCAGAGCTGCACTTGCTGTCTTTCTCGGTTTTGTGTATCGGTCTGTTCCATGGCTGTCTCATCATCATGTAGCTTGGTTAAATAAGAGGTAGGCAGAATCATCTGATAGCATACTGCGGGAGAAACTTTCCTGGTGGACACGCTTTTAACACCTTCCTCTGCTCGAGTAGTTGTGTCAGGTTGAGAACCTTACTTGGCCTTGGCTGCTATCCCTCAGGGCAGCTGCCAAACTGGCACTTTGATGATACTTGGCTGGGTTTGATCGCCACGGCTGCCCAAGAGTGCTTTGGTGTTCTTTACATAGCAGCCTCGCTCCCTTTCTAGAGCTTGGTACAATGAGCATTAGCTCTAAAGAAGAAGGTTCTGGCAGAATGGAAACCTTATGTACCTGTATAGCTGGACAGCTGACCGGACTTGAGTTACTGCTTGACATGGATTAGTTTAATTACTTGAGGATTGATTAATCTTGCTTGACAGAGTGGTCCAAATGTACAAAGTTACTCGGCCTGCTGTTTCTGCTTGCAAACTAAACATTCAAAGATAAAGTGGAGGTGTTGGCAAGGATTTTTCTGGTCTTAAGTGATATCCAGTCTATCAGTGTGCTCTATATTCCAAGTTCCAAGTTTTACTGCCTTTGATTAAGTGACATGAAGGTGGAGTTTCTTCTTTCTGGCAGAATGTGTCTTATTAATTCAGAGAAGTTAACACAATTAGATGATGATATTTCAGATGGAGACCCAATACCTGTCCTAGAACTGAACAATATTAGTATATTTCAACTGATACTCTACCCTAACTTACATAGCTGGATGAATTATTGGAGGGATTAGGGTGGATTTATTCCCTTCAATTCTTTTTGAGAGCAAACATAGAATGGAGGGAGTTGAAAAGCAGTTTGGAGGTGTTCTAGTTTGCGCTCAAATTGTGGTTTAATATTCACATTTCGTTGTAGTTTGTTGTGGCTGTATTGTTTTACATTGAACTTGTAATTCCTGTCCTATGTTTCAAAATTGAAAAGTTTTGAACTTGTATGGTAATTTCTTTTAATTTTAAAGACTTACATACCAAGTTAATGGTGTACTGCTCAAAGAATACATGCAAATTGTATTCAGTTAGCAGTTGTTTGTTACATTTTATCATACAAAGTTATGAAAACTATATCCAAGTAAGGTCAGATATTACATGACACTTAGAAGTCTCAGTCTCTTTCACACTGCGAGGCGTGCAGCTTATTACTTAAAATCAGATCAGTACTGTGTATTGGCTGATACCCAAAGCCCAGGTTTCAGTATCTGGACTGAAAAAGTCAGATGGGTCCTTCCATAGTGTCCTGGGATGTCGGCAGAGATTTTCCTCAGCTTTATAAGGATATTGTGTTCTGACATCGGGGCCCATCAACATGTTCATTAGTCTATACAGCATTTACATTAGAATACTTCTCTGGCTTAGTTGGCTGACTTCCTGCAAACTCTTGACATATTATTTCATTACAATTTGAACTTTAAGGCTCAAAATGCAATAAAACAAAGAGCCATTATTTGTGATTGATATGCTCAGAAGAATAGACATTTTAAATTTGTTTCTTTTGTAAGGAATTTTTTATATGTGAAAAATCATTATAAGGTAAATTACCTTGATATTAGAATTACTACCCTTTGTGATTTTATCTTTTTGAATATACAAAATTTGGGCATCCGAATGTTACTAGCTCGGTGGTACATGCAATTGTTCATAAGCTCTCTGTTATCCTTCACCTATGTTCATGCTCTCTTCCAATGTCACCTTTGCAAGCGTTTAGCTATAATTCTGTCTTCCTGTCATCCTGCCACTATGTCCGAACTAGTCAAGGCTAACTGTTGTTACTTAAAAAAAATGACCAATACTTATGAAGACATATGGAGTTAACTACACAACAAGCTGTTCTGTTCAAGGTTATGGTTTAAGACTGGACTCTGTTTCCTCTTCAGACACCAAAATCGAAAAACTGGAAGGTTAAATGCCAAATGCTTTCACGGATATAATCTTGTGTGTGTAGTATGTTCATTGTATACTTAATGAAGTGTGATGAGTGTGCTGCCATGCTTTTCAAAGAACATTTTTGAAAGTCGATGGTAAGAGTTACAGATAATGTTTTAATAGGCATAACCATAGACAGTGTGTGGTGCAAGCAGGCTGGCGTGTCGCGCTAATGATATTCAGGGCTCATTATCTACCGCGATGGCTGTGCTCTGGTGGAGAGATGAATCTGTGTTTGTGTGGGTTTGTGTGCGTGTGTGTTGTTGTATTTATGCCAAGTGTTTCTCACTGAAAGAACCATTTTTGAAGTCTTTATTCTTCCTCTCACGGGAGATAAGGAAGAGAATTGTGCGTTACCTTCTCTCTAACTCTCACTCACATGCTCACTTACAACTCCCCTGTCTAATTGTTTTGTCCACGGCCGTATCTCTGTGTGTATGTGTGAGGGGGGATGGCTGGGGTGGGTTGTCTCTGTATGGTGGCTCTGTAGTAGACTGGCACTCTGTCCAGGGCATAGACTGTAAATAAAGATGGACCCGTTGTCTCTGTCTGGAAAAAACTCTTTATAAGACAAACCTAAAACATTTGTTTGGTCCATGTCCCAACCACTAACATGGAGAAAGTGGGGTTTATGAGCTATTCTACAGCCAGCCACCAGGGGGCAACATATATATTTTGGCTTCACTGTTGGGAGCTGCCTGTTCATCCGTTTGTATATCCTGTTTATGGTCAACAGTGCACACTGCCTCAAATGCAGTGTCAGCTTGGATTGGTCAAGATGATCAAGCCTTCACTGTGGTCATCTCTGTTGTCTCCAGTTAATGATATGAGGGGGGGGGGGGGGGGGGGGGGGGTCTTCCGCAGGACAAAAGCAAAATTTGGGACTCACTGGACAGTGTCTAAGTACCTTCACTGAGGAGGTTATGTTTCCATCAGTGTTTGTTCATCGATGAAACTTGGTGGAAGGATGTATTATGGGTCAGGGAAGAACCCTTTACATTTTGGTGCAGAAAATGTTTTTTGTGTTTTCTTTTCTTTACACATAGCAGTTCATAAAGCTCATCACTCTGGGGCATTAATGTGCATACAGTAATGATTATAGGGGAGTATTACAGTAGTTTACATTACATATTACATGTGTTTTAGGCAGCTGCAGATGTAGTAATTATTTGAGCAGAAATTAGGACGTTAGAACGTTATTTTGGCTTAGTTGAAAGTTAAGAAGTGAGTTATCTACCACCATCAACTGTTTTGCTGTATCCATAATCTACAATATTATGTATCACTTCTTTTCATGGAATCTTCAGTCTTGGGAGGAAATACAATGAGCAGTGTTGAACTGTTCATACTCATTAGTCATATACTGTAATCCATGATGTGCTGTCAGTCAGTGAGGCTGTCTGTGTAATCAGGTTAGATGCTTACTCCTAGTGCACCTTGTTTAGACCAACCGTTGCCTGCTAGCACGATTACTTGCCTCCTCCTTATTACCTTCATACATGTGTTCTCTGAGAGTACAAACAGTAATTTATCATATATGTGTTCATATATTTCACCATCATCTCAATGTAATAGCTGTGTATCACACACTATGCCCTGGGGGAGGTGTGTTTTTGAGCTGAGAGACAATTCTGTGTCATGTCAACATAGATTTGTGTCAAGCATCACAGATCCACACTCGTTTACTTTCCTCTGGGTCAACATGCCTCCAACACAGAATTTGAGTGACAGACTAACCATCAGCTGACACGATTGCCTCTGAATGAAAAAGTTAGTCTTGCATCCTGAGTGGAATGAGCTATCAAATAAAGGCAAAAATACCTCAAAAATAATTGTACTATTTGTCTGATACTTGTGCAAATATACAGTACATATGTATTGATTCGGGCCTACAAGGAAATATGGCTTTGTGCTGCTTTGTGTCGGGCTGCAGTGTCGTAGAAAGGCCTGAGCGATGTGTCATCTCCTGTTAACGCCACAGCGCCTCATGATTACTATTGATCGCCAGTCCCGCTAGCTGCGTCCCTCTCCACGTCCATCTCTCATTGACTGGTCTTAAGGGGGCCATCGCTCTCCTAGTCGTTGCTGCACACTCCCTCATGAAAAGCTCACGCACATACAAGCACAGACTGCACACACAGGGGAGGCACATTCATATGCTTGTGTGTGTCTGCACATTAACACATTCAACATACACATCACCAGCCGGCACATACAGTATATTGAGACGGGGTTCAGTCCCGCTACAAGTGTATCTTTCACCAGTAAACTGAAGGTTTAGTAATGTAAGTCCAGTGACTTTAAGGTTTCTGATGTGGAGAACGATTGATGGAGATTAAATCCCAAAATGATTTAAAACAAAATTAGCTGTTAGTATTAAAGCGAAAAAAAACAATATTTGCTCTCGGCTATGTGCAGGCTCCCCCTACAGGTCGGATGTGTAACCAACTGTCGTAAATACAAGTTCTAGTCTTAAACTCTGCACATGTGCAGTTTGCACATTCATTGCAGAGTAGAACAGTAGCACACAAGTGAACATAGCAAGCAAGTAGCCGAGGCAGGTATCAATGGTTAAGCATGATGTCTATCAAATCACATGTAATTTGGTGATTCCATGTGATTCCAGCTTGCTTCTAGCTCCGGCTCTGGTTGTGTGTGACGTTAAGCACGGTACACCAGAGTTACACAATCCGATTCCAGATGTCCAGTGTTTATTGTCACATGCATATATGTGTGTGACAATACACATATATGCGTTCGAGTGTGTTGTTAAACACTTGTGATAACTGAGGGAAATATTGAAATTGAAGATGTGTGTACATTTTGTAATTGTTGTAGATAAAGTGATACTCCAATAATTGAAAATTACAGTTGAATTATGTTCTGGACCTTAAATGGACAAAATCACTCAGTTTGTTATATTCGGACTCTTGGTCATTCAATACTTGTACACAGGAGCGGTTTCAGCTCTGTTCTTAAGTCATTCATCTTGTGTGCAACTGATGGAACAGATATACTTTGTTTTAAATCAATACAGCGCTCAACACAGGCTGCGTAACAGCTCACGTTTCCCTCTAATAATAGTAATAGTGACCAGAAGCAGATTTTCACACTCCTGGTCTATTTCCCTCCGCTGTACTCATGTCACTACATTGATTGTGCGTTGGGCTCAGAGCGCTGCTGAAACGCAGGTGTCCTACGCTCATTTACTAGACTGACGGAACTGATTAAGGACTGAAGCTATAACATGATGCTTTCACTACACACTCACACACACACTCACACACACAAATACACAGAGACAGACAGGCACCTTTATACTCTGTGTCCTTCCCCCTCTCTTCATGTCTCTCACCTCAAGCTGTCTGTCTCTCACACAGACCTTTATAGGTGTTTGCTAACTAGAGACATTTAGTGGTGAAAAAGGGAAGTGCAGCCTCCTGACCCCATACACGGCACGACAGGGAAAGATGAGGGTAAGTGTGTGTGACGGAGGGTGTGTGTCTGAGTGACTGGGGTGGGGCAACTCCAAAAACACAATGAATTATAAACCCATTCCTACCATAGGAGAGGACCGAGGGGCGATATCCTGGGCTGAGCGATGAAGCCGATACGTAAGTGTAAAAAGCTGCAGTTCCATGGGAATCCGCTACGTCGCTCCAAGAAGCAGATAGTCCCCATTGACTACCATGTTAGAAAGCCAGACCTTAGAGCAGAATTAAACCTAATAACTAACTAATACCCATACCACACACACGCACACGCACACGCACACACACGGAGGAGGTTTAGCTAAAGTGTCCTCCCATTGACCAGATGATAAAGTTTCTGTGTTTTTGAGAGGGAAACGTGGGTTACATAAATTATTTACAGTATTGATCAACTATTTAACACTATATATGGCCCCTGCTTGTTTGTTCATGTGTTTGTTTGTTTGTGTGTGTGTGCCTTTGTGTCTATTGTTTGTATGGATAAAAACTAGTGTTCAGTGTGTTACTGTACAAATGCACCTGGGTGCCTCCACATGCACATTATTGTGTCTGAGCCTTGTGTGCATGTGCTTGTTCGTACTGTATGTGGATGTGTGCTCGCTTGTGTGTGTTTTGCTGCGGGTGCTGTGCTGATATAGTACCTCATTAGCTGCTGTAGACACAAATCTCCTTTGTGGCAGTCTTTCATCCTTAGCGCACGATTTATATACGCCCTTGGTTACGGCGCTCGCCTCGCATGCTGCCGGTACCATACGTCAAGCTGTCATTGGCTGATGCTACTTCCTGGTCCCGCCCCTCCTCCCACTCGCTTACACATCCCAAAATGAAAGTGTTGTTTTCTTCATCCAATAGCTGTGTATAAAGATGGACTACACATCCACACTTCCTCCCATTTTATAGAAATTAAGCCAGCTATCCGGAACGAGGGTGCTGCCATCTTGCACTGGTGATGTCATTTGGATTCACAGTTGTTTACACTGCCCCCATCACAAGTCAATCACAGCTGTCAATCAAGATATCTGACCCTGTTTTTATATCAACTTAATAAAGAACTAAAAACTTAACACTTGCTCATATATCCCTGTCCCGTTCTGTGGTGATAGCAGGAAGGTTAACAGTGGCTGGCAGTGCTGCATGACAGTGTGTCACATCGAAGGTCCAACTTTTCATTTGCGTTTATTTTGGCGCCTCTGTGATAGAACATGAAACAAGGACTGTATCTGTTTACCTCCTCATGTCCGACCACCGTCTCTGTCTGCTCCAAATGCAAACTGAGAGAACGACTCCTGGGCTCACCTACCAAAGCATGACAACGGGGAATTCAAAGATAACAATATTCAACGTATTAATAAAAACTAAAGATACATAAAATATGAACCCATTTGGCAGTAAAGACTATCTTTTAACAAAATTAGAACTGATTTAACATAACAATTGAGTATTAAATACATTTGGTAAAAGAAATTCATACTTCCCCCCTCCTCTTGTAGGCAAATCGAACAACCCACCTGAGAACATACCAAGTCTTGCTGACTAATCTCAGGATGAATCATGAAATATTTTGTGTCTAGTTAGTGTAATGGCCTTTTCTTTAAGAGAAGCTAAATATTCTATTATATCATGTCAAATTGACTGTAAAGTTTACTTTGTCACAGATATTTTCAGTTTTTGGATGTAAATGCTAAATGTCCCAGTAGTTGCATTTTGGGCACACGTGGAAACTTTCCATATATGGAACATATCATTTAAGTAAAGATCAATTAAATGGCAACAGGCGGAAATAATAAAACAAACAGAACTAACTGCAGTTGTTGTGTTTTGGCACATTGAGACCAGGATCCACAGTTTTCTTCTTTTAGATCTGTCTCCGAGAGTCGGTCTCAACTCTGATACAGTGGCGGTGAAAAAGTGAATGCTGGCACCAGTTTTAAGTGGAGCTTTCTCTGTCTCACATTGAGTTCACCTGTTTCTCATACTGTACAGTGTGAATGATACACAACTGGTCGACTCTCTCCAGGAAACAAACACCTAGCAACACAAACTGTGAGGTTTCACACACACACACACACACACACACACACACACACACACACACACACACACACACACACACACACACACACACACACACACACACACACACACACACACACACACTAACACAGATGGACACACTCAGATGCTGTAGGAAGCAAACAAACACACACAGGGGTTTGGTGTCCTAGTTTCCATCTGTGGAGAAGCTATTCTCTCTTCCTGGCTCTCTTCTCACTCACATACTCCTCTCAGGGGGGGTCTTACTGTGGTCATGTGACCCACTGCTGCTGTTGTTGCATTGCGTGTGTGTGCATGGATGACAGCGAGCGTTTGCATCTGCATGTGTGCATCGCTGCTCATGTGGGTATATTTGATTATATGTATGCTTTATGCAAGTACGCAGAGTCTGCCTCTATGTACGGTATGCACATCCGTTCTATGTGTGTGTGTGTGTGTGTGTGTGTTTGTGTCTGTGTCAACTAACTGTCAGGCTGCCTGCCTACGGTTCCTCCTCTTCTGAGCTTTTTTCACCATCAGAGTGTGATCTAATACAGGGATTACGATGGGATTAAGTGAGTCTCTTATAAAATAACAGCTCATCGCTCCATATCGCCCCAACACTGGCCATTTGTTCTGCGGTATCAACAAACTCTAACAACGGCTCACACTGGTGAAACCCAATAACTGCTCCAGCAGGGAGTGAAATGCGCTTACACTGGAGTACACATCAACAAGATAGAGTGGTGAGATAATTACCTGCACCGTGTATTACAACCAGCAAATTTCATTTTTAACGCACATAATCTATTCTTATTATTTAGCAGAATTGATATTTTAAAGAACCATTAAATGTGGATGTTTGGTGTGTATTTATTATAAGCAATCTACCTACTAATTCAACAAACGTCTGTCTGTCTGACTGTAAGAAGAATGCATATTTTGCAAAGCGTTCATTGAATCAACTTCACGCTTGTCACGTGTGTTGTTAATTGTGCAGGTAAGTGCAGTACTGATTTTGGTGTGAGTTGAAGAAGCTATACGTTGGTTTAATATAAATGAAAATTTAATAAAAATGCGAATAAACATGCTCTGCGATGCTTTATTTTGAGTTGAATAACATAGTTTTTATTCTGAAAAAAAGTTTTATAAGATCGCTATTCACCAAAGACTGTTTAAATAAAACTCTGCACACAACGTCTGAACCACAAGAAATAAAAAAGTGACAGAATACTGTAGAATAGTTAGATAAGATCTCACTATGATATTTAGGCTTTATTTCCATCCCTTATGGCAGCATATTAGGTTATTTACCCTATTTGTGTTGTAGAGACTTCCAGGTCTATTCGAGTAACAAGAAATAACTGATAGATAATTACTGTATTCCACGCAATAGCATGGCAGACTTCAGAGGTGACAGCTATATGACAGGGCTTGTCTTATTGATTTAAGTCTTGGTTATAATCTTGGTATGTGCCCTTACACAACGAACGTGCAGTAGATGTGGAGTTGAAGAGATGCAGAGACTTGGTAGGCCAGCCAAAAAAAGGCTAAATGATAAAGTGATGCAATAAAGCAGCTCATTTTTTAATGCAATCGTTTTGATCCGAACATGAATACAAAACGAACAAAACACAAAGGAGATAACATTATGATGACGTTCACATAAGCTCTTTGTTTTCTTTTTATAGCCTGCATCTTTAAGTTTTGAATGCTTCTCAGTGCTATCAACAGCCTTGTCTCCGGCTCAGGAGGCAGATGTTCTCAGCTAAAAGCTCTGATGAACCCAGTGTGCACTACAACCTGCTCAGCACAAAATGGCTTGACAAAGCAGGAGACCAGCTGGTGAACATAGGGAGCATTTTTTTTCCTCTCAGGAAGTTTGTCGAGACCAAACCGGAGCTAAAAGGACACATAACTGCTGGATCGTTTGCTAACACGTTCCCATATAACATTTATGTATCATTTAGAGCAGGTTAGAAATCAAGCAACCTTTGTTAGAGCATTCAAGACAAACAATGCATCATGTTGCACTGGATGATGAATACAGTATTCTATTTCCCCCATCCCCATCCCTCACCCTTTACCCGTCAAGAGTTAGTGTATCAATACATACATATGTACCCAGCCAATGTCGAGATTGTTATTTCTAAGGTTTACTGTCTTTTAATGATCTAAGCCTAATGTTCTCCATCCTTTATTTTAGGAATAGTATTTGGTTTATAATGTTAAACCCTATTGCCAATATGGTTACTTTTTCTATTTGTGTGGGGACAAACATTATAAATAAAAATTAAGCCATTACTTACCACCATAATCCTGCTACGAATATAAATTGTTTTCTATGGTAATACACGGGAAACTATAATAGAGTATTAAGGCCACGTTGAAGAAAGTAAAAATTCTTGAGATTATGAAAATGATATCATAACATGATAAAAAGAAAGCTGTAATCAATGAGAAAAAAAGTTGTAATATCTTATTTTCTAATCTCACTGTTTCCTCCACAAAAGAGGCCATCTGGGTGTTTCTTTCTTCAGAATAGATACAGTTTCTTGCACAACCTCTTCAAAGTCCTGAGACTAAAGATTATGTGGTGCTGATGAACCAAACGCTGATGAATTTCATTATTTGTAAAACTTATACTCATACTTTACTTGAGTGAATCTTGAGTTGAGATTCAAGCAGATAAATTAGTCAAAGTCTCCCCAAAAGAAACCCACTGATCCCAGAAGGCGACATAACCCTTCGATTGGGTTTTTATATAAGATATGTATATGTACACATTCAATCACCAAGCTAAATTATATTGTGTGCAGATATACATTACTTGGCCAATAAAGGTATTCTGATCCAATGTGTGTTTTACTTTTACTTTACTGAAGTGTAAACCTGGGTGATACTTCAATTAACTGTTATTATATTACACATTTCTGACGTCAATATGATTCCAAACATAGTGCGTGTTTTTATTTCATCAACAGGATTAATTTGAATATTTATCACATGAGGCAATAAAGGTGCTAAGGCTCAGGCACACTGTCTTTACTCTAAATCTTAATCACATTGTATAAACTGAATTGTTCGATAAGTAAACACACATAAGACATTTTAATAATCGTTCACTTTTAAAGACTTATTGAGTTATCTCTATAGCCTGTTTTATAGTTTGCAGTAATTTAAAACTTGCTTTAAAATATTTTATAAAGACTTTAAAGAGATATTTAAACCGATATGTCTACTGGATAAACTTAGTAAGCTTATTTTGGAAATCCCTGGGCCACCTGAAGTATACGCTCAGAGGTCATGTAATTTCCTTCGTGAGCTGTCTGGAGATGAGCGTCAGTTCTGCAGCAGTCAGTAAGTTAGTCAGTCAGTCAGTAGTGAGAGCATCAGCGGACAGGTCAGTAGTTCAGGTTATAGTATGAACAGGCTGCAGGTGCTGCCGACACACACCATGTCGAGAAGAAGCTTCGCGGAGTCGTGGACCGTCTTGTCTCGAACCAGCCCCCCCACGTGGGATGAGTGCTACGCGGTCCGATCTGCAGCGAGGGAGACCGAGGAGGAGCAGTGAGTGCGGCCGCGTTTCACACCTCGTTAACGCATGTCACCGTCACTTCTCACCGTCACACGCGGAGCAACCAGCGGCTGTGATGCTGAAAACCCACCGAGCGTTGAGGAGTATCTGGGTCACGTGTCCCTCACACCTCGGGTCTGATGTTACAGCCCATACGTTCATCTCATGGGAAGAAGAATTACACTTATTCACCGCAGCCATTTTGGCACGAAAGCAGCGCGTAAACGCAGGTTTAATTATCACATGAATGAAGTGTTAATAACACCTGTCCCCGAAGTCCCCAAAGATATTTGTTTATCTTTATAAAAGATGTCGCTATTTATATTGTGCGCTCAAAATATTTATTGAATAAATGATTTAGTTTTTGCGTCACTCAGATGCACATCGCCACCATAAAACTTGAGAAGTTAACAAACTCTCCAAACTTACACGTGCAACTTAGTGTTGTTTTCAAGGCATGTCTTTACTACTCAGATACTAGTGTACAAGATTGTTCCTACAAGATAATAACTTAAAGATAAAAAGAACTTCATCTTTTGGGACTTCAGTAGCTGCTATTCGAATGTGAGAAAATGACTAATAGCTTGTTAGCTAAATGGTACCTGTCCCAATAGTCCAAATATGTGAAACCATGACTCCGCTGCTGTAATTAATATGCTAGCCAACATCACTGTGTGATCGCGCAGTCTCCATATTTACACTTCAGTTTTGAAACAGCTTTAACAACGTTACCTGCTGGCAGCTCACAGGTCCTGTTTGCTGGCAATTAAAAGACAGGATTTTTTTTCACTGTATATCCAGTGAGTGCTTTTTGTACATTAATCCAGTTGGGTTTTTCTGACCAGGTATAAAAGGATTGAAAGGGGAACAAGTTCGAATGATAGAGACACAGAAAGGAGCATTACATTACTGACAGAGCCAGTGAAAACTGTAAAACATAACTTTTTTTAACAAAGGATGTAAGAGAAGACCCCAAACAATCACTGTAATCAATCAATCAATCAATCAAATTTAATTTGTATAGCCCATATTCACAAATTACAATTCGTCTCATAGGGCTTTAACAGGGTGAGACATCCTCTGTCCTTAACCCTCAGCAAGAGTAAGGAAAAACTACTAAAAACCCTTTTAACAGGGTAAAAATACATGGAAACTTCAGAGAGATGTGAAGGATCCCTCTCCCGGGACGGACAGAAGTGCAATAGATGCCACAGCTCCACTAAGCGGACTTGGTGGAGCTGTGCATGGCTTCCTGGGCTACTCGCTGTATGGGTTACTTCTGTTAGAACCCAAAACAGAAAGACTTAACACCTTATATTTAAGCATTTGTTTATTTACCGCCAAACATATCGTATAACAATATATAAAACCCATGGTGTGCCAAATGTGTAGATATTGCATATGCACAACTATTTTTTATCTTGACTAGCTCCAGTGTGTCTCGGTCACCTGATGATCTGTCAGAGTTGGAACTTACTTCATCAGTTTTCTTTTAAATTACTAAAAGAGTTGCAGATGTGGAGAGGTCTGGGACATGGCTCTCTTTTTGAACTAGTACATAAACAACTCTATGCTGCACTTCCCCCATCAGTTACAGTTTTATTTTAGCAATAGTGATTAAATCCCTGCATGTTTGTGTGTGTGTAGTTTTAGTCCAGAGGAAGTGGAGAAGGATCCTATGGATCCATCTGATGAAGAACAGGGGTTATCTACTCCCCACCCTGTGTATCAGCATCCACCTTCCAATGCCTCAACCCCAGCCCGTGCAACAACATCTGGCGCATCACTCCACAGAGCTCCGAGGTCGAGGTCTGACAACCAAACCCAGAGGAGGAGCTCTGCTGCATCTCACCCCTACAGAGCACAAAACTGTCGTCCATCAATACGCACTCGTGGCGACTACTGCTGCTTCCACTCTAATCAAAGAAGTTACAGACGAAGAAGCTCATGGTCAAGACCGTCACTGGAGCACATTCCTGTGACTATCCAGCCTACCAGGTGGTACCAGGTTGTCGGGAGAAGGCAGTGCAGCAACTGCAGATACCAGGGGAGGCACCAGATGACATCTTGGATGTGCGAGAGCTGCAAGGTGCCCCTGTGTCTGATGCCATTCAGAAACTGCTATGGTGAATGGCACATGCAAAGATGTTGAGCTTTCTAGCAGGAAAGACAGAAAGTTAGTTCTCCCACGAAGGGATTGAGTTTTTACGAAATGCAACCTTATTCAGCCTTGAAGCTTTTCGAGTTAATCATTCACTATCGGACCTGTAGTTAACATGCACAATACTTAATGCTGTAATTCTGATTGTTAATTTAGTGTTAGAACTACCAGCCTTAAACATTTCACAATTTTGGTTTTGGGCAAGTTTGATCCCCATATTGTTAGATTTGTTGCTTGTTGTTCCAAGTTTAGATCTGTAATTCTTTGTTTCAGATTAAATTACAGAGAAGTTGTATGTGGTTGTTTTTGTGTTTTATTTCTGGACCACTTTGCACTTTACTCTATGGTAAGTGAATATTAAGATTTACAAGTGGGGCAATGTCACAGGTCAGTTAGATTCTGCACACACACCTTGTTTAGCAGCTGCAAGACGGATGTTTACTGAAATGCCCTGTGGCTGGCACAGAACATAAACGTAAAAACAAAATTTAATTTGGGTTAAAAGATTGAATATGAATTAAAAGTTTGGGGTCGGACCCAAAACTATCAACTCATTTCATAAACAAGGAGATATTTCTGCTGCTTAACCTAAAAATAGGTATTTGTTGTGCTGCTTGGTTCTAACAAAGTTCACCTATCACTGTGTATGAGAAAACATCAACTCATGACAAAAAAAATCGTATCCTCCGCCAAGGAGGTTATGTTATTTTTCTGCGTTTGTTTGTTAGCAGGATTACGGAAAACGACTCAACTGATTTCCATGCATTGTTGGGGAGGGGTGGGGCATGACGGAAGAAGCCATGACAATTTGGTGCAGATCTGGATCAGAGGCCACATTTATTTCACTGTCTTTAACATATTGGTACATTTTTTTCGTCGATTCTTCAGAGAATAATGCATGGATCTTGATGGAAATCAGAAGTTGTCAGGCGACTGGTGCAGATCCAAATATAAATCTGGATCTAGTGATATAAAATGTGGTTTTATAAAGGGACTGGTGGGGTGGCATGTACTCCACTGAGTTTTTAAAACAGAGTTCCAGCGTCTTTGAACATTTGTTGTATCTGTTTGTTTTATATGGTAACTTTTTGGGTTTCTCCCATTAGGTTGAAAAAAGTCATGGTCATTTGACAAACTTGGGAACCTGAATGACAAAGTAATCAACAACGATAGTTCCATCAGAAGTTATACTGCAACAGTTTTTAGTTATTTCTTTTGGAGGACAACTCAAATGTATTGACAGTAATGATAAAAAAAAAAAGTCTTAAAATTTTCAAACTTGTATTTTTTCTTCTGAAGATATCTGGTTCAATTGGGAGCAGACACAACTTTCCAGTTAGACCAGCTCTTTTATTACTAGTAATTCCAACAATATTCCTGAAGGATGAATCGAAATTGGTATGTGACCACCATTGGTATGTGACCACGGCATCTAGTCGCCAGTGCCTGTCTGTACACGTACGTACATGTAGACGAGCACTGCAGTGTCGACCTGGCAGGCGTCCACCTCGCTGGTCTGGCTGCAGAATATCACAGATTGGTGGATGTTCTCACCAAAGCTCTTATGTCCCACATGAGGCAGTGTTGTGTGTATATATATATATATATATATATATATATATATATGTGTGTGCGTGTGTGCACACATTTCCACTCTCCCTGGTGGTGCTGGGTTTTTTGGCAGGATAAATATAGCTGCGTTGGTGTAAAGCTGTTTTCTCTTCGTCTTTTGTAGCTTTAATCAAAAGCAATCTGGAGGAGGGATAAATGGAAAAGAAAGGAGGGGTGGGAGAGAGAGGGAGAGAAGCAGGAGAGAGGGAGAGATGGCCGATGCCAGAGTGTTTTATTTTAGCTCTCTTTAAAGAGTCATCGGGGAGTGTTCAGGAGTAATGAGAACCCTGGTGGCTGGAGGAGAGGGATTGACTCTAACCTCCCCTCAGTCTCCTCTTCCATCCTCTCAGTCTCTGTTTCCTGCCGTCATCCCCTCTTCCTAATTCTGACTCGGAACACAACACACGGCCGTGACGGTGGCTGTGTTCACACTGTAGCCATTCATGTCCTGGATGAATCCTCACATCTATTCTAGGATGTAACTGGCATCCCTTATTGATATTAGCTGACATTGATGAGTAGCACACATGTCACATGCTTTTTCTAAGATTGTGTTTCAGTTGCTGTATGACTGAAGCTGTTAGAATTGAACTTATAGAACTTTATAGAACAATTATTATTCTACTGGACCTTTTTTCCAATATCACATTTTATGGTATTATCTGATACTACAGGGTTAACCAGTATTATCAAAACAATTGTTTATAAATATACAAATATAAATATCGTAATACACATCATATAACAAAAAAATGTATATGCAAACACTTTCAGTCATAATAACCTCTATAGTTTTAGATATTCTCTATAAAAACAATTACTTGGTCATGGGAAGTGTGGCTTGTGACTGTGTCACCGACAACATGAAGAAATTACCCAAAAAACTGAAAATGCCCACTAGTGACAAGATGTCTCACCGCCATTCACAGAGGAAAATCTTAACTTAGGGTCCGGTTAATAGATTCTTCTGTAGTTTGTGTCTATGGAATACATACAACAAATGAGCCAACTCCTTCTGGTGAACAAGGTTGTGAGATGTGTTTTTTACAGCTCTAGAAAAATCTATTAGATGGAACTTAAAGTAATTTTTTTATGTCAGCAAGATAGATTGAATTTTTGTCTATCTATCTTAATTTACAGTTGATGGTGTATATTCCAGGATGAAATAATAATAGTGGTGTTCATAGCATCATAACCCTAACCCCTACAACTGTAAAGTTCGCTACTAAATTGCCACATTATGATTTTTCCATTTTGTAGATATTTCTTGATCATATACAGGTTTTGTCATTAAGTTTTAGTTTTGAAAATTGCATTAACGTTTTATTAAAGTTCTTGTGCTACAGTAAAGGCTAATTTATGCTGCATTTTCATACAATAACAGATACTACTGTGCGATAAGTTGGCTTTATTTAATAAAAAAAAAGTTTTACAAAAGTTCACATTCCTGTGTCACCTAAATAATATGGCAGAACCCCTGGTCAAAAACAACTAGTGACTGTGAATCCAGGATCTGTGAGGAAGGACAGAAAACCGTATGTGTGACTTTCAAGGAGACACACAAATACTGTAGTCTGTAAATTTTGTTGGATGCTTGAAATTTCATTAAATTAGGTCACAATCAAAATGTAATGACATTACATTGGGGCGGCTGTGGCTGAGGGGTAGAGTGGTTGTCCTCCAACCTGAAGGTCGGCGGTTCGATCCCCAGTCTGACCCATCAGCATTCCAAAGTGTCCTTGGGCAAGATGCTGAACCTTGGATGGCCCCCCATAGAATAACAAAGTGCTGCGAATAGATGCACTGTATGAATGTGTGTGTGAATGGGTAAATGTAAAAACTGTACTGTGAAGCGCTTTGAGTGGTCATCAAGACTAGAAAAGCACTATATAAATACAAAACCATTTACATACTACTGTACATTTTACACCAAAAACTGGTTGTGTATTTTTGTGTTTTGCATACTCACTGATGACTGAACAAAAGCTGGGGTGCGTGTGCCTCATGTGAGAGGTCAAAATGTGGATGCTCAGGTGTGGTATCAGAAAACAGCCAATGTATGGCCAGTTTGCATATGTGTGATGGGACGAACGGAGAGAAGAAGACGTGGTATATAAATTTGGCAGTGAGCGGACAAGTGTCCTTTCATTACACAGTTGGCTTTGAGTTCTCCGTTTGGAGGCCAGAAGCAGCCCACAGTGGAAGACAAGCTTCTCCCTGGTATAACAGCCATGATGCTGATCTTAAAAAGCTTCCGTTAAAGCCTCTTCCAGGACGACTCGTTGGCAGCATGCAGCTCTTTAGGAAGCATTGTTCCATTTCCTGATTGACAGTCACTACGTCTGAAGCCGGGCCTCGGATTAGTGGTTGGAAAAGTAGATGGCCAAGATAGCTTTCACTGACTGCAGTTGTGAGACATATTAGAGTGATAATGTGTATGTTGGCTGCATTAAACTCCTCAGCAGAGTTATGTTAATGTATGTCATAAATGATCTGATGAAACCCGGTGAGGACAGCCTGTTTGCAAACGAGCAGATGAAGCTAAGTACTATTGAAAGTCTGGTGGTGTTAAATGGATGTGGTTGTAATCCCTACCTGTACTCCGTGTTTCCTAGGTGATCTGGGTGTGTAATAACTGCCGGAAGCAGCAGGAGATCCTCACCAAGCCGGGCGACTGGTTCACGAGTTCGCCTGGAAACCCTGCTGGCCTTGGATCTGCTGTCAGCGAGCCGTCCGTGTGCCAAACGTCTGGGGATAAGAAGCTCCGATCGCGCTCCCAAGCCCCCTCAGACTCCACCACAGCAAACCAAGACCCCAACCGACCAAACACACCCGGGACCACAGCTGGCACCGATGCAAGGTCACGTAGCGAACCACCGCGAGACACGTAAGATGAAGCAATGGTGTAGAAAAAAAAGCAGCTGATTCAGCTTTATATTGTCACATTCTGTAGACCCATAGAAGAACCTGGGGACACGGTCAGCTGAAATAATCCACACACAGGGCTGTCAGAGCACCTCAGCTTCACAACTGCGACCAGGACTTTATCCAGGGTTTGCCTTTCACACCTGAACAACACAGCGGGAAATACGTTCTCAACAACACAAATGAGGGGTGCACACCAGGCGAAGGCAGCATATTACATATAAAGATTCTGCTGCGGAGATCACGTGTTTTTGTTTACAGCACAACAACACAAGGGTCAACTTGACAATCTTCGTCGTGTCTTCTAATTATTTTTTAAGTCTGAGGTATTTGTAATCATTTAGTTTTTTCAGTTTGGTATCAGTGACGTGTTAGAAACATCAACATGCCTTCTTGCTCTGGGTGAATCCTCTGGTGGATCTCCTGCTGTATTCTCACCTGGACACTATCCAGAGTTTTGACTTGGGGGCTGGCAGGAGAAGGTCCAGAGTTTCTCACTCTTACAATTGTGTTCTCACGCCCCTCTAGAGAATGTTCAGAGATTTTTTGGGGATCAGTGCATGTCTGAAGTATTCTTCAAAAATGAGATGACCCTAGCTACATTCCTGTGACGGCATCAGAGTTATGAGCCTTTGGAAAGTCCCCCCTGAGCCACAGAAGATGTGATTATGTAGCTGCTCTCACAAGTACAGTGCAACTAACCATAATTAGTAAAGTGGATTTGATGGCGGAGTGTACCTTTTAAATTGATGCTCTCTCAGCCACCAGACAGAAGGCCACTCTCATGAAATATGTTAATATTTGTTCTACCGAGCATTATCTCCTGCATTCATCAGTTGCCTCTTTTATACCGTGGTGGATTGCAGCTCTTAAGAAGGCCGTCTGCGTTGTTGTTTCTTCTGCTGCTCTAAGTGTAATGGAAGAATGTAGTCGCTTCCAAAACACAGGGTAGTAGGAAGCGTTGTCACTCACTACTTTCTATTAGTGGATACTAATGGTAACAATCAAGTGGTGACAGATACAAAATCATACCAGTGTCATTAGCTAAAGGAAACCGTCTAACACAGAAGGCTCTCTCACTTCTCAGGATGTGTCATAAAAGTCAGCGGCAATAAAACAATACAGTTGAAATATTTGTTTGGATGTTCATTTAGTTTGTTTTTGTTTTTTCAGTTAGTCAACTGATGCTAAATTGATTATTTACTGAATGCACTCATTAGATCATTAAAAAACTCAATTGTATTGTTTGTCCTGAAATTACATTCATGGTTCCCCGTGGTGATCCACTGACTTTGCTTGAGCACCAGAAGAAAATCGAACTATCTCAGTTGTTCATTTCTTAGTTTTTTTTCATGATACCTGCAAATGTATCATCAATTATTAGCATGCCGACACAGTAAACTGGGTAGGCTGATCAATTCAATTACATTTATTTGTACAGCGCAAAATCATAATATACATTATCTCAAGGCACTTTACATAAAGGTCAACAGTTTCCATGGTTAACTTGACCTGCCTTATATCAGAATTGTAACTTTTTCATGTTCAAGCATGCTGCCTTCAACATTTTGTGGTTTAACAGACATGATAACGGTATCATGATGCTGGGGATTTCTATTTCCCAACTCTCTGCCCTTTATACTAGAAGTCATCTAAATAATAGGCAACATTCTACCTGTTTAGTGTAGAAGAGCTAACATTATAACTGAAACTATGATACTATGTTCAACTTTTACTTAAACATATTAAAAACGTCTCTAGCCTGGCTTTTGGAGCTTGTGAGCTTCGTCTTACAAAACAACTCTTCAAACTTGTAAATACCAGTAGTATCCAGAGATTTATGTGCCTGAAATACCATCTCTTTTTTTAACAATGCCTGTCTATTCTGTTCTTCCCCTCTTTATCCCCATATTGATTATCCCACAGGAGAAATGGACGGGGAGTTGGAGGAGCTGGTCGGGGAGAGCGGAGGCCAGGACAATCCAGGCTGCAGACCCAGGTCTCCATGGACAGGGACCTCCGTGGGGAGTCAAGGGAGCGCAGAGAAAGCCGGCGACTAACTAAGGGACGCTCTCTGGAGCATGATCCTGTGGGAGGAGGTGGCGGAGTAAGGCGGACAGAAGAGGGGGGCTCCCGCCATGTGGACCACAATGGTGCCACCCCTTGCCAAGCAGGGCTGGTCCCTCCTGGAGGTCGGGGACACCCTGTGCCCATGCAGGGTCATGGTGTGGGCATAGTTGGGGAGTTTGGGGAGGGTGTACGGCCTGGTCAGAGGACGGTGGGTCGGGTTGTTGGGCCGCATGAACACACCCTGGCTCAGCAAGCCCATCCCCCTGAACTTAGAGAGCCACTTGGCTCGGGACCTGGCTCAGCCCCCGACCAGGGACCTGGGATGAGGCGGACCAAACGGGAGAAGGCAGAGAGTATGCTGCGCAACGACTCACTAAGCTCTGACCAATCAGAATCTCTGCGCCCACCACCGCCAAGGCCCTACAAGTCGAAACGAGGGCTGGGGGCTGGAGGGAAGAGACAAACCAGCGTCAGCAGTTCAGAAGAGGAAGGAGGGACCACGCCAGAGTACAGCAGCTGTGAGGATGCTGAGATTGAAAGTGTTAGCGAGAGAGGTTAGTGACAGTATCCGTCATCCCTTTCTGTTTCAGCGCGGGTTTGATTTAATTAAAAAAAAGTATGGACAGTATTGACGTCTGTCCATTAATTTATTCATTCATCCATCACATGAGATATTTTAGGGGAAAATTTGATTTTGAGAAGATCTGAGGAAGTGATCTGTCTCGGCACAGTATTATGACAGTTCTTCATACTGCTTAAACCAAGAAGATGCTCAACAACTTACTGTAGGTTATTTCTCGAGTAACATGTTCAAATGACATTACACATGATGCACATGTTCTATCCTTGCTCTAAAAACGATTCATCTGTAATATGTTTCATCGTGAACAGCCAGTCATATAGATAACATCAGTCTGCATAAAGGGTTTTAAGTGTGAATATATACGAGAGACAGAAACCCTGAAACATAATTTAGTATGGAACTGGGGCAAACATACATTTATAGAATGGACATTAGCATTCATAGCGGCACTGTTCTTTCACATCAGACACACAGCAGCTAGCAAATTACGTATAGTGAGATGTTGCTTCATGTGGAAGCATTCTGTTTGAAGCTGCTGCTGATCCCTTCACTCATCTGCACTCACCTAAGGTTACTTCTATAGTGGTGGCAGAGGATTTTGTGCTTATAACACTGCAAATAGTTATCCTTTAGTATGCAGGTAGTTTGCCAGTTATGTGAATATATGTTTCTATCTGTGATAGTTCGACAAACTGACATGTATAAAATGAACAGAAATGAAGGAACTATGGCATAGAATCAAGAAAGAGTAATGTGCAATAGCTTTTACTGAAATTACTTGAGGTTAATGCCAGGCTCAAAGAGCAACCCCTGGGGGACATCATCTTAGCTGTTGCCTTGATATAATTATTTTTATTTTATGATAATCCTCACGGCACCTAGATGCACAAGGTCTCCTTCAACTACAGTGTACTGTTGTAAATCACCTTGATTAGGTCATTAGGATGAAGGATAATAAAAGCAACATAGGATTTACAGCTCTCAAGCAATTTACAAACCTCTTCAGCCAGCACTATTTACAGTAGCAGTATTCATTTAAGGAAATACTGATATAATACAATTTATATTGCTGTGTGTGGGGCATTGCAATTTGTGAGTGTGTGTGTGTGTGTGTTTGAACACTCCCACACTTGAACACAGTTTGTGAGTGGATGTGAATGTAAGACGTGCAGAGGGCTTTTCAGTCTCAGTCTGCTGCCTTCGTTCAGACTGTGAATGTGGGGACACCTCCCTGCTTGAGCTCTGTGGGTAGATTGATCACAACAGGTAAGGCTGCTCTTATACTGACTCTAGCAGGGCCTGCTTTTAACTTTTTATCCTGCTATGTTTAAAATCTATATTGTAGTGTAGTGTAGGTTCACACAACATACCACTGAATGTCAAAGTGAGCAGCTAGGCAGTACATTCAGTGTGCATGTTAACGTGTGTGGGAGCCTGTGTGTGTGTATCTCAATGTTTGCCTTCGTGTCATATTGTATTGTTTTCAGCGTGGCCCAGAGGGGGCACAATCCCACACTGTGTGTGTACATGTATGTTGGTGTGTCTGTGATGGGGCAGTTTGACTTCAGCTGATCTCTGTGTTGACCTTGTGTGGCCTCACATTGCTGACTATATCCCAAAGGACACACCAGAGTTTACACTCTAAGCCTGTCATGTCCAAGCTGGGTTAAGTCACTTTAACACTAATAATTCAAGGCACTCAAACTCACTGCTGTGCAGTCAATGACTAGTCTTTAATTCAAGTCTTTGTAGCAGCTTATATCCAATGTTCCCATTGTAAGTTTGATGTAATTGTGACATTTTTAAATGACACAAAAAATGCTTTGTGGCATGGGAATATTAGAGCTTTCATCTGCAGATTGTTTATTGTAATATTGTGATGGAGCTTAAATTTATAGCTTTAAACCTGAGACAGTCCTGTCGTCTAAAAGCCAAATCTTTTTCAAAGAAATTATTTTACTGTCACAAGCCCCAGAAGTCGTTTCTCTCCAAATGGGTTCGCTGGAATAGGCACTGTAATCTAAGATTTGAGTTAGACAGGTTTAAAATGATTTGATATCATGTTTTCAGCAGTTGATCTGTTGAAGGGTTCTTTCAAATGGGCTCAGTTCACACATAAATTGAAATCTTGAGACCCTTTTGAAAAGCTCCTCTGGGTACAGTAAGAATAGTTAATGTTCCCTATTACTAGCCACACTAATGGCCTGGCTTAAGGGGTTTGGGATTGTCAGCAAGATGGTTGATCCACCACTTTGATCCAGGCTGTAATATTATTAATTATAATAACTAACTATTGGTTCTCGCTGCTGTCTCTCTTCTTTTTATTTACCACTGCATGACAGCACATGTCATTTACAGTGAGTACCTGAAAACCTTGACAGTGTTTAATAAGCACAATGACTGTAGCCATGCTCATGCTACATTATGGCTTCACTGTCACTGGAAGCCAGCATCAATAGAGTGTGGTGGAAGCACCCTAGCGTCTGGTGCATTCAGCACCAGACGCTATGACATCCATCAAGTAGAGGTTTAGTATGAGAGTGTCCTGTCAGCCCAGGTTTTAAACACACCGTTGTGGCAGCGAGATGCTGCTTCCTTTTTTAGCTCGAGACAGAGAACGGGTCAGCGCCAAGATGTTGTTACTGGCAGCCGAGAAGCATCCAGGCATGTAAATCATCATAAGATCAGTGCAGGAAAATATGCACAGTGGACACACACATGCGCACACACAGATACAAATATGCAGACACAGTACAGTAGATCCCATTATAATCTTTGCAAGTATTCTCCCACTCACAGACACACTACAAACTCATCCTCTGATAGGAAGGAGGAACACAACATAATACACTCATGTGCACTTTTTACCTCCTTATCTCACAGGGTTTTTCTGGCCCCTGAACATTGTATTATTGCACCACATTCTCCAGCATTGGCAAAATACATCAACATAGTTTTTCACCATAGATTTTCCATTTTGTGTTCAGAAATCCACCTGTGGGTGTAAAAAATAATAATCACTGGCAGTTGTTTTCCGCTTTTAGCAGGTGGCCAAACATGTACATTAACTCAGTTCACTTTTTAATACTCCCAGCAAACTGGTTTAAAACCAGAATTCAACAAAATGGTCTGAAATGTGATCATAATGGCTACATGCATTATACAATGCTAATAGACAGATAAATGAAAATGCATCTTAACCCGTTGATGATTAGAAGATATGAAAATATGGGATCAGCAATGCTTTTACATCGAGTTCGATAAGGAAGAATGTAAGAATAGATTTAAAAGTGCAAGAGAAGATGCTGTTACAGTGATGAATTGGGTCTGCTTTTCACGCAGCTGTCAAAACACAGGCTTTGATGGCACAACCTGGGAAACTGTCAGGTGCTGCTGCTCTGGGATGGTTAACCCAGAACAGGGTCTGCAGTAACACTCAGCTGTGGTTTGTGTTGGCCTGGATGCCCTTCAAAATAGCTGCTGAATCTCATTCTGTTTTGCTCATCTGATGCCACATGACAGATTATGTCTTGCTGATTTGGAGCTGCTTTCTCCCTGAATCTGAGAGTCTGTGATTGTATGCATCATACAAACAAATTCTTAGCCATTGCTTCTGGTTTGGCCTAGAGCTGATTGCTATAGTGACTGTTGGGTAGACTGCTTAGAGTTGTCCAACTTATCCAACTTATATATAACAGTAGACGAGAGCGCAAATCTAGTGGGTTTAGCCTTAAGCCTGGACTAGACCTTCAACAGTGTTTCCTAGTCTTTGCAGCTTGTATAAGGACAATTGTCTTTTTGTTGAACTGGTAGTCAACTGAAGAGAATTGTCTTTAGTTGACTACCAGTTGAGTTGGTAGTTTGCTCTCATTCTACAAATCTCCAGAAGATCTTTGCAACTGTAGCTGAAGGAGTCGTTTTGAACAAGTCTGTGAGAGGCCATTGTGTGTACTCATGGCAACACAAAGGAAGCTTCGTGAATGGCATCTACACAGTGGACGTAACATATAAACCCATAAACTAACATGTTAACTCATAAACCTGTTTCTATTGTAGAAAGTAAGCTAGTTAGCTTTACATGTAAGAGTGATGCAGCTTTTTTTTTGTATAATGCTCTTTTATTGTGTTTGGGCATATTAAAAAAGGTTGTCAACCTCCAAACTCTTTTTATATATATTGTGTGTATATATATATATATATAGTACATTTTTTGAATATCATGCAACCCAATCCCCATCACAAGTGACCCCAAATGGTGTCCAGCCCTCTTTTGTTGATTGTTTATTGAGATTTCTTTCAGGACCTTGCAATCTTGAAAACATGGTAACACACACTCACCCATGTGGCCCACCCACTACACAAAATTATGTTCACGCATGAGTTATGAAAACCAAGAATTCAGTTGTCTATCACCGGAGCATTTGCTTTAAGATTACATAATGTCACTATAAGTTGTCACAACTCATTAACCTCATTGCCTCCTGGCTCCTAGGAACGCTTGGCTCTGTTTTACTCTGTGTCATAACAGTGTCGTTGAAGTCCTGCACACAGTTCATCATCGCCCCCCGGCCCATGTGTGCAGATGAGGCTGTATTTTGGGACTGAAGCAGAAGCTGAGGCCGAACCATTCGTCTAATCGTCAAAAATATACTGCTAATGGGGGGAAATTCACAAGTATTGAGGGCTAAAGACATTCAATAATTAAAGAATTTGAAATTGAATTATATTAAGACTGTGTGTGCTATATGCACTTCAATAGCTTCATCAGTACTAAAAGCACCTATTGATTTGGTGTAAAACTGTGCCCTGTAACAAATCATGGGAACTCCAAGTCCACATACCCTTTTCCAATGCCTTTGGCTGTAGGAGGACTGCATGGTATGCTTGAAATCCTTAGGAAATGTCCGTAAGAGGACCTTGAGTTTGGATTGGGCCTGTTATTCTATTTCCAACTTTGATGCTTACATAACATTTGAAAGCTTTTCATAAACACAATTTTAAGATTAATATTGACAATTGTTTAAAAATATATAATAATATTTGTAGACAAAATAAGTTAATAGTATTTATTTATTTATATAATAACAAATTGAAGTATTTATTTTTTAGTTTAATAGACTTTTTTTACTGAAAGAAAAAACACCTCTCTGTTGCTTTTCTGCATCACTCATAGATTTCTGTTTATCTGGTTATCCTTGATAATGATCTTGAGGTCATTACTGTTTTTAGTTGTTTAACCCATACATCAGTGCATTACCCCGGAGTAAATCTACAACATCTAATCTGTAAACTATCTTGCAGGGATTTAAAAGCTAAGCGGTGTCATTGCTGCCTCCGTGGACTACGACGATCACTGGTGATACATTCTAATTATAGCCCAGGTCTGATAATTCAATAAACTAAACCCTCTCTACTGTAAACAAATACCTCCAAAAGAGCCCCCAGATTTGGCTGAGCTGTATATAAGAAGCCTTGTGCTGGTATGTGTTGTATTAACAGTTTCTGCTCTATTCGTGGCTGTATGTGTGAATGTGTGTGAGTGTGTGTGTTTTGTGTGCGTTTAGAGGAAGAGGATGTGAAGGCAGTCCACAGTGTCTCAGCTGTTGTCTTTTCTCTCGCAGGTGACTGGGAGTGCTACCCACATGACCCCACTGTGTGGCATGTAAGTCACTATTTTATGTTTCGATTGTTCATTTTTCAACTCTGTATGAAAGTGAATTAAAGCCCATTTATGTGCATGTACAGTAAACAATATGCATGACTGCATGGTGCTTGTTGATGTTATCCCTGTTTACTCAGATCTACCTGTACTTTCAATCAATGAACAAATGAACTTAAAAGGAAATGCCATCCCAACTATTATTAACACAAAGCAACAGTCAGTGCTTTTACAAAGTGAACGTTTACTGCTACTCTCCTGTCAAATCCATCATTGATGGGAGTTAAGCAAACTTACTGTATGATAAATCTGTAATGCATTAAAACTATAGCTTATATATTTCAAGTTACGGCAATTGTTTGATCGTGTAATTTAGTGATATCAAATTCAGATGATAAATTCAAATATAGCCATAGTATTAGCCAATGCTGTGCTTCATTAATCCATATTCAACAACTTTGTTGAAGGGAAACGTTTACAGCCTGATCCAACAAGAAGAAAGAGATCAACTTGTCCAAGACAGTCAGTATTCAGTCAGAAACACTCTAGACCTGATACAATTTACTGCAGCCCCACCTTATAAAAATAAAAGAATAATATAGAATACTCAACTGTTACTATTTTTACAGTAGTAGCGGATTTTTCTATTGGGAAACATGTGCTTTTGTGTTTGTCTTCTGAGGCTTTGTTCAGACATGGTATTAACATCTGTCCTCAGAGCAGACCACTAGTGGACCAGCTCCGGGTTCAGGTGCGAATACAACAAAGACGCCTGGCCCCATATGAATGACCAACTACTAAGCAGATGCCCTCTGACCTGCTTTTCTTTCAAAATATGTTACACTCTCAGTGTTTCCCATGGCCACCGCTACATATGGCCACCGCTACATATATTCATTTTATACAGACAGACTGTCTAAAACCATCATGATTTGGTCTTTATGATCACAAATTGCGTACTTGTATAGTTGTATAAAAAGCGGGGGAAGTGAAACTTGATCACAGGTGGTCACTTGAGGCACTTTCTAATGCCAGGTGGGAGCTGACAACTCAGAGACCTCCACTAGTGATCAAATCATGCAAACCTATGTTGATGTCAGGTCTGAATAGAGCTTCAGTGTCAGAGTGAGAGATGCTACATGTGCATCTGTACACATCTATTGTTGTATTGTGTTGCAGCATCCTGTAACCTGGCAGCCATCTAAGGAGGGAGACCATCTGATTGGACGGATCACCCTCAGCAAGAGGAGCACTGCAATGCCAAAAGAAGCTGGAGCTCTGCTGGGGTTAAAGGTCAGAGTGGGGCTGAAAAACCGGCACACACTCTTGTTGTTGTAGTATCAGTGGTCAATCACTGTTGTTTATCAATAATATGAAGGATATCACACTAAGTTTCTCTGTCTTTTTTTCTTTTGGTCCCTCTGTCTCTCACTCTCTGTAGGTGGTGGGAGGCCGAATAACAGAGTCAGGAAGATTAGGTGCCTTCATCACTAAAGTCAAGAAGGGCAGTCTGGCTGATGTGGTGGGACATCTCAGAGCAGGTAGCCGACACCATCACACCAGTCACACTGTTTGCATGTCCTCATAAAAACAGGAAAAGCAACAAGGATAAACCCCCTAAAAATGAAGACTTAAAAGTCATTAAAGGGTTATTAGTGTTTTACTTAAAACTAGGGATGCACCGATATGGAAATTCTTGGCCGATACCGATATTTAAAATAACAATCTGGCCGATAGCCGATACTGATACCGATATTTGTTTATTTTCTTTATGTTGTTATTCATTCACCCTTTTGTGCCAGAAAAATAATTAAATCGTTATTTAAAAAGCACTATTCATCACTCTTATCTTTTAATGAGCACAAATTGAATCAGATTTATGAAACAATCTCTGATTTAACTAAACTTTATTTAACAGAGACATATTAGGCCCATTTTACCGCAAGTTGAAATGGTTCCTTGGGATCTTAATGAAATGTCTGTAACATATTTTGGTCAAAATACCACAAGGATAATTTAAAACAGCACCTTTTTACCCTGTCTAAAACAGCCCTGTTAAAGTATCATTATAGAGAACGCTCTTCTCATTGATTTACGGTAGCAGTATTGCCCGTTTATTAGATGTGTTACGGCTTCTGTGTGTATAACGTATGTTGTCAATTCCCTTGTTACCTGTGCATGAGACGGATGAATAGAGCCGGTGCACATGAGAATAAAGTACTTAAACAGACGCTACGCTCATACTTTTTACACCAAGTTACACTGCGTGAGTCAAGATAACTTAACAAGCCCTCCTCAGTTTTACCTGTTTTTAGTGTCGGGCAGAAATCACATCGCGTCAACACCCACCGTGGCCCTTCGCGATGCTTGTTTTAATTAAACAGTCGGATTCCCCTGGTCCGCACCAGTTCTCAGTCAGCTGCTAGGCGCCAGCCGGAGGGTTCCCCCAGCGGTCGCCGTAGCTGAGGTGATCCGCGAGAAGGGCCCGACACACATCCAGAGTGGCCGCCGCTGACCGCGTACCCAGTCCCCTCCAACGGCCCGCCTTCCGTGCCGGCGCTGTGAGGTGCCACCGGATGAGGACCTCCCGGTGCGGCACACTGAGCCTCCGGCGGCGCGGAGAGGAGGGCGATGGAGCGACTGCTCCCCCAGCCGCGGCACGTGCCCAGCGGTTTTACCACAAATATGAACATCGGCCAATGATATCGGTGAAAGTCAAGTTTATTACCGATAAGCCGATATCAGTAAACGAGGCGAATATCGGCCGCTACCGATGTTCGGCCGATATATCGGTGCATCCCTACTTAAAACTAATAACTTTTTTAAACTATCAAAACCACACTGTCTTATTTTGATTCAGTCCAACATAAACTGTCATGCTCACCCAATCTGAGAGGAAAACGTTTGTATTAAAAAGCATTTGAAAATAGTCCCCACCAATGTTCTATGTAGTCCTGTCTGAATAACATTTGCTGAAATCAATGGTCAGAATTTCTTTGAAAATACAAAGCCCTTTTTTTTTAAACAAAACTTTGTATTTGTTATTGAACGCCTCATGCCAGACATGCTGTGCATTTAAAAGCATAACAATTGCCCTTGAACATGTGTGCCTGACTTCAGGGGATGAGGTTTTGCAGTGGAACGGGAAACTGTTACCAGGAGCGACTATGAAGGAAGTTTACAACATCATCCTCGAGTCTCAAGCCGAGCCTCAAGTGGAGCTGGTGGTATCCAGGCCTATTGGGTAAGTCAGGAATAAAACACACCAAATGCAGTAGCAATAATATTTATCGAGAATGAAACCCATTATTTTAATGAGTCAGTCTCCAGTCTGTGTGTTGCATTGAATTTAACTCTTACTTAAAGCATCAGTGCTGACTGTAGCTCTGACTCAGAATGGCCGACATCAGATAAGATGGAAGACAGGGACATTTATTTGTATTCTGACTGCAACTTTGTGACTGCATTCAAAATATAAAAAACACTCAACCATTACCTGCTGCCTGGAGCTGCCAGGCTTTTTCCATTTAGTTTCATACGTCCCCTTTAAAAAAGCACTTGCGTTTATTTGTAGGATGTTATGAGGTGAATTATTATCGACCAAATAAAACCATCTGTAAAACACGAAAGGCAAGAAGTGGCTGTGTCAGATATTTGGAGGATGTCGAGATGGCCCTGATCACATTTGTGAGTGCAGTATAGATTAACATATACTTTTACATTATGATAATTACTTTTAAATCAAAAACGTGTTTCTCCATCTGAGGCTGAGTAACTTGTTATACAATTATCCTAGTATATCAGGGAAAATTCACTTTCACAATGTTTTGATTGAATGTCTCATGGATGTGGTGTTTACTAGTTTATTAAGGTGTGTTGATTTGAGTAGATGTATTCATTTGAAGGAAGTGATATTTCCATATGAAATCACACAAAGCTAGTATTTACAGCATATTTAATCATGTTTATGTAATTATTGCCCCAAACTGATTAAATATGTAATTTCTGACTCATTCACTGTCTAATCCTGAGGTGTTAAACACAAAGTTGATGGTGTACCTTAATGCAGACAAGTCGCTTTCTCATGTTAGGCGAAGTGACATGTTGGTTGTTGAGCTGTGATGTGGAAACTGCTTTAACAAAGTGCAGCCACACTGACGACTTCTTTCACATTTTGTTTACTTTGGAGGCATCTCAGAGTAAATGCTTGGTCAACTTTAATAAGTTTGACTTGTTAGGTTGGGCCCAAGTTTTGAGAGGTGGGGGGGGCTTCCATAACAATGTAATCCGTTTTTCTGGGAGATCACAGGTCTTTTAAATTGTCTCCTGTACACACATTTCACATTTTCACATGTTCAGTTTACCAGCTGCACTGACTGAAGAACCTGAGGTATTTATAGAAATTAATAACAAAATGTAGTAAAAAAAATTTGTACTATTTCTTTTCACTATCCCCCCATAATAAGTAACAAATCACATAACTCTGTCTTGAAAAAAAAACAATCTAAGAAAGTTCTTAGATGATTAGGTAACACAGACAGGATTAATGCGTTACCATTCAATCTTATATTACACATTTTACATTATTAAGATGAGCTCATTGTCATGGGTTAATGTAAGATATTCTGTATTTCACAGTAAAGTACTCTTCATAGTTTAAGGTATTGCACCTTCTCTTAAGATTTAAGCTCATGTGCTTGTTGATGACAAAAAGTTGAATGTATTAATTTCTCTCCTAACACTCGCGAAGGGTGTGTAGAACATATCAGTAAGTAATTTGCCAATTTTATTAAGTCCCTTTATTCCTCTCACACATTTGAAAACAGTTTTGTTTTTTCTGGTGCCCTTTTGCATCTCTTAGTGAACTGAGCTGAATTATATTCAGTTAGGATCCCAATTGATGCAAATATTGGCTTTTGTGAAAAGAGCTCAAATCTGTCATCTCCAATGAAATTAACCTGAAAGTTTACTTGAACTGATGCAAAATGGCCAATGGGAAATGTCCATCTATGTATAGCTTTGCTTTTGCAAGCATCTTAGTGCTGGGATTCTTCTTTTTTACTCCTGGTAAAGTCTGAGGATCCCAAAGTCAAATGTAGTAGTGTTTAATAAAAATGCTCTTTTCTGCTCTATCCTTAATCCTTTGGTTTGAAAGTTGGAAAACGTGGATTCCTAAAGCAAGCAATATTTATTTTATTTCATTTACGTGCTTTCAATTTTCTTTCTTTTGGAATGGGCTCCGAGGCTGCCTGTAAGTTCCATGAAACACTCAGTTTAATGCTTGGAAGTTGAACCACAGAGATTTGAAAGAGTGCAGAGGTGGAGCTGTGAGGCAATTAGCCTAGCTGCTTTCAGTACTGATGCTAAGCTAGGCTAACCAGGTCCCAACTCCAGCTCTGTACTTAATGTATCTTAAGCACAGAAGAAAGCGAAATAGTATGCATCATCATGACCATGCTTTCAAAGCTGGTACGGTGAACACCTGTGTTTCCAATGGGATCTTTAATCGTGGTGTGGACAGACCTGAGCTTCAGTCCGAGCAATACTGCTCGTCCAGTACTACTTCAGATGATGATTGGCCTGAATGAGTTTGGGAAACACTGCAGTCAGGAGAAGAGCTTTCCTCTACTCACGTCTTCCCTTTGGTTCCACAGAACATTTTAGTCTCAAACTACTTTGAATTCCAGTGCTACTTTCTTCCAGTAAACTGCTACTACATTAATATGCATGTGAGCCTGTGCATCAAGAACACTTCCATGTTGATTTAATCCAGTCGGATTTCAGTATGAAAATGACTGACACGTTTTTTTTGCTGCTTCTTTTTCAGTGATATCCCAAGAATCCCCGACACGTCCCACCCTCCGTTAGAATCTAGTAGGTATCTCCTATTGGGTGTTGCCTATATTACTTAAGCTATATATCTGTTTTAGATATACAGTTAACTTTATATATGGACCTTTTATTCACTTTTACACTTAATCAGAAATATAATTCACACATTTGATATATAAAAATATTTAAAGAACATACACAATGGAAGAGGCTTGATAAGTACTTTAATTTGATCTTTCTGGATAATTCATTCTGGCTTCCATTCTGAAGGAGAATGATACCACTCTATTGTCTTTATATCAAGATTAGAACTGTAATAACGCAGCTCAGCATAAAGAGTGAAAGCATAGATGCTTCTAGACTTATTCTTGGTAACGGTGTCTTCATTTACATGGTACCTCATGTAGAGATTAAAAAAAATATTGTTTGATTGCAAATTTGCCACATAATGCTGTTGTGCTTCATTTAATGTTCATTAACAAAAATGTAAATACAAAAGTAGAAAGAAGATTTTTGCCACATAGTGACAGAAATAAAGACACAATGGTTAAGTCTACATGACGTTAGATTGTAAAAACTGTTATTCTATAGCAAAGAAGGCAATGAGTAATATGTAATATTAGACTTCAGTAGAGAATATTACAGGCTTCAGTAGGTTACACTGTCAAAGGCAGTGTAACCTACTGAAGCCTGTAATATTGTTTAAAGGCAGCTGTCGAAGTGAGAGAATTTTCCTGACGGACGGAAATGTAGAAGATGCTGGGAACGAATGATGAAAAAAATCCCTCAGTGCATTTGCAAGACATGGTGGTAAACTGAATATGATTATATTTTCATAATTTTTCAGTCATATTTCATTCATATTCATTCATTTTAATCCAGCCTGACTCAGGAATTTTGTTCTAAGCATTGGAAAATAGGTGAATGCCACAAATTCTCTGGGACGCTGCTGTCTATTCCAGTTACACCCAGTTACATGCGCAGTACTCTGACACAATTTAACAGGAAGTTAACCAATCTTTCACATCAGTGAAAAGTAAGTAAGCAAAATAGGTTTCAGCATAAATCAGTTTGACATTTGATCATACACCTTGTTCTGTAAGGTAAAGTATATGTGTCCTCAGTACTTATAAACAGAAGCCTATTGGACTCAAAGTAGAACAGGATCTTGGTCATTTATCCTCCTGACAGGTTAGCTATGCTCTTTTTTTATGTGACATTTTCTAACCAAGGGAGCTCTTAATGCTGGATATTACATAAACATGAACATACTATTTCACACTTGGACCAGAGGACCTAACCACTAACTCCTTTTCTCACACTATTTTATTGTCATCTCTTGTTCATAGCAGGTTCCAGTTCTTTTGAGTCACAGAAGATGGAGAGACCGTCGTTACATGTACTATCTCCCTCCAGTCCCGGGATGCTCAAGGACAATCCACAGTTAATGCCAGGGCAACTCTCAGTGAGTCTGCACATGATCAGATGTGTCAGGATGTCGACGTGTTTAAAAAAGACGCAGCATCAGATGTGATTCATGTTTTTTCCACTCAGGTGAAGCTGTGGTATGATAAAGTCGGTCACCAGCTAATAGTCAACGTGCTGCAGGCTGTAGAGCTTCCACTTCGCCCTGACGGGCGGCCCCGGAGCCCCTACATCAAAATGTACTTCCTCCCTGACCGCAGGTACTTCAGAGGATTACGATTAAGATGAATAATCATAGACTACTTTTGAAAAATAAATCTCCAGTCTATTCTACACAGAATAATAACTATTTATCAAATCACCAAAAGATTTCGGAACCCCGGCTTTGTTGTTCACTGACATGTTTGTTAATTGAATGGAGCCATAACTTCTGGATAAATCTAAAAAGACTTATCTAGAAATACACAATGAGTTAGTTTAGCAATGGAGTCCCCCACATGTATTATGACACTGATTGTCAGTGAAAGGTTTCCCCCCACAACAGGGAAACTACCTTCAGGGTTTAGTTCAAGGCAGCATCTAGTGGCCTTTTTCAGAACTGCAGGTTACAGCACTTCTCTAGGCACAAACAGTCTATTTTAACTGTGATCTCAGCTAGATGTCACCAGTAAATGCATTCAAACAGCCATAAGTCATACATCAGTGGAGTATATTTAGATGTGTGGAGACCTGTGATTTGGCCTCTGGGAAGGTATTTCATTTAGCCACAGGACAAACAACAAAAGGGAGGCTATGGAAGGCGATTGGCTGAGTATATGTGCATTATGTGACACAGTGACAAGAGCAAACGAAGGACAAGAGCAGTGAAGAAGACGTGTGAGCCCAAGTGGAACCAGACGTTCGTCTACACTCATGTCCATCGCAGGGATTTCCGCAACCACATGCTGGAGCTGACCGTGTGGGACCAACCCAGGTCTCCAGAGGAAGACAGCACCTTTATGGGAGAGGTACCACACACACACACACACACACACACACACACACACACACACACACACACACTATAAAGGTCCCTCTTCTTTGCTGGTTTGTGCACCAATTAATCTATAAATAGCTTGTTAGCTTATGCTCTATCATATTTTAGAGATACTATTCCATATAAATGTTGCTGTTGGATGTATTGTACAAGAGGTAGAATAATGCTGCAGTCGCTAGGCAGATCACAGTTAAAGTTGCACCAAGTGAGCGAAACATCTCACATACCCACCATTTATGCTACAAGTGTATGTAAGGTAACCAGCACTGGACAATAAATAAATTCCCATGTTAATTTATTATATCACACATAGTTTCCTCAGTGTATCTTAGTTGCATAAACTAGCGATAGTGGGCGTTCACAGGGTCAATCGTCATGGAACTATTTCTCTCAGACTTAAAGGTCCAGTGTGTAAGATTTAGGTGAAAGGGATCTATTGAGAGATACTTAATATAAAATAATACTAGTCATGTGTTCACGAGTGTATTTTATCTAAATGATCTAAATTATTGTTTACCCTAGAATTGGCTCTTAATATTGAAATACTTTATATTTACATCAGGGTGGGTCCTCTCTATGGAAGTCACCATGTTTCTTGTAGTACATCAGACTGGACAAACTTAACACCCTTTGAGTTTTTATGAAAACTGAAGGCTAGCACAGGTTCTCTTAAAAAATTTTAACGCGAGGGTGACGTGACTTTATGTCACTAAATTCAACACACTGCAACTTTAAGAGAAAAGGAACATAGACTCACAGAGCGCTTGACTTCGGAACACGTGTACACCTGCATATTTATACAACTTTTCTGTCGGAGAATTATGTGGCAGCTATGTGCAATGTATAATCACATGCAGACACAGGTCAGGAGCTTCAGTTGATGTGATTTAATGTAGAATGAGATCTCAGGGACTTAGATCGTCAGATGATTGTCGGTGCAGACTGTGATGCATGTTGGGTATTTCTGAAACTACTGATTTCCAGTTTGAGATGACCTTCGTTTTGTGGCATGGAGTATTATCCTGCTGCAAGTAACCCATTAGAGGGTGGTAAACTGTGGCTATAAACCTGAACTGGTGAGAATGGGCCAGAAGTGTATCAAGAAAAAATTCCTAACACCATCACACCTCTACGATCAGCCTGGAAGTTTGGACAAGGCAGGTTGTCCCCATGTAATTCATGCTGGTGACTCCCGATTGTGAATCTACATCTGCAGCTTCAGCAGAAATCCACAGTTATCAGACCACGCTACGTTTTTCAGTCTTCAACTTTCCAGTGTTGGTGAGTCTGTGTCACTGCAGCCTCACATGTTCGCTTCTTGGCTGACAGAAGCCTAGAACCTGATGTGGTCTCTGCTGTTGACCAGAAAAACTTCAGCAACACATTTTTATAAAAATCTCTGGAGATCAGCAGTTTCAGAAAAACTAAACAATCTGACTTCAACTTCGCCACACAGTGAGAGTCTCCAGGATCATCCTGTACTTGCATGATTTTCTGCACTGCACTGCTGCCACGTGATTGGCTGATTGGATAATAATGGAAGAGCAGGTGAACAGGTGTTGTACAGTCTGTGGATATTCACATGTGTACATATTCACTATGTGGATTCTGACTTGAACAGATCCTAATAGAGCTGGAGACGGCCTTACTGGACGACAAGCCTCACTGGTTTCCACTCCAAACCCATGATGTCTCATCCATACCGCTGCCCAGAGCCTCCCCGTTCCTGCCCCGACGACACACAGAGCCCCCTGGCAAGAAGCTGCAGCGTAAGTCTCTGTGTGTGTCTGTCTGTGAATGCACTTTATAGGTTTATCTACTAACTCTTTCATGTCCTCTGTGTATGAGTGTGAATGCCCCAGTAACTGTTTAACAGAGAGAGGTTGTGTATGGTGACCTATCAATTAACATGTATGTCAATGTAAATGTCTGTTTCCCTCCTTCTTCCCCTAATACTGCATTTTTGCCTGGATGCATGCATGCGTATATGTGTGTGCGGTGTATATATCCTTGTGTGTGTGGATGTGTGTGTGTGTGTGTGTGTGTGTGTGCGTCTGTCTGTCTGTCTGTCTGTCTGTCTGTCTGTGTGTGTGTGTGTTTGTGTGTGTGTGTGTGTGTGTGTGTGTGTGTGTGTGTGTGTGTGTGTGTGTGTGTGTGTGTGTGTGTGTGTGTGTGTGTGTGTGTCTGTGACTGTGACTGTGTAGGTTCTCATCGTGTAACAGAGCCTGAATTTGATGAGGGTACAGCAGTAGTATCTAAAGGTGGGTGGGGACTGTTTCCAGTGTTACATGCAGTGTGACCCAAAGCTTGTACTTTTATCTGTGGTGCTGTTCAGGGGGGTTCCTTTGATTGAATAATTGTTTTTATTAATTAACATCAAAATTTAAGTCAGACTTTTTTAATGGAATTTAGATTTTTATCAAAATGTGTTCCCTTCATGAAGCAGCCTTTTTTTTTATTTTTGACAAAAAGTCAGACCATCTGACAACATCTTTATTTGGAACAAAGTTGTATTTATTATTCAAGTGAAACGAATCTGACTACTGTGTGTTCTCTATATGCTCTTGAATCTGACCTGAAATGCAAATCAACCCTGACATGTTTCCACAAATAAATCAGTGTATGGGAAACACTGTCATGTTAGTAGACAACATGTTGGCATGGGAGGGAGACCAAGCAGGACCCATGTTTCAGTCAGAATTAAAAAAAAAAGTATCTCAATTAAAATACAGTGTGAAGATTTGAGTTCCCTAACCCATTGCCAACTAAAAGTTAAAGCTGTAGCATGAGAAGCACTAGCATGCATGTTGAAGCTTTCAACTTTCTTTGTGTGTGTGTGTGTGTGTGTGTTTGTATGTGTATTAGTCAACGACTATACATGGTAAAAGTCTACCTTGTGTCAGATTACATATTTCTCTGATGATAAACTCTTACGATAATATGATTTAATCTGATGTAATCATCCTATTGGTCACATGCCATAAAAGAATGTGAGGGAAAAAAAGTTCCATATCTGTTGAAGGGTATTATAAGAATCGGAGTGACTTTTTTTATATCCAACTGAAATCTATATATTTCCGAATGGGACAACAGAAGTTTATTGGATTTCATTATACTCTAACATTAAGAATTAATCTGAAACACTAAAGGCTTTAAACCTTTGAAATTATTTTATAACATCTAATTGGTCGTACTCAAATATAGTGAATACCCACTCACCGTGCTCAATTAGTATATCAGCTGTATCGGTCGAAGCCCAGGGTGTATCTGTGTTGATTGTTAATGAGTGCTCAAGTTAAAAGGAGAAACAGGGGGATGGAAAACACAGTGCATCACTTCAAACGACCTCTAGTTTTAATTCACATGCATGGTAAGAATGAATGCAACCCCTTTGTAGCACTGTATAAAGTACAGCTAATGGCCCACCCTGAGCTTTGAGGTGCTGTTCTCTTGGAAATGAAGCCAGAGACCTTGGCATCACAACAAAGCCCCACAGTCCCACAGACCTCTTCAAGGCTGATCAGTCTCTCTATTTATATTTTTATCTTCACAGACAGTTCCACCACACCACCAAAAACAGAAAAACTTTTCTTTTTAAACTACGTTGTAAAAATACAGCACACAGGGATGAGATAAGATGCATACTAGGCTAAATGTTTAGTCTATTTGAGGGTACTTGCATGGTTTCAAATGTATATCATGCAATACATTAGCAAGCTAGAAGAATAGCGTGCGTCTAAACGTACAGTACGAGGTAGGAGGCTACTAGAATGAGCTTTTAGCTCAGCCAGTGAATGTAGTAGATGATTAGAGTTTGGACAGAAAAAACTATGTTGCAGATATTTTTTTCAGCTGGAAGAATGTTCCCCATGTCAGGAATCATGGAAGTTTTTCCACATCTCCTTTCAGTGTTGAGAGTAGTAGTTTCACACGGTACAGAAAATTCAAAGCCCAGAGGAAACTTTGTACCCAAAGATCTCAGGGGGCACGTAGATTATTTTGATGCCAATAAACTCAACTTGGGACTTGACAAAAAAATAGTTTGAGCTATGTGGTGCAGCATACTGCATATACAGTACCACCTTAACTATTGGACTTCTTATACTTTCTGATTAAATGTCTAGGTATAATATACATATATATAATAATTCATATTCTTGTAAAACAAATATCTTCCATTTGCCTTGATTAAACAAAATTACTCTGTAAATTGTCATGCTCTCTATATTTGACACGATAATTAATTAAACGTTGATGAGTGCAGGGATATATTAAAGTATGACTGTATGTATATTTATGTTTATTTTCACATGCATGACCATTCTCACTAAGCAGCAGATGGGCGTGGCAGGGAGAGGCAACGGGAGCCTACGTCTACTCTGGAGGTGCCCGAGCAGCAGAGGACGCCCAGCCATCACTTACGATCCCGCTCGGTCTCCCCGCACCGTGAGGAGCAGGGGCGGATCCGGTCACGGCCGCCCAACGTTCCCACCCAGAGGTGAGGCGTGACAAGATTTCTTGAAGAAAATTGTACTTTCTTGATTCTGATTGTTCTTGGTTTGAACCCTCATGGTTATTGCAAATCGCTTTGGATAGAAGTGTAGGCCTAATGAAATGTAATCTATTGAAAATTTATTTCAATGATGCAACATGAGCCCTTTATCAATTCGAGGATCTTGAAAGTAACTGTGTAATTTTACCTGTCATTGTCATGTTTTAGCCAAAATAAGAAATAATACACTGCTTTGGAGTTTTTTACTTCAAAGCTACTCCAGTGACACAGTTGTGTTTAAGCATTGAGATAAGGCTGGTTAAGATCATGAACCATTAGTCTTGGAGGTGAGTTGCATGGCCTGATGTCTAATGCTGCATTCAGACAGGCACTTTATCCAAAGTATATTCAGCCAAACCTCTGGTAAAACTCTGGATAATACAACCATTTCAAGAGAGCTTTCATGATAAGAGCAGACGCTGGTGTCAATGTGCTTTAAAAAAACACATGATCACCACAGCAGCATTAATACGCTACATCCTGCTTCTGCCTGCTGAGCCACATATCCCCCCAACGCTCCAGAGATTTCAGTATTGTCGTGAACGCATCTGAGCGGAGAACCTCCTACTGCATTGTTCATGTCTGAAAGGCAAAGTCCAGACCCTAATCTGCGGACATTCTGAAAGCAGAACAATATTAGCCCTGTGAGAAGGCACTGGTCACTTCTGAGAGGTAAAAGCTACTTTACAGATCGAGAGAGGAGGAATGGGAGTTTTTTTGGAAGGCAGGGAACAGTCCATCTACTAATGAAATGTGTGTCTGATGTAGAACACATAGTCCTGCCAGCTCTGCTTTCACTGGCTGAGCCAAATGATCCCTGCCAAGAGTCAGCTGAAATACCGCCTGACCACTTATCTGACAACCTTCCTTCCTTCCTTCCTTCCTTCCTTCCTTCCTTCCTTCCCTCCTTCCCTCCTTCCATTGTATCATCCCCCCCTCCAGGAGTTTGGATGATGAGCTTCCTCACTCCCGTTGTTCTCGTTCTCCAACTCGCTACTATGACGCTGCCAGAGGTCGCCACCAGGAGGAGGAGTACCTGGACGACAGGTGTGTGTCTCTGTGTGATATGTTTACAGGAATTAGATTTAATGTCATCAGAGTTAATTCCAGTGTTTCTTCCCTTACTGCTTTTTTTGTGTGCTACGCTTGTTTATGTGCACAGTGGGAATGAGACAAAAGACTTTTGTCCGACAGTGTGTTTACTGTACAGAGATTTCGTTTTTATCTTTAAATGGGAATCCTTATCGGGAGTTTAACTAAAATGTTATCTGTCACTCAGGTTAAATTCTATCATTTTACGCTGACTTCTTTTCTGCCCTTTATTTAATACAATTAAAAAAAAATTGTAGCAGGTGATCATTGATTGTGAAAGTGACTTTAGAGCAGAGTTTAGACTAAAGGCTTTGGTCAGAATAACCTGTGACATTTCAGCAAAATCTGCGGCATCTTATGTGTGTGTGTGTGTGTGTGTGTGTGTGTGTATATGGCAATCAACTACAGCTCCTCATTCCTATTCAACCCCTCTGCTCTACGGGTTTTTTGACTGTTGTTAATTTCCTCATTTGTCATCCATCCCCATGGTAACGCCAGTGAGATCTTCATGATCCACCACTCAATGCGAGGCAAAAGTGCTGAGTGCCTCCACATCAGGTAAACTAGCTAATCATGAAATGTTATTCACATTCTGACTCTGGATTTGGGAGCTGGATTCCTTTTAGTTTTAATTGTTTGTTTTTAATCAAGATTATCTCTCTATGCAAATCAATTTAAATTGATCACAAGTGTAGTAAAAGTAAATTCTGTGTAATTTAAATCATTTACAGAACATAACAGGGTGAGGCCAACACAAAACATACTAAAGCAGAGGTTAAATTATGACCTTTGAAAGGATTTTGTGTTTGTCAGGGTCTGTTTCACACCCCCAACAGATTTATTGTAAGTTTTGATTCAGTTAAGCTATAAAAACAATATAAGTAAAGTGGGGTGTGTGAAAATTAAAGATTGGGGAAGTAAAGAGATGCATTTTACGTAAATTAGTGTAGATGTCAGTTGTAGTATTGCCTCAGATCCACAAGAGGACAGCACAGGACAGAGGAAAAATACTTGTCGTGTCGTGGACATATCCATAAACATTCACTCTGGCACTCTAGTAGAAATCAACTAGGAATAATCTGCAATTCAGGTTTGAAATGGTTGAGGGACAGAAACACAATTAGTTCGTTTTCGTTGGGATGATAGGTGGCTTCTGGTGCTTTTATGCTTGTCATGCAGTGCTGTGGTTCTACTCGCTTACACTGCAAAAACACAAAAGCTTAGCCAGTGATTTTTTCAAGGAACCAAGTTTTGAAGAAACGTTGAAGCGTTTCTGTCAACTATTTTCATCTCTTTGAACCAACTTAACCTACAGTACCTTCAAATAAGCTAAAGGACATATTGAATAGTGTATAAAATCACTGGTTAACTTATTTTGCCCTGTAGAAGGTTTTTCTGTGTAGAACACTTCCACACACTTGTTTTTTGTCCTCTTCCACCTCTTCCTCCCATTTACTTCTGTTTGCTGCATGCATGCTTACATCAGGAGATCTACTAAGCACAATAACACACTGCCCCCTAAGATGCCACTTTTGTTCAACGGCATCAACAAACGCACAAACAGGTAAGTCTGCAGATATGGGTTCAGTGTGCGTCAACGTGTTTTCCCCGTTCTTTATTTCCAGTTCAGTTTTTTCTGCAAAGCTCCAGTGTGTAGGAATTAGAGGGATCTATTAGAAGAATTATTGATTATATTTTCATCAGTGTATAGTCAGCTGAAACTAAGAGGCATTGTGTTTTGTTGGCTGACCCATAGTGTCTACATAGGATTCTGGTCCATGTTGCTCTGCCATGTTTCTACAGAAGTCCATTAAGAACAAACCAAACACCGACCATATTGTCCTATAGAAATGGAGGAGTGAAGGTTAATTTGATTGCCATCTGCACCCTTGCTGCTAGAGTCCACGAAATCCAACTCACTGGTTCATAAAAAGATATCCTCAGTGTCACTGAAGCTAAAACAAAGTTCTATTCTCGATAATGTGACAATCATATATACTAGTCAAATGACACCTGACCTTCTGGGTTCTGTTCCAGATCTACAAAAAAAAGGCTAAACCACCAAAATCACATTGACCTCTGTAACTTTGCTACTACAACCTTCGAGCAGAGCCTGTTTTCACCATTTTGTTGAGTGGCTCACTTCACGTGTTTAGATAACTACAGCAGTTCTTTGAAAAACATCATTTATTCAATATGTGTTTAATTACCTCCAACAAAGTCCATTTCCCAACAGCCCTAGATGTTAGCTGGCTAAATCTCTCTGGCCATTAGCAAGTCAAAGATTTGCAGCTAACTCACACTTATAATAGTAATAATAATTTAAAAAGGACAGAGAGGACTGAGTGTTAGAGATTACAGAGTTTCTAAAAGATTAATGAAAGATATGTTGAATGAGAAATAGAGTTACTGAAACCAATGAAACAGAGGCTAGGATAAAAGTAAAAGGATAACCTCTGCTGTTGGGTTGACGTTATGGCAAGCAGTTTTCATCAGTTTGGCATTGCACATAACTATTAACGCAACACAAATGTACCCTGGTGGCTATGCTTCGGGGAACAATCCAGTCAGAGCGACAAAATCCGAACTATAGTCAGTTCAGAATGCTGATGATGCAGTTTTAAACTAAACACAATGCCAAAACTGAACCAGAAAGTAAATGTTAATCCCTTTAAGCTGCAGTTTCTATCATTAGCTTTCTCAACAGTGTAATATTTATTTAGCTTTATGCCATAAAAGCAAAGCTTCAACAGCAGGACATAACTATGAGTCCTGAAATAGCTCTTTCTTTGAAACTTGGCTTTACTTAAAGTTGAGGGGAATGTAGCCTTCCTCTGGCTGCATCTCTCCTCTGATTGTTCTCCAACAAATCTGTCTTTTGTTTGTAGTCTTATTACAAAGAATCATACAGTTCTTTTCCTCAAGAGAAGAGCAAAAACTCTTAAAACAGTAGTTCAAACCCTGGTGACTTTCACACCTCTACGCACCTGCTCAATTGTTATGTGTGAAGTGTCCGTGGCAGTTAGACGTTGGATTTTGTTGGACAATCCAAAAAGCTCTTTATTTGAAACACTTTTCTCAACCAAATGAGAAACAATGACTTGGATTGGATTTCTCCAATTTTCCACAGAAACACAGCTTTGCAGATTAGTTTGGAGCTTTCTTTCCTTTCCTACCTTTCATTTGCAAATGCATGCTGTTTTTGAAAATTTTCGTCTTGTGACTAGTTCCACGCTGCCTGCATGCCGAAAGATGAGCTCTCACAGGGGACCGCAAATAGTCGGGGCTACACACCATTCCGTCACACAGCGAGTTGTAATGTTCACAGATGAGGTGACAGTTAGGTAAGACATGCATACACATGCACACAGGTTTTTATGGATAAAAAGATATATGTGTTTACATTTTCCAGGTTGGGGGGGAAAGTCCATTCCATCTTTTACCATGACAATCAAAAAAACACATTATTTTATCGTTCTCCATCTCAACACTCTCATTCTTACGCCAGTCATGGTGGGCATGGTCTATAGGATTATGATTTGGGGAATCTAACTGGATTTTGTTTTCAAATGATTTTATTTCTGTTTGTTCATCGTTTCTCTTTCTGTTTGTTTCTGTCCTCTCCTCCTGTCTCCTCTTCCTCTCCTCCTCTTCCTCCATTGGATGGCATGTTGTGCTGTGGTGCCTCTAGTGATCTTCAGCCTACTCTGGACAGAGTTAGAAGTGCTAGTGCCAACTGTCTGACTCCAGACAATCATGCCCCCTCACCAGAGACTGAAAGGTACCAGCCTCTGTACCAAGCACCCCTCCTGTAGTCGCTAATTTCCCTGCTCTCAACCTTTCCTGGTCTTTGTAGTACCCACACCCCTGCTGTACCCGCTCTTTTCAATCTGCTGTTTCACCGAGCAGATCCTGTGCTTTGCTGCTATTCTCAAGGATTTTTCAAAATTGAAAAATTCAATGAAACGTTGAGTATACAATGACATATTTTTGTCATTGACATTTTAGAAACTAGAGATGTGCCAAAGACTTTTTTACTATACACTTTCATACTGCCGATAAAAACAATTGAGGATTATTGACATTATTAGAGGGCACAATGAACACAGCAAAGCAGCAATGGTGTTTTGTTTTTTATTAGTAGCATTATTATTATAAACCATAAACGAGTATAAACCGTAGCTGTAGCTACTAGTGCATGTGGCATTTTCCGATATAATTGAGCTGCAGTCCATCACTATTATGATGTAACATTTTGCCTTATGACAATGTCACGTTTTACAAAGTTTTGTTCAGCATTTGCCAAAACGAAACTTGAAAAGGGCAGTCAGGAAACCTTACTCTGCATTTCTTATTTAGATTTTCAGTCCAACGTAATGCTCCTTTGGCAAATGAAATGTCAACTTTTTCCCCTTTTTCTTCACAATATATGTGCTTTTTATATGAGTTTAAACACCCAGCAGGCAAACACTTAAGAAAGGAGTCTCATAGACACATCAGATCACTCTCACTTTGAAAGAATAAAATAAATGAATTCAGAGATTTTTCCTCAATGATATCATCCAATTGGGACCAAAATATTATATTAAGTAATGCAAGTGATATTAAGACACACAATATTGTACTTGCTTATGTGTTAATAACTGACACACTTGACTCTTTTATACTGGTGACTGAGCCGCAAATCAGAAACCATTTTATGACCAATTAAAAAACAACCTACTAATACTCCTACTTTTTCTTGCCTCTGTCAAAACCACAAGCTGCAGGTCGCAGTGATTATTCAATCCACAGTCTGTCTGGTGTGTTCAGGGGTTGTTTTCCTCCTGGAAGTTATATGGAGCTTTACTTTTTGAGTTCTGTTCTGGCAACAAATCTTCCACGACTTGACTGCCAGAACACTGTTGAGAGTTTTTATTAGATAGCCAGATATTGCCTCTGTTGTGTAAATGGTAAAATGTTTGCTAGCAAGTTTGTCCTGACAACTATAGTACATGGTTATTTGTCAGTGTTGTGTTTACAGCTTGTTTCACTGCCCCCAAATGGTGAAAACGTTCTTGTAGCCATGGCATTGCACAAAGAGACTTGGGTAGCTTTTCACTATGTGCATGTGTAATAATATGGGATAGCACGGTTTTCAGATTATTGAAAGGCTTGGTGATTTGGTCATATGGGTGATATATTTTGTATGTGTACACATAGAAAATCTTTGTCCCGCTCCCTGCCCCGAAGACGTCCGGCAAGTCCCAGGATTCTTATTCAACACGCTTCCCCAGAAGATGACAGGTATCCTTTGTGGACCCTCGGCCGCTTCCTCCTAGAGCTTGACTCGTGCCCTTAAACCTTTAAAGTCCTAAAGTTAAACTATAGCAAAACAAGAAAGATGTTTTAATACTGTGATATATCACCAATATATCCGAGGTATTTTTTTTTTTTTTTTTTGCAATTATCTGTAATGAATGAAAACCCATTCTCTGATACCTGATTGAGATCCTCTTGGTTCAGTTGGGTCCTTTGGGGCTCAGGCATATGTCAAGCTCTACCTTTTTTTTCGCGGCAAACACTAATTTCTTTACAGAGTTCTGACATTTTTGTGAATAGCTGGTTGTGCGTTTGCAACTTTTCCAACTCTCTCTACCTTGACTAAAGTGCAGTGTGTGACTTTATCTTGTATCGTAAAAAAGGCACATTTTACCACATTTTGTTCAGAAGAAATGTGGCAGGTTTTCTCATTTTTAAGTGCCGTCAAAGAAACATGAAAAACTTGCTTGAATGATCACACCTCCCTCATGTCTGTCAGATGAATGCAGTCACCAAGCACTTTATATGGAACACATGTAACTCACTTAATCAGGCCATTAGCCAATAAGGCAATAATGTAGGACAGTAAACTCAGAAAACATCTTCATCAATGGGAACCACACATGCGCATTGATTGCAGTATTAAAGGATTAAATTGCCAAGAATAAAAAGTTTTGGGTAAAGACCATTAAAGTAAGAGGAATGTGATCAGAAATTAGGATTCCCTGATATTAAGTTTGTAATAGATTTGAAATAAGTTTAGAGTGAATAATAAAACAATCAGATATTAGTTTTATTCACAAATGAGAAAAATATTCTTCCACAGTTGGGTCCTGTATTCTCCATATATCCACTAAGTTAAAGGATTTGATCAAATTATTCTATGACCTCTGAATTAATAGACGGCAGAGGGCATGAAGAAAGGCGATCAAAGTGCGATCTGGATAACAATTATAGTCTCTCCCTATAATTAAGTTAATAGAGTTCAGATCAGGTAGTCAATTGTAAAAAAAAAAAAAGGCAGGGTCATCAAAATTAGGACCATAAATATTAGGACAAGAATATATTATTCATACTTCCTGAGATTATCAAACAGGAAGGGTAAGTATTTAGAAGAAATAATTGAAATTGTATGTTACTGAAACAAAACAGCAACCTCCTGCATCAAGATTCACTAGTGTCTGATTGCCTTTTCCAAACCTCGTCTTCCGCCCCATCAAAACCAGAAAATGAGCCCAAAATGTGAATCCAAGTGCCTTTGGGATGTGGTAGATCCGCAGATTGGCAGTTGGACTGTGCAGCTGACACATCAGTGATATGAAATTATTGGATGCAGGCATGTCAACATGGAGCAGTACCACAAAGTTTCCGCCATCCAGTGGAATCAATGGTGCAAAGAACCGTTTGAGCAAAGAGAGGGACTACTGTTCTAAATAAAGTGTTTGGTGACTGTCGGGAGACTGTTGGCTTAGTTTGGCATGAAAATTGGAAACAAGATATAAATTCTATCCTGGCTCTGAACAAAGGTAGATTTTCAAACACTATAACATGTTAATGAATGAGTTTTCGAGATGCTAGTCGGCTCATTTTGTTCCCTGAAACAAAGCCAGGTTAGCTGTTTATTCCTATTTCCAGTCTTCATGCTAGGCTATGCTAATGTGTCTTGGCTGTATATTCACATTTGATATACAGGTATGATTGATATCAATCCTCTCTAGCTCTCAGCAAGAAACCTCACAGGTATTTCTCCCAAAATGATTTCCTATTTTCGTTTGCTTTGACCTTGCTCATAACTGAAATCATAATTTTCTTGAATCCAATAGTGGTTGGGTTTGCACTGCGAGGTTTCACTTTAGTTTAACAAATACAAGATAGAATCATGAGCTATCTGTGGCACAGTTGAGCTCCGTGTTGAGCTGGACGCAGTGAGAGTGTGTGTAATTTACAAGGTAGAACTTGTCATATTAAAAATCACATAGTTCTTCCACAGACACAGACAAGTTCTCCTTTGTTTCATTATGTGTCACTCACATTGTGAAAAGGTTTGTTTGTGTGGCTTTTACTTTGTGGTTGCTGTTTTTCTGGTCTATAGTTTGATGCCAAGAGCTTTAGCAACAGGTTTTGGTTGTGGTGATTGTTGTAGTCTTGTTGCTTTTCTTCCTCCTTCCTTCATGGTTATAGTGCTCGGTTTGTGCTCTTGTGAACTCATGGTAGTTTATTCTGGTTGTGATGTGAAATCTTGCTTTGCTGCGTTCGCTTCCTGCAGTCTGTCCACATTTTCTTTTTGTTCAGGGAATCTGCATCTGCAGCGTCTGTGTGCTCGTCTTTTATCAAGGCTTAGTACTCCACTTCTATGTGTGTGTGTGTGTGTGTGTGTGTGTGTGTGTGTGTGTGTGTGTGTGTGTGTGTGTGTGTGTGTGTGTGTTTGTGTGTGTGTGTGTGTGTGTGGTGATGCACATATTATCTTTGTCAATTTCATGAACATGAATGGAGAATATGGATGCTACTTCCTGCTCAAGAGACTTTAATTCAGCTCAGTACAATGAAGAGGTACACACATACTCAATTTGCACGTCTGTGCTCACACAAACACACACATACACACACAGACCATCACACACACACATAGGCTTGCTTACAGATGAGGCACGGTTATGTGACCCTTCTTATTCATAACAACATGATGTGATGCATCACAGCATATTTCCTGTTTTACAGATTATAAACTTATAAATCCAATGCCACCCCCCACAACCCCAGATACTTCTAACACTAAATGATTTATCATCTATCATCCTCTCCATCCATCCATCTTTTTTCTGTTTTATATTGCTCCCTATGCCCATCCACCATCCTCCAGACAGCCTCGGACCCTGGAAACACCTGAATGTCAGACTCATGGCAGGAAGCTCTCTGGCAGTGGCAGGTAAGACATGTACTGCAGGCTCAGCACATGTCAAATGGTAGGAGGTCACTGAGACTCAATGAATATGTTCCTGCCATTATCTTATGCCCTCGTCTTATAACTGAAACCAAAACATTAACTATATAAATCAGTAGTATTGGTTTTAAATAGGTTTATGGACCTTTAGTGCTCAGCTTAATATATGCACTCAAATTATGGTCATCGGTGTAGATGACAGCGATGACAAATTTCATCTTTGTTGTAACATTTGTCAGATATCTCCTCTGGCACTTCATGGTCACATTCACATAAATGTGTAGAGGGGAGCTGAAGCTAGCATCCACTAACAGAAGGAGGAAGAACTAAAGAAAACAGTTCAATTACCCATTTTTACCGTTCTGGTTTAAATTAATTGTTTCTGCTCTCATGTAATTTATACAAAATATTAATGAATTATTTTGTTAATAATATTCAATGATTTATATAGTTTTTATTTGACATTTTGAGTTAGAATTAATGTTTAAAGATTGATATGAGTGATAACATGGGTTAAAGGGACTACATTGTATGAATAGGAATACAGGTATGCCTAGAGGCTTGCCCCTTGGTGTGCCCTGGTCAGAAAAGGTTTGAGAACCCCTGCTGTACCTTATATAGATGGATATGGAGCAGACGTCCCAATATGTTTTTTCAAGAGCCCCATGTGCTCTATGTAAGCGTATAGAAATTCTTATGTGGTGTCAACTTTTATCCTAAAATACCAGGGTTTTTCCTGCATAGAGCGGCCGCCTCCGTCTCAGAAAGACGCTACCAGACATAATCATCTCTACGGCAATGGAGAAACAGTAATGAACAATAGGCATTGGATCATTAATCATTATTAATAAACACCAACAAACAAGGTTATATAGTTTTTAACCCCTTGTAGACGGATGTCGCGAATTTGCCTCAAACCCCATTCCGGTCTTAATGCCGCCGAGGTGACGATTGTGCCTGATGGTGCAAATACTACACATACCAAGGAAGGTATTGGAAGCACTCTGCCGCTATCTAGTGTTCTAAGTGGAAAATACATACTAGCCCCTTGGTACTGTGCAGGAAAGTTATTTTGAGGTATTAAGCTGTATTTTAAATACTGTGATGATGGAACAGCAATGATTGTACAGAAAAATATGTTGTTATTCAATTTCAATCAAAAGCATCATCAATCTACATACAAGAGACTGGAAAATTTGTTAAATTAAGGTTATGTCCCATTATGCCTAATGTCGCTAATTTGCCTCATACTTTAATTTTATATCTACTGTAAATGCTATATTGAAAATAACAATCTCCACTTAATTTAGTACCTGTATGACAGCCAAAAACACAAATAACATATTTAAGGGGTTAAACAGTAAATTGTGAGCGTCTGGTAGTATCTTTCTGCTGTAGCTGTGTGCGGTCCCGCGAGGTCCAATGCTATTCTTGTCAGGCAGAACTTGGCACTACACCCACATATTTTTAAGCCAGGAAGAACCCTGAATACTATATGTTATACAACAGTTTTTCCAAACATGTTCTATAATATGGGCTTAAAATAGTTTATAATGCTTTTTAATTATACATCTATTTAGATTTTTGTTTTTTCCTCTCGTCCAATCTTCCTCCACCCCATTGTCCGTCCTTCTCTTCTTCTTGCATGCTGCTGCTCACACATTGCGTTGCTTGGCTCTGGGTTTGTATGAAACTCACGTGACTGCACATGTGTGTATGTGTACCAGAATTAAGCCCACTTCCATATTAAGGGGCCCCAGAGGAAAGAAGGGCCCACTTCATTCCCTTGGTAAGGAGCTTCTCCTTGAATGAGGGCCCTAACCATTGTAACCCACAAACAGGGAGATCCCCTGTCATTTGGATTGTGCTCTCTCCCTCCTATAGTACCTCCTTCAGTTTGTATACGAGAGTCCCTCTGTGACCTGACTTTACCACAACAGAGCCTCTGATGCTGCTGCTTTCCTGTGTTTGTATATTTACTGTACAGTGAAAGTGTTGCGTGGACACTTGTCATTGTTTATCAGTTTAATGAGCGGATGTATGTGTTAACTATTTGGTGTTGATTTCCCATTTCGTATATTGGTCTGTCTCAAATCGTGTCCGTCAATATCTGGAAAAACATTTACGGGGTTATTTGTAAAACACGTGTAAAAATAATTATGCATAATTAACATAATTCATTGATTTGCTCCAGTTTATTCTCTTGCCTTTTGTGAGTATAATGGAGTCAACAGCCTATGCAATGGGAAACATTTCAAACTTACCACAAAAATACCAATGCCATAGTTTAATATTAATGTATAAAATATAGAGGAACATGCAGCTGCTCTAATTGGAACCACACCGACTAATTATATGTTTATTCTGAGTTAAACAGAAAGTGAAGGATTTATGAATAACCCCTGTTCCCAGGTCTTGTTTGAGAATGGATCAGAATGGATTGAATGTGTGTGGAACTTGTTGGATTGGTGCTTTAAAGGCTTTCACCTCTTCTGTGTTCTTCACTGTTTTAAACTTGATTTGCGGCTCTTTCTGGCAACAGGGTCCCCAACTTTGAAACCCTAAAGCTTTCACTCTGCTTCACTTTGTGAATATGTTGTTTCCACTGACTGTTCACCCAAAAAACGCTGCTGTTCTTTCATTTCCATGACTGATGCTTCTTATGCAACTTTTTATGTTATTTCTCTGAGGGTAAAAATATGAAATGTTCCCACTGATGAACTTGTGAAACCAGCGGTGCAGGAGTACACCCCCTGGACGACAGACATGTTGACCTTAATATAATTTTCTCTCCTTTTTTCTTCCCATTCTTTTTTTTCCCTGTTTTTTTCTTTCTTCTTCTCACTCCTCTTCAACCCTCTTTTCTCCCTCCCCCTTTTTTTTGTGTTATTCTCCGTCTGCTTCTCTGTCATATTATTATTCGTTAGGGGCCACCTCCAAGGTGGTGCGTCTCTTTCCTCCTCAGTGACGTCCTCCTCAGCCCGCAGAGTGAGGCAGCTCCCACAGCTTCCCCCCAAGAGCAACACTGCAGAACAAGGTACGGGCATGTACAGGGTGTGTCTGACTTACTGAGTCCTGCTCGAACAAGTCTGGAGACGGATAAATAATAAAATCAGTTTCCCCCATGATGATCTAGTGAGTAAGACACCAAATCCTTGACTAGAGGCAAAGTAACTTGGAACCCATAAAGACATCACAGGTGCTGACTGACAGGGACAGATACAGAGTCATCAGACATTTTCAGTGTTTTTTTTGCCTCTTCTTCTTTATGTCCAACTCGAATGGCCATGTCTTTTGACTACACATAAGCAAAAACAAACAACATATTGCAGCTTCAGAAATCCTATTTAGTGGGCTGCGAACAGGCTAGAGGAAAGTTATTGGTTATATTTTCCATCGTTCTGTAACTTGTCAGTGTTTGCCTGTGTTAAAGGAAGAAAGAGGGTAACCAATCAGAGGGCACTAGTGGACTCTTTTTGTGCCCAAACAAAAAGACTTTCATAACAGGAATGTTTCAGCCATTTATGATTCAGGCTGGTGAAATCATGTGATGGGAGTATCTTGTTTTTGGATGTGGATGTGTGTGTGTGTGTGTGTGTGTGTGTGTGTGTGTGTGTGTGTGTGTGTGTGTGTGTGCGCAGCCCTGGTAGCAGAGGAGCGTGTTCGTCAGCTCCAGAAGAGGGTTCATTCCAACCGGGTGTCAGCTGCTTCCACCTCCAGCCAACAGGACCTGGACAGAACGCTCAAGAACAAACGGGAGGTGGGCTGAAACTTTTCATTTTCTTTTTCTGATGTCATTTTGCCCA